>NC_090450.1:720541359-720858391 GCF_031143425.1 Pleurodeles waltl
CGTAGAGAAAAATTGCAGTTTTTTTCACCTCAATTTCAATATTTATTTTTTTCAGTTGTTATTTTCTGTAGGAAACCCTTGTAGGATCTACACAAATTACCCCTTGCTGAATTCAGAACTTTGTCTACTTTTCAGAAATGTTTCGGTTTCTGGGATCCAGCATTGGTTTCACGCCCATTTCTGTCACTGACTTGAAGGAGGCTGAAAGCACAAAAAAAACAAATTGTAAAAATGGGTTATGTCCCAGTAAAATGCCAAAATTGTGTTGAAAAATTGGGTTTTCTGATTCAAGTCTGCCTGTTCCTGAAAGCTGGGAAGCTAGTGATGTTAGCAACGCAAACCCTTTGTTGATGCCATTTTCAGGGAAAACACCACAAGCATTCTTCTGCAGCCCCTTTTTCCCATTATTTAAAAAAAAAACGAAAATGTTCACTGTATTTTGGCTAATTTCCTGGCCTGCTTCTGGGGAACCCACAAAGTCTGGGTACCTCTAAAATCCCTAGGATGTTGGAAAAAAAAGGACGCAAATTTGGCGTGGGTAGCTTATGTGAACAAAAAGTTATGAGGGCCTACGCGCGAACTGCCCCCAAATAACCCCAAAAAAAAAAGGCTTGGCACAGGAGGGGGAAAGGCCTGGCAGCGAAGGTGTTAACCAAGAAACAGGGTCAGTCGGCAAGACGATAACAAAAACGCCCCAAAGCTGGACAAACGTAAAGCATTTACCAATGACATCACAAGATTTTGAAAAGGCAAGCTCACGAACGAGTGAAAGTGATGGGCGTGAGGTGAGCGTGGTTAAAAGCCCACAGATAGATGACAACAAGTCATAAAGGGCTTGTGCGCTCGACCTAAAAAGAGCAAGAAAATGTGCTATCATAGAAACCATAAGTGGCTTTGGGCTGCTGGGAGTTTATATCCAAGAACTCCGATTCTTTTTTAGGTTTTAAGGCTGCTGTTCCTAACTGCTTGTTTGGTTTATGTGCCCTCAAAACAATGCCATCCATTAAGGCAGAAATGCAATTGCATTACCGGTGACATGTAGCCTTTTAAGGGTCTCTGGGGTGTCCTTAGGTCGTGCGCTGTGGCATCCACTTTTAATACCTAAACAAACATATAACGGTGCACATTTTTATATGTGAAAAATTAAATGTTGGTCATTTCAGAGAAGATGTCCTGTAATGTTTTAAACATTAGAAATTATGACATACGGTTAAAAACATAAAATTATTTGTACATATACACTGTGAAGAGTGTTTGTCGAGGGCAATGACCGCCCGCCACACACACACACACTCTTCTGTTCCAGAAATATTTTATGAACCCTTGAATCATACACGAGGGAGAGTAACCTTCAAATTGTAAATACATTTTTTATGAATCAGAGACTCCTACCACTTACCATCTGGATACGTGAAACAAAAAATCAGTTTAAAGTTTGAAAGGCGGATGGGTTTGGTTCCTGGGGCGTAGACAACCAATTCAATTTAAAGGTCTCTAGTACTGCAACAAATACACAAAAGGAGAGCTCTGGGAGTGTTGCTAGCCCACACCGCCTCCCTAAAGAAATCTATATAAATCACTGAAGGTGTGGGGTAGTAGGGAACCGAAGGTAAGACTGGGTCAGTCTTATATCGGTGTCCAGTATTGGTTAGGTTGCTTTGGATCCTAAAGCAGGGGAGTCATTGTTGGAGAATATCCAGGCAGGGGGGGGTGCTGTGTTGTCCTACAGGGGAAGGGGGAATTTCCCTTACGGACTAGGTGGTTTCACACACATAATAGTGTCATGCTTCATCATATGACCACCTAGCCCCACCCAAGCAAGATGATACTGCTTGGGCGGACTCAACCTCTTGGTTAAAAGAACCAGAGGGAGTACTGAAATTAAACTGACTGGATAGTTACTTAGATCCAGATGAGGTGAGTAATAAAATTACCAAGCATGTCACCGATAATTGCTACTAGTTTTAATATAGGTGCATGCTGGTAAGACTAAAAACAAGGGGAAGAGGCTCGTTAGAGAGTAATGTCTCCTGGAGTCTAAAATGAAAAATGGGTGACCAACATGTTTCTGCCCTCACTAGGTGCTGGTAGGTCAGGGGCATTCGTCAGGGTCGGAGCACACGCGGTAAGTGGGGTGCTCAGAGTGGATAATGAATGGCCTACCTGAACGGGTAGTTCACGGTGGGGTAGGTCTGTGATAGAAAATAAATAAACCACAATTTATTCAGAATATATTCAGAGTGAGAAAAACCATGGCAAACCACTGCAAAGCACACAGCAAAAGGTGAAAACATGTAAAAAATGTAAAAGGCAATCACACACGCATGCAGATGTGACTTACCAAGGGGTAGGGGGCGATTTGCCTCTGGTCTGGCTAGTGCCGGGGAGGGGTTTTCCCTTGTAGTCACACTCTGAGGAGATTAGGAGTTTAAGTAGGGAAGAACGAGGGGAAGAAGATAAAAAAATGTATAGAGAAAGGGCAGAACATGAGGGCACGAGGGAGACCCAGAGAGGGAAGTAAGGATAGAGAGGGAAAGCAATAACAGGGACATAGGGAAGAGAAAAGGGAAAGAAAAGGGGCGGGAGTTGGCGGTTGGTGAAAGAGAAAGGAAGAAAGAAAAAAGAAAAAAGAGGGAAACAAGGGAAAAAAGGACAAAGAGAAAAGAAAGGAAAACAGGAAAAAAGGGGGAAGAAAAAGGGTTGAAGCTAGGCAGAATGGAAGCAAAAAGAGGGAAAGAAGGGTAGAAGAGGTGAAAGAAAAAGGCAAAGAAAAAATCCAAGGGGCCAGGGAGGCCAACACTTACCACTCCAAAGGGAATACCATGGGGGGTACCTACATGCCAGAGCCAGGCCGCTCTGGTACTGACTAGAGGGCTGATCTGCAATTTTATGTCGATCAACAACCAATTGGCAAGAGGCTGGGGAGCCTGGGGGCGGGGTCCGGTGTAAGGATTGTCAGGTGTGTCGGGCGTATTGCCTAAAAGACTCCCGATTCTCAAGGAGTATTGCTGCCATGCCCATAGACCGGCCGCGCCCCCGTGCGGGGTGCGCCGGTGCTTTAATACGGGATCCACCCGCGGGACCTCTGAGAAACCGAGGCCCGCGGGAGACGTGCTGAAAGTACGTGATGAGGATGCGGCGCGGCTGGCAGGCGCGGAGAGCGTCCTGCCGAGACGCGTCGCGGAAGGCGCGGCGCGTGATCTACGCTCGCGGGACTCTGGGAAATGGAGTCCCGCGGAGCGCGCCTGGTAGTCCTAGTAGGACGCCCAGGCGGAGTAGAGAAAAGAAGGGGCGGGGGGCGCCAGGGGAACAAAAAGGGAAGGAAGGAAGGGGGGGGGGGGAGAATGGGGGAGAAGAGGGAGGAGGAGGAGGGAAAGGAAAAGGGAAAAGGGATAAAAAAGGAAAGGCTAAAAAAGGGGAGGGGGATGGGGGGGAAAAGGGGTGAAGCCAGGGGATAAAAAGGGAAAGAAAGAAGTGGGGGGGTGCGGGGGGGGGGGAGAAGAAGACAGAAAAGAAAAGGGGTTAAAAAGGAAGGCTAGAAGGGGGGGGGGAGGGGGGAAAAAAGGGTGTAAGAAAATGGAAGAGGGCAAGTGGGAAAGAAAAGACAAGAAAGAAGAAAGACAGAAGGAAGTTGAGGAAGGAACACAAGGGTCGGGGAGAGGAGACAGACGGGATGTATGCGGAAAGGAGAGGGTATCAAAGAGGGAGAGCGACGAGGGGGGGGAAGAAAAGGAAGAAGGAAAGGGGAAAGAGGAGGGAAAAGACGACAGGGAACGAGAGAATAGAGGGGTATGTGCAGAAGAGGAAAGGAACAAGATTTGAGAGAGAGAGAGAGAGAAAATGAGCGACAATAGCTCTGATGGCAGGAGAGAGGAGACTGATCTGGTTAATAGGGGTACTCCCCTGGTCAAAAATAATAACAAGCGGGTGGGTAGTGGAACCCGCAGTAGGGCATTATAAGGCCCCAGGGGGGACTCTCATATGGGGAGGGAATCATAAAGACATCTAGTCATCAAGCTAAAGATGACCACTGGATATTGTCATTCAATCCTCTAGTGTCTGTTTGCAGCCTCCATATCCACCTCTGTTCATATAGTAATAGTTTATGTTTGGCATTGATTGTTGTTGATTTCAATTGGTCCAACACCACCCATTGCATGTGGTCAGGATGGTGATTATTGGAGATATAATGCTCAGTGAGTCTTGTGGCATCTCTTTTGCACCGGATGGTGCTCCTATGTTCGACGATGCGTGTGCCCACTTTTCTCGTTGTCATCCCAATGTATCTCTTGTCACAGGGGCATGTGATCATATATACCACGTTTTTGCTGTTGCAATTTGTTAATTGTCTCAGTTCCCAGGGCGTCCGTAGTCCTAAATCAAGTGTAAGGGTTTTCTTGGTGAGTGCGCACACGCTGCAGCTGCCGCATGGAAAGTGTCCTTTGGGGGGAGGCAGGTCCCAAAGGGTCCTTTGTCTACTTGTGGTAGGGTTTACCCGTGGGCGTGTATGTAGGATCATATCCCGAATACTTTTTGCTTTTTTATAGGCATTCATTGGAATCTGAAAGGGAAGACCCCCAGAAGTGAGGATTTTCCAGTTTTCATTTAGTATCTTTTTGATCATATCAGACGCTGGGTTAAATGTAGTCACACAGATCAATGGGTCTCCCTTACTAGCTCTGCTGCTAGGATGCAGTAGGGTGTCTCTAGGGCTCACACGAGCACGTTTATCGGCTCTTCTCAGTAGATGGTCCGGGTATCCTCTTGCTCGAAGTTTGTTAGTGAGCTGCTGCGCATGTTTTTTATAATCTGTTAGTTCGGTACAGTTCCGCCGAAGACGGAGAAATTGGCCCACTGGCAGGTTTTCCTTGAGGGAGCGTGGATGGAAGCTCTGGAACTGAAGGAGAGTGTTTCGATCAGTAGGTTTGTAGAATACTTCTGTTGCCAGTGAGCCATTTCTTTCTGTTATTAATAAGTCAAGAAAGGAGACCGCTGGGTCACCCAGTGTGGCTGTGAATCTCAGAAAGGGATTCAAGGTGTTCAGCCAAGTGATACAAATATTTGCTTCTTCCCTTGTGCCTCTCCAGATGACCAGGATGTCATCAATGTATCTCTTCCATAGCCTGATATGATTGACATATGGGTTCTCTTCAGTGAGGACCATTTCTTTCTCGAAGTGATCCACATATAGGCATGCCAGGCTTGGAGCGAAAGTGCTACCCATAGAAGTGCCCTGGATCTGTAAGAAGAAGTTCTTATCGAACTCAAAGAAGTTTCTAGTAAGGGCCAGATGAGCTAAGTCCAGGATAAATTCTGGGGGGGTAATGTAGTTCCAGATACCCCTATTTAGTAGGTCACTAACCACTTCCAGAGTTGCCTCCTGTGGAATGTTGGTATATAATGATTCCACATCTAGTGTTATGAGATGTTCTTTGTCTTTATCAAATTCCAGGGTATCTAAAAGGGAGAGCACATCTGTTGTGTCTTTGAGGTATGTGGGAATTTGTTTCACGAGTGGTTGGAGGAACCAGTCGCAAAATTGGGACAATGGTTCTAGTATGGAGCCAATCCCGGAGACTATTGGTCTTCCCGGGGGTGGGTGTTTATTTTTGTGAATTTTGGGCAAGATGTAGAAGTACGGAGTTTTGGGGTCAGATTGGTTGAGGAAGGCGGCCTCATGTTTAGTGATCCACCCGTTGTTCATACCCTTGTCGATCAGGAAAGTGATTTCTTCCCTGACCTCTTCTGTCGGGTCCCTTGATAGTTTCTTATAGTGATGGTCGTTGTTCAGTAGGCGTAGACATTCAGTATTGTACATCACTGTGGGCATTATCACTATGGCCCCGCCCTTATCGGCTGGTTTAATAGTGATGGAGGAGTCATTGCTAAGGTTCTGGAGGGCTGTGAGTTCTTCGGTACTGATATTGTGGAAGATCTCCCTTTGTGTGTTCTGTAAGTTGTCGATCCTCCTACTCACTGATTTCTCAAATGCCAAGACTTCTGGTGGCATCAGGTGAGGGGAGGGAGTGAACTTGGATTTGGGACGTAGCCCGGTGTTCCTTTCTTGTTCTATATTGGATTCGGGGTTCATAAGAAAAAAGGTTCTCAGTCTGATCTTGCGAAAGAACTCTGCTAGTTCTATCCTTAGTTTGAAGATATCAAGTTTTGGGGTAGGGACAAAACCCAGACCTTTCTCTAGGGCTTGGAGCTCATTGGTATTTAGTACTCTTGGGCTCAGGTTGACAACGGTGGTGGATCCCTTGCTAATACTCTGCTTGTACTGGGGGATTCGTCTGTTAATCCCTCCTTTAGGTTCCAACTTACTCCCTTTTTTCCTGCCCTTTCCCCGTCCGGGGCCTCTCCCAAAAAAAGGAACATTGGGATAGGACCAGGTCGTTTGTGGCTGGGGATACAACGGGGCTTGGAATTGGTTTGGTGGCCCATAGGGGGAGGGCCAAGCCCAGGGGGGCATGTTGAGCAGCGGGGGTGGGGGGGGGGGGGGGGGGTGGGTGGCCTGTGAATAGAGTTGGCCAGTTGTTCCGGGTATTCCCCCTCCTGCCCCGCCTTGTACTCTAGTACTGCAACACAGTCATGAATTCCTGCAGCCCTTGACTCTGGGCTTTCTAGGGCTACAGACATTTATTGCTCACCCTATTGCTGACAACTACAGGTGTCTGCCAATAAATGACCTAGCGAAACTGCACACCTTCACTCTGGATTGCCACAGCATTCCTTCAAATGCTGTAATCCAGGAATCACTGAATAAGGGGAAAGCCTGGCCGTAAAACCTACTAACAATTGCTATTGTGTGTTTTTTCGCTAAATTAACTGAAGGCAGGCAGAGATTTCCGTGTAGCCAGTTAAATACTGTTTTATAACAGAGAAGATAACATATAAATAAAAAGTTTGCTTTACGAAGTAAACTTTAACGGATCTCCCGACTGTCCCAGCAGCCTGAAAAGTGCACACAAGACGCATTCACTCGTAATAGTGAAGATTGATGCGTTCTAAAATTTTACTAGGGGGTCAAACAACCCAGAGGGTATTACTTTTGCTTAATGTGTTCCTTCCAATGTAAAAACACTCTTCCCAAATGCATGCTGCAGCCAGGGCATGTTATTGTGTGCAGTCCGAGCATACAAGGCAGGTGACGACAAACATTCAGACAAGTAATTCCAGACTTGGGGGGTGGGGGCGCTGAAGGAGAGGAAGAACAAGACAGGCTGTGGAATCTACCAATGCAGGGAGGAGAAATGCTGATGCTCCAATGTTCCGATAAAAGAAAAATAAAATAAAATGCTGCTTTGTGTTGACAAGGTGCTTTGCTTCACTGCTGACAGAGCTGAAATACACACACGCACACACTGAAAAGAATCTCTGGAATGCACCTCTTAGTCTACTGAATGCGTTTATTAAATCACGCTGGCAGGCTCGTAGAGGAAGGTCAGTACAACCAAAAGTGCACGTTTAAAATGTGAGCAGTAATTAAATGAAAACATGTACAAAGAATCTTCAATCAACAGCAAATATATACACATGCAAAGATACAGAGATATAAATAAATATATATATATATACACACATATATATATATATATATATATATATATGTTTTTTTTGTATTTTTTTTTCTCCATTTAAACACAATGCAAAGCAACTAAATAGTAAAACTTCATCATCATGGGGCACAGTTGCCCCTTCATCTTTCTCCCAGCATTTCAAGTCGTAGACCCCAGATCGACTGTCAGGAGAAAGTGAGAACTACCCTCACGGGACAACAGGAGTCAGCGTCCTGAGCCTGACTGAGGTCTCTGAATCTCCTCACCGTCAACCTTTGGTCTTTTACATACTTTAAGCAGGCCGGAGAAGGGATTTCTAGAACCCCACCCCCCACTCCACAATTTGTTGTTCAAAAATGCTGGCTAGGTCCGTTTTGAAACGAACATTTTGAAACTGGCCACAATCCCAAGGTGCCTCTCCCAAAACAAAAACGTTCCCTGACGTAACAAACATCATCCTAACACGTTCTTATCAGCTTAACTCCCCCATGTTATGCCTTAGCTCTTGATGAGAAAGAACAGACACGTATAATAAAAACATGAGTAAAAAAAAAAAAAAACTTGTTGCATAACACGGGCATGGAAAATACTTGCAGCTTTTAACGTGGCAGCGAAGCTAAGGCTAAGCTAAATACAAAATGAAGTCTCCATCTGATGACCGCTTACGTGACGGTGGACAAGCTATGTGCAATGTGGTGCAACATGGAGTCAGTGGTCAAAACACAAATATCATTACACAAGGGCACAAGTTCTTTGCTTTAGAAGTACAATATAATTTAACAATTCTATATAATAATAACAAACATTCACCGAGAGGCATGAGAATGGCAGGCTGGCTTGCAGTACAGGTGCAGCAGTGAATCACTCAGACGGTACACTAGGGACAGGGCAGTGACTGAGGCTCATCTCATGAGAAATGCATTCCATGGAGCAAATCTCTCCACAATACCAGCAGAAGTAGAGTTGCGAAAGCGGCACAAGCAGATGCTTCTTGCCTTCAACTCTACAGAGTACCCGATCCGAGTAGTAGATGGGAGGGGGAAAAAGAAGAAACATGAGCAACTGCAAATAAAAACACACCAAACAGAACGACAGGTTGGAGGTGGTGGAGGGACGTGCCGCAGAGGGAGATTAACTGAATTGGGACAGGCGCCAACACTAACAGGAAACCACAGCAAGCAGAGTCAAAAGAAGAAAAAAAGTAGTGCGTCAAAACTAACTAAATGGCGAGAAGTAAACTGATCCATGTGACAGGGTCAGTCTCCAGGACGGTAACAAAACAACTAAAAGGCGGGACAAATGTGAAGCATTTACCAAAGAAACCAAAGTAATTTTGAAAGGAGGGCCAAGGAATGAATGAAAATGATTGGTTTGGTGAATGCCCACAGAAGCAGATGCAGCACTCGAGAGAGCGTGCATATGCGCTGCCTAGGCTTGACTTAAAACAAAAGTGTGGCCCTTTTGCTAAGGAAATTCACAAATTTCGCCTTCATATCTATAAAGGTAGATATACAACTTTCAGTGATTCACAAACGTTTCCAGAAGTTTTTCTGCAAACCTACAACTGTTGCAGTTTTCCACACTCCTAGCAAACAGCTGTAAATTCCAGTGAACAAACAACCATACGTTTGCTCAATGTAAACGGTGTTGAGCAAGTGCAAATTCTCTAAAACATCATATTCTTTTGCTCTATAGGGTGAAAGCCTTCCAGACCTAAACTACCAGGGAACTCCTTTTTCTACGAATAGTGCACTTCTGGTTTTGTCAGGAGTGCAGTCTCAATCTTTACCAGAGTGGAGAGGATTTGGAGAGATGAAAATAGTTAAGCATTTAAGTTTGCATAAACTCAGTGGGCATTCCAGCCATGAAACTACCACTTTAAACCGGTTTCCAGCCCATGAGTAGATTTGTGAATATGGAAATCATAATCTGAGTAAATTCTTTTGAGTAAAAACCAACTTTTGTTAATGTAAGGCAAACCGACACTTCTAAATAGCCTAAATATTGGGTCTATAACATTTGAACTCTAACAAGACCTTCCAAAGTTCATCTAGTTGTGAAAACGAAAGCGTTCACACATATACAAGGGGCCTGGCAACACGGGAACTGAGGCACACTGTGATTAAGTAATTTGCTCAAGTGGTAGTGCGGTCAGGGGGGAAAAGGTCAGACTGCGGGGGGGGGGGGGGGGGGTTCGCTGATCCTCTTGTGGTCCAGTCATCAACTGCCACAAGTAAAATCTGGGTATATTTACAATAACACGAGTAAATGCTCACAATAATTCACAAGTCGCTTCCTCTGAAAATTAAGTCCTTCCTTCTTCGAACATTTATGTAAGAATAAGAGAAATTGTACAATGATATTTGTTGAACACTGCAGGTAGCTAAACTGGTGCCGACACATTCAGAGCCCTACCAGGATCAGAAAGTTGGCTAAACCTACAAGCAGAATCTGGGAATAGTATTTGGAGTCCGGTAAAATCCGCAAGGATGCATAATCAGAGCCTTGCTAGGATCCAGACTCTGGCCTAATATAAGCCCTTGCATAAACAGAGAAGCTTTATCAAAGCTCTGATATAATGATGATACTGCAATAATTTGTCGCCTAAATGTTTTATTTCTAAGAAGCATACAATTCTTTGTGGATGAGTTTTAGTGATCTCGCTCACTGTATGTTTCACTTTTGGGAGCACAGCCTCACTCGCATGGTTGCTAACCCACTTCTGGAGTATAGGCACACTCATTTGATGCATAGTCTCTCCCCCACAAATGTGTGCTCAGTTCCTCTGTGTACATGTCAAACCCCTTGCTGCATAGTTTCTCTTATTAGGTTTATATCAGACGCTTTGAGCGCAGTCTCATTCACTGGGCACTGGTTTCACTTCTTGGAGCACATTGTCTTACATTTTAAAACAGTGTCACTCAGTGGATAGGAGTCGAACGCCTTGGTCTCACTCATTTAGTGTGCATCCTTTATTCTGATGCAGTTTCACTTAATGGAGAACAAAGTCATTTTGGTGATTGTGAATTTTGAATCATGGACTAAACGGAGAAACTGATCTAAAAAGCACTCCTGACATACTCTGTAATGGCTGCTCACCTACTATTACCAATGTTACTGAAGCAAAAATCAGTGAGAAGACTGATTCATCCTTATCTGGGCTCACTGCTGGACAGACTGCACATGCCATGTAGCAATTGTTTTTCTGTATAAAGATATTGATGTACAGGCCATGGGACCCTCAAACTATCTTTTGAACTGGGTATGACATTCAATTGTTTGGGGTGTTTTTTTTAGTCTAAAATAATTTTTGGGTGTTGTGTACTGGAAACCGAGCTGCATAGTCTCAAACTCAATGTGTTGGCAGTATTTGCATCCACAGACACTAGAGCAGACATACGAGATACATCTAAAAATGCCTCATCTCACAATCCCAAATCATAACTCCACAGATGCACTTAAGATAAATTTGCCATTAGATTTGCATGTTACTTGCTTAGTAGCACCTTGTACTTTAGCACTATAAATACATATGTGGTTGTATCTTTCCCTATAAGGTGCTAGGACCCTTTTGCCTTTTCAGTTCATCTTATTTTTATATGTAAATTCTTAATTGTTTTTTAAAGATAGTTTTACTGTTAAAGAAAAGCTACAATAAGCACATAAAAAAAAAAACTTAATCAATTCACAGATTTTTTTAAAAAAAATACTAAAACACCAAGTATAAACAAACATCTACCGCAAACCAAAATAGGTCCACCAGGGCAAAGAGGACAGAGGAAGCATACACTGGAAAGCTAAAACAAAATCCAAAGGTCTCCAAAAAAAAAAAAAAAAAAAGTAGGGCCCAGTCCTCCCAATTGCTGGAACTGCTCCCCAAGGGTAGGAACATCCATAATCAACAGGGCTATGCCTTAAATTTCTCCTCACCCACTCAACCAGGAAAGGATTGTGTAATAGCAGGTCCTCAAACCTTTGATGGAACTCTAAATAATCTAAATGAAGTCAGCTTTCAACAGTGGCCATCCTCCAGTTTGAAGGGAAGAAGCAGCAGCTTGCACAAGCGTAAAACATAGTTCATTCCACCTCTATTAAAACATAAGGAGTCTCACGAGGAGGCAGAGCAAGTGTAGGAGGCTGGACTGGCTTGTAGTGAGTACCAAGGGGTACTTGCACCTTGCACCAGGCCCAGTTATCCCTTATTAATGTATAGGGTGTCTAGCAGCTTAGGCTGATAGATAATGGTAGCTTAGCAGAGCAGCTTAGGCTGAACTAGGAGATGTGTGAAGCTACTACAGTACCACTTAGTGTCATATGCACAATATCATAAGAAAACACAATACACAGTTATACTAAAAATAAAGGTACTTTATTTTTATGACAATATGCCAAAGTATCTTAGAGTGTACAGAAGTATGGTGAGAATGGACAGAAGGAGACCTGTCCCTTACAGAAGCCACCCTAACAGCTTGGCTAACAGAAACATCACTACCAGTATGGTGAGAATAAATGCTTTTGCTATGATGTGAGACAACACTATTTATATGGTGTGGCTCATCATCATTACCAACTATGCTAGACTGTCTAGTAATGGGCAGGCTAGGAAGTTTCTTTCCTGAATCTTTTCCTGGGGGAGTCCCTGGATTAGATTGAGAACCATTAGCTACTTTTTCAACAGATTGGGCACTTATGGCCTTATCCTGTACTCTAAGCATGTTAATTAACAGTTCTAAGGAAGGATTCTTCCCTACACTCAAACCTCTCTCTATGCAGAGACTCCTTGCTCCTTTCCAGCTAAGGTGATCATATGCAAGTTTGGACAGATCAACATTTTGGCCTGTGCCAGACATTTTTAGAGAGAGTTAAAGTGATAGAAAAAGATAAAAAGTTTGTCAGAGCTTTTAGAAAGACAGAGAAAAAAAACTTTTGAAACTTTTTAGAAAGTTAGAAGTACTTTTCAGCACTTAGAAAAGAGTGAAAAGAGGGAATGCAAAACTTTTTGGCTATGTGTATATACACTGACCTTGTTTTGTATATTTTTCTCTTATGAAAAGTACAATGACAAGAGTGGTAAGTTGTCTCAAAGCACTTATCCCGTCGCTGCTTCCAATGTAGGAGGCTGGACTGGCTTGTAGTGAGTACCAAGGGGTACTTGCACCTTGCACCAGGCCCAGTTATCCCTTATTAGTGTATAGGGTGTCTAGCAGCTTAGGCTGATAGATAATGGTAGCTTAGCAGAGCAGCTTAGGCTGAACTAGGAGACGTGTGAAGCTACTACAGTACCACCTAGTGTCATATGCACAATATCATAAGAAAACACAATACACAGTTATACTAAAAATAAAGGTACTTTATTTTTATGACAATATGCCGAAGTATCTTAGAGTGTACCCTCAGTGAGAGGATAGGAAATATACACAAGATATATATACACAATAGCAAAAATATGCAGTATAGTCTTAGAAAACAGTGCAAACAATGTATAGTTACAATAGGATGCAATGGGGGAAACATAGGGATAGGGGCAACACAAACCATATACTCCAAAAGTGGAATGCGAACCACGAATGGACCCCAAACCTATGTGACCTTGTAGAGGGTCGCTGGAACTATTAGAAAATAGTGAGAGTTAGAAAAATAACCCTCCCCAAGACCCTGAAAAGTGAGTGCAAAGTGCACTAAAGTTCCCCTAAGGACAAAGTAGTCGTGTTAGAGGAATAATGCAGGAAAGACACAAACCAACAATGCAACAACTGTGGATTTCCAATCTAGGGTACCTGTGGAACAAGGGGACCAAGTCCAAAAGTCACAAGCAAGTCGGAGATGGGCAGATGCCCAGGAAATGCCAGCTGCGGGTGTAAAAAAAAAGCTTCTACTGGACAGAAGAAGCTGAGGTTTCTGCAGGAACGAAAAGGGCTAGAGACTTCCCCTTTGGTGGACGGATCCCTCTCGCCGTGGAGAGTCGTGCAGAAGTGTTTTCCCGCCGAAAGAACGCCAACTAGCCTTGCTAGCTGCAAATCGTGCGGTTAGCGTTTTTGGACGCTGCTGGGGCCCAGGAGGGACCAGGAGGTCGCAAATTGGACCAGCAGAGAGAGGGGACGTCGAGCAAGACAAGGAGCCCTCTCTGAAGAAGGTAGCACCCGGAGAAGTGCCAGAAACAGGCACTACGAGGATGCGTGAAACGGTGCTCACCCGAAGTCGCACAAAGGAGTCCCACGTCGCCGGAGACCAACTTAGAAAGTCGTGCAATGCAGGTTAGAGTGCCGTGGACCCAGGCTGGACTGTGCACAAAGGATTTCTGCCGGAAGTGCACGGAGGCCGGAGTAGCTGCAAAAGTCGCGGTACTGTTGCTGTGGAAGTTATGGAAGAATTCTTCTACCTTAGAAAATGGGTTAGTGCTAAAGAAAATTTAGAGTAACATTCTTACTTTTGATTTCTCCAATGTGAGTGTGAGCTAATGATGTTCATGTCATGCGGATTCTGCAGTTTTGCTAAATGTTTTAATTGTATAAATACCCATAGTTTTGGAAGCTTGCGGGTGACTTCTCATTTTACTCCCTAGAATATCAATTTTTCTTAAGACTTTTCTTCTCCCTTAGGACGCAGTCAATCCTCTTTGTGAGTCTGACACTTAAATACTTAGAGGGGTATTTCCATTTAATTAGGATTTAAATATTCTTGATTTTATAATTTTGTATCTGAGCCTTCATGGCATTTACTACATTTATCTGTACTTGTATATTAAGATTTCTGTAATAAATCTCTAAACTTGTTTTTGATCTCAAACTCAGATATTGAGTGGTACCAGTTACTATTTGATTTTATTCTCAAACTGGAGCCAAACCGGCAAATGTATATTTAGGAGTGTCTGAATTACTAGGGTTCAATGAATTAGTGGGGTTTGGTTCCCACATGAGTTGAACATCATCTGCTCCCCTGTACCTAAGACCCACACAGCCCTAAGAGAACGAAAGCAGACTGCAAAATGCCTGCGTACATTGAAGTAATGTGTACAGTAACCTGGATCAAAGCTAGGGAAACAAACCACAAGTACTTTCAAGAACCAAACTTTATGATCTTGCAGTCGCCACCACCATCCTTGAATCAATTCTTGTTCGGCCAACCAACCTCCTGTTGAAGCCCATCTGCAACAAAACAGCAGCAGAACTAAACAGCCCATTGGCATGATTCACATGTGTAATTACCCATTCCATATTGTATTACAGTAATTTGACCAGTGAACTAATCTCTTAGCTATTCCTCAAAGTGAAATGCTTTGTCATTAAAGTGAAGCCGATTCACATGTATGAGAATACACAAAGACAGAAAAACCCAGCATTCATCGCCCTTCCAAAAGCATTCTCCTTCCCGAAACTGCTCTTTTAAGCGCCCATTCAAACCCCCACTCAGCAATTCCACTCCAGAAGAGTCAGCCGCACTCCAATTCTAATACTTCAGAGCATTCTTCCAGGCATATTACTTGTAATGTGCCCCACACTCCTGAATATGACGTGATCACATATATCACAACACATCCCATTACCATAAACTCCAGAGCTTATAAATCCTGAAGACAATCAAATATGAATGTGGCCAGGTAATCTCGGAATAATCCCTTTCTCTCACCCATGTGACCCCATCCATTACCGATCACATCAAAGCTGAACATTTGAGACTGCATGAGTCTCAAATGCAAGTTCCATATCTGCCGTCATCACAGACCGTAGCAGAAAAACTGATTGGGAGGCAGGATTTGCCTTAAATGCAACAACTCCTAAACTACTGAGAAGGAATTTCTTACAGCCGTCACTTGGCAGCGAAAGAGATTTATGGTTTCCTTGATATCAACACTGAGCAACTCCCCTCCATTGTGATCAGATTTTCTGAGACTAACTTTAAACCTTCCTTTGTGACAGTAAGGACTCTACTATGGACCATGACTTTCATAAAGCATTGCCATGTACAGATGCTCTAAAACTGGATTTTTCAGGCAACTTTTTAAACACATGATCCAATTCTAAAACGGGATGAAATGTTAACATTTAGAGACACCAGACAATTAGTTAAAAGCATTAGTAAAACCTACACATCAAACCTTAATATGCTAACGCATGCCGACGCCACCATTCATCGCTGCACACAGACTACCTGTGCCAGGTCTCTGTGCAACCCGGCTCGGTCTGCACCTCCAATGTTTGGAACCCGTTTTTATTCCACACAAGCTAGCGCTGATGTTACTGCTGATTTCCCTAACGTGAGTACCCAGCGCTAGTGCCATGCGGCACCACAAGACTGGGGAACAGACATTTGAGGCACAGAAAAAGGCATACTGCAGAGACAAGGCACTTTTAGTTTGTGCGCCTTTTTGTCTGCCTGTGTTTCCATATGATCCAATAGATTTCCATTTATTTTTTGTCTACATTTGTCTAGTGTGGTGTCATTGTATTTTTGTTTACAGCTTTCTCCAAGCAACCAATGAAACCCTACCAACCCCGCATATTTTTGAAACGTAGTGACACAAGAGAATCAAAGATGATGTGACTTGCACACATTGTGCAAATTCACCTCGAAAATATTACCATGCAAATGCACATTATTGGTCAAAAGTACTATTCCCTCACATTTATCCACGTGTATTCAAGGGAATTTACTGTTAACTCAAAATGTTGTAGACTCCTGCATTCACAACAAGATCCCACAGATCCCTGGCTGAGGGTATGAAACATGACAGAACCAGGCTAGTATTTAGCCTCAACAGACACTCAGTCATCAGTACAAACACCAGACATGTTTCACAAGAATACCAGTGTAACCCAAGGAGGCATTATTTTCGAAGATTGCACTAGTTTTCTGCCCAGAATTTCTTGATGTTGTCAAATTGGGCCTATAAAAAAAAAAAAAAAAATTTACAACACTTGTGTTCAGTCAAAAACTAAAATGTTCATACAATGGAAAAATTCCCATTGTTCTGCATTCTTAGACTGCCAATACAAATGTTACTTCACATGTGTGGGCGAGTATATCATGTAGTGGACAAGAGGCAATAACGAAAACAATGTAAAGAATGCATTGACTTCGTATGGTCACAATTTCGGTTGGCTCCTCTTTTGTGTGACGTGCACTAGAAAGCATTAGGGATACGGTTTATAATCCGAAGAAGTTTGGCAGATTTGGCAAATCATAAAGTTTTAAGAACATACAATTGAGGAAACTGTTTTATATGGTCATCATTTGGCATTTCCAGGGCATTGCGAATATCAAGAAGTGACGAGATACACCTACATCACAACTCCCAGGACTCCTCTTGGTATCTAGTTTTCAAAAACATCTGGAGATGGCAGATCCTCTAGGTCCTGGCAGACCGAAGGCTCTAATCCTGCAGCATTAGTCCATAGCAAATTGCTCACATTGTTACTCCTCAGAATGCCACATAGGTTTAAGGCTTTGGTTGCACTCTGTCCCATACATTTTGTCCATAAACAAATAAGAGGTGTGTTTCAGAGACATATGGGGAGGCAGGATGCGAGGGATTTTACAACAGTCTGCAAATACCAGAGTATCATGGGATATTAAATTGAGGAAACTAATTTCTATCCATAGTTTGAAGCATGTAAAACATTCTTGGAAACAAAATGGCGGGGTACACAGAAGCCACAACTGTCAGGACTCACCTAGGGAGCTAGTTACTGCAGAGCATCTTACCATCAATATGCAACTTTATTTAGGAGCTTCTACTAAAGATATACTTATGATACTCCAAATCCAACTCCCTCCAATCATAGCTGCCTATACTGAACCCTCAAAAAACGGAATTTCTTCTCTTTGCCATGTCATCGAGACATCCCGGGTTTCCTCTTTCCCCAATACGAACTCCTGATTTCTCTCCAACTATAAGTCCTCTGGGTTCAACCTGGGTGAAAAGAGACTTCTACTGCACCACGTAAAAAAAACAGCGCTGCATCTGCTGCAAGCTTTCAGGTGACTAAGCTTGTGTTCCCTCTCGATTGAATTGTGGCAATACCCTCCTGAAAGAACCAACCAAGACTTGTCTCAGTCTTCTTACAGTTGCAGACCACTATGCAACTTGGACCAGGTGTTTTACCACATTGTGCTCATCTTTGTATTTTTTTTAACTGGTTTCTTTGGCTAGCAGGAATATTCTTAACGCCACCTGCTTGGTCCACAAGACTCTTGTCTCTATGTATACTAATAGCCAACACCACCTTCTGAGAAGTCATGACCTATGTCTGTAGTCTTCACTTTTCAGAAACAATCCAGGCTGAGATAACTGTTTAGGTGTGGCTCCCAAAGTCAAACTTTCTCCCTAACGAACTTCAAGAGAATGCCTCACTTCTGAACTTTAACAGAGACCGAAACAGCTCATGTCACCTCTCTGCCAAATGTATCTGTTTTGCTAGGACTGCGCAACATTGCTCTATACGTTCCCTGCAGCATTTGCCTTTCCGACCACAGCCAATTAGGTTTATTTGCTACCTTTGTGTTTCTGGTGAATCCTTTCTCTGGGCACCTGGTCTCTGAATAGCCTGCCAAGATGTTTTGTTTAACTTCATTGAGTCCCCTACACATTACTCTTTGATTTTATTACGGTCTTAGTCCATGTTCTCGTGTTGATACCAAATGTTGTTTGTTCCAATCCCTCCTTAATGATTGGAGTCATTTATGAAATCCACACTAAGAGAAGACAAACTATTTTACTGTCCTGCATGTTCTTAATGTTGAAGGGAGTCATGTTCACAATGAGTTTATACAAGGTATTTCAGCCTTTTCTTGTGTCTTTACCTTGCCTAATCTTCTTAGCATTGCTCAAAACAAACAAGGCACTAGTTTAAATAATAGTATTGCCCGACCCACCATCACTGGGCTATAAACTGAACCTTAAATATGTGTGCCAAGGAACAAAAGTACCCTACAGAAAAAAGCACTACGCGAGAGTTACACACAGAAGCATGCATGAGTTTAATTAGGTATACTGCTAATACCATAAACAATTTACCAATTAGGCAAACACGCTTTTCTTTCTGTAAGCAGGTTAAAACCGGAGTAATAGGACTTAATTCTGCAAACAATGTTGGCATGTAGGGCTGTTAACACCTTCTGTGCCTCTCTAAACATACAGTACTGACAGCAGAATACACTTCAATTCACTTCACATTATGCATGAAAACAAAAGAAAATCTAAAAACAGCCTACTATAAATACTAGCCAGTGTCTAGTTGGTTCTCAATACTTCAAAGCGACAAAAAGTACAGGTGGCAAAGCTAGCATACATTTTCCTTGTAAACAGCAAAAAAAGTATGTATTATTATTGTCATTATTTTGCGTCTTGGGACAGAGGAAAAAAAGGGGTGGCTAGAAGTATTGTGCAGGAACAGAAACTAGAGCTCGCAAACACTCTGAAACTGATTGGCAGACAATAGCGAAGGTACAGTAAGAACTAAATACCATCCAGTGCCCTTAAATTCCAAACCATGCTATTTAAGCAAGTTAGGCCTCACCTCTCTTGAACTCCTCCAACACGGCATCGAGCTTAGTGTCATTAAAGACGAAGTGCAGTGGGTGATTGTAGAACTTTGTGATGGTGCTGAGGGGCGTGCAGTCATCGGGGTCCACCAATCCTAAGTCTTTGACATAGAGGATGTCCACAATGTTGGACCGCTCCTCCTCATAGACAGGGATGCGAGTGTAGCCGCTCTGCATGATCTGTGACATGGTACTGAAGTCAAGCACTGCACCCGCACTCAGCATGAAGCAGTCTCGAACCGGCGTCAGGATGTCCTCCACAGTCTTATTCCTCAGAGCACCCTTACTGAACTCCTCTTTCACAAACTCGTTATAAGGATCACCATTGCGCATCATGTCCACCACTTTCTCTCGCAGCAGACACCTACTGATATCGTGACGGAAAGCCAGATCCAGCAGCTTGCCAAGCGGGAAAGAAAGAGGAAAAGTAACTGCCATACACAAGTGTGTCAGCCAGAGAGAGCGGGCGCCCAGCACCAGGCCCCAGCGTGAAGCGAGAGCAGCTGGAGCCAGCTCGCCTGCCAACATAAGGCAGCCCGCAGCCAAAAAGATGGCAGGAGCTGGTAATCCCAAAGCCAGGTACAGCAGGACAGCAGCCGCTGCGTTGGCCACCGCTGCCGGGATCACAGTTGCCACGAGGGCCACAGTGCCACATCGTCGCAGTCGCTCAAGGCGCTTTGCATTGCGGCGTTCTGTTTGAGAACCACATTCGCGCAGCACATGCAGTTCTACAGGGTCCAAGCTTAAGGAGCTAAGCTGCAAGCCGCGTGCAAGACCCGAGAGCACCACTGCCAGAGCTGCCAGGATACCTAGGAGCCAGGGTGGACAACTTGGAGTCACCTTCCCATCAACTACCACCACAGCATCAGCGAAGGTATCCCAGGGCTGGTCCGAAGCCGTCCTTGTGCAAAGGTGATATAGCCCTGCAGGAGACCCCTCTGGGACAGTCACTGTCACCAGACCCCAATGCCCTCCCCATTCCTGAGGTTCCAGCTGCAGTGGCCCCTCACCTTGGGGCCCCAGTCCACGGCAAGCTGTTCCAACACCACCTCCTGAGAAACCCAGCCAGGCCCAAGACGCATTAAGTAGTCCCACTCCATTAAGGCGAAGGCTGAAAGAGCGCCCAGGGGGTACGCGGATGACACCCCCGTTAAAGGATGCACTTTTGAGATCCTCGAGTTGCAAACCCATCAGCGCGGGGGGCGGGGCCTGCGCCGCGGGGCCCGCCGGGAGCAGTGCAAGCACCAGCAACCTCCAGCTCCACTCTCCAGACGCCATCTTAGTCCGGCCGCTCAACACCATGTTAGGAGGAGCAAAGCTGCAAACACGCCCCGCACAGCCATTCACCTCCCATTGGTCCGAGAGGGAAAGAGAACCACCAATAAGGAGAGAGGTGAAGGATTAATAAACTCGTCAAGACGCTAAAAAGAAAACAGACTATAAATGGTAGGCTCGGTAATTCTTATTTTAGCGGTATGTTATACGTCACGTGTCTCCGTAACAAATATAGTCTCTCCTAAAAATGAAATGTAGAAATTGTGTGTGGGTATAAGACTTCATAAAATAAGCAATTCTACAAAGCTGTGATATAGCAATTGGGTTCTGAGCCTTGTTATTTTTTAAATAACCTTTTGCGAGATGATCCTCAATATATTGCTGCTTCTTTTCTTTTTTGTGAAACTTTAATTATTCATAGAGAGACAGCCATTTCAAGATGGCGGGAATGCGCGTTTGAACCGTTATGGTTCTATTATTTCCAGTACTCCGTCCAGCTGGTTACCGGAACGTAGTCCTGTAAACAAGAGCTTGTGGGAGTGTCTTTTATCATACGTTTATTTAACATCTAGAGCTGAACTTGCTTGCAGTGAGCATTGCTCAGTTTGCTGTTTTACTTTATTATGGTTTTGCTGTTAAGTTAGCAAATGTGATCTTTGTTGAAGAATACACCACTATAGGAACCAATGTTTAGTACGTTTATTTGAAGCCAACTAAAGCATGAGCCTCTACCTTGCCTGCTGACTATCAATTGTCACCTTTCCCAATCTCACCCCCAACATTCTATGTACCCATACTGTGACATCGTGGTTACTGTAACCCCACTAGTTGGACCCGACATTACCCCTATTATATAACATAGAACATTATGTTTCTGGCAGCTAAGTTCTTGTTATTTACGCTTGGTGTTTATTAGGCACTAGTCATTTTATTCCAATGATACATTTTGATATAGCAATAGCTATTGCAAGATATATTAATTTGACAAAGAATGTATCTGTAATAGCTGAGGGATTAGAGTGTTAGCATTGTAATCGTAGAGTCCTGCGTAATGGAATGTACTGATGGGCTGAAACTTGGAAGAGACACGGAGGAGTGCCAGTTGTGTCTGTGGCACGTTTGAACCAGGATCTTTCTAGTAAAACATACACAACTTCTACGAGTTCCTGTTACATGTTTACATATTTGACAAAGAGTTAAGTGATCCTGGCAAGCAGGGCAGAAGTCGGGGGTACACATGGGTGGACGGTGTCCAACCACTATTTTCACAGGGTGAACGCCGTCCACCCTGCCAAGAAGCTAGGCCTCATTGTAAAATATTGTGAAATTCTCATTCGGCAGTGCCTGCACATTGTGTGATTTGGATCTGAGCAACAAACAACGTTCAGACGCCGCGCTGTGGGGCCTTTCTTATTTCAGACTCCAGCTGGGCCCATAACAAAGACCGTACTTAAGGGGCCATTTGGCCTTCTTTTGTTCGAGTCTCCTTGCTGGAAAATATAGGTAGCCCCGCACCTAGATGCAAATACAGTGAAAAGTTAACATAAGGGCAGAGCTTGTTAACCCTTCACACGTACTTAAGAGAGGCAGACCTTTGACTTTGTTCAGCCCCTGTATCACAAATGCCAACATTTTTGAAGAGGGATTTGGGAGATAAAAAAAAAAATCGGGCAAATGTATGTCCCAATTGAAGTCTATTGAAGCCCAGGTAAATTCAGGCAGGAGATAGACAAAATAAAGCATTATTTGCTTTAAAAATCGTGAGTCTCCCGTTTGAATCTGGTCTATTGGCATGGTAAGAGAAATGCATGCACTTTAAGAATATCAGATGTGGTGGCCTGTCACAGTACTTACACAAAATAACAATTTAAATACCACTATTGTTGTTATTCCTTTTATGGCATTACTCATCCCAATGCAGGGTGTCAGGGCACTTTATGCATACACATTATATTGGCAATTAATCATACAACTTTGTAAATAAATGTACAGGATATGTTACATAAAGGATTACAATGTAACTGTGAGTAACAAAAATATATCTGTGTTAAAAGCAGTAACCCGCTTACCTAGCTACATTAAATACAAATCTGTCATCTGCATTTTACATAATGTTCTTTGCAGGAGACACATTAACCCTCTATCCTACTTTGAGTCAAAACTGGGACTGGACAAAACACATATCTTTCTAGCAAATCCGTTAACCGCCAGAGTTATTTTACCATTATAATTTCGTCTGATATACTGGAAATTGAAACATCTCTGCAGCAGGTGCCTTCATCCCATACGATATTTTAAAATTCAGACTTTGCAACCAATTAAGCAGAACAGACTTACTGCCACATTTCTCATTTTGCCAATTTCTTTGTGGCAGATTTTTTTTTAAAAATGTATAAGTTCAGGCCCAGATTTTGCACAGGGGTTGTGTCACTTTTTTAGCACTACCTTGATGCAAAATCTGGTTTGGGATTTACAGTGCCACACAAATCCTTTTTCATGGCTTTGTAATAAAAACAAAAAAAGCTAAATCAAGGCAGCACATTGCCCTGCAATGCGTCAGGTAGGTATTGCATGGGTGGTGCTTGGACGTACGATGCATTAACCCACGTTTTTAGACACAAACCCATATTTACAAAGACTTGCAAACACAGATCGGCACCAGTCTGGTGAGTCTATCTGAGGTTGGTATAACAAGGAGAAAAGTATTTATTTCTACTCATTATTTCTTCTTTGCATGTATGCTGCATTCTGCAGCACACATGCAAAGAGAAAATAGCCTCAAAGGATAGTTTTTGTGTGGCTATGTTAAAAAAGTGAAAAAAAAAAAAAATGACAGCAAGACAGTTGCACTACTGTGCGCCAAGTAAGCATACGTGGGTAGTGGATGGGCAATCTCATACATCCACTCATGTATTTTGTGTAGACACACTAGCAATTCTGGGTCAGCTCCCGAGTCACAATGTCATGTCAAAGGAGCATGGCTATTCCCAATTTATGTGAGGCAACATTCCAGCTAGGCCTCACTACTGAGTTAAAGTCTTAGAAGTTCCATGATGGCTTTGAGAAAGTTAAAGTGCCTCCACACCGTACCGTGTTCAGTCAGCTAAAGTTGCACCCTACGCCTGGTGGCCCAGTGTACAGTCTTACCCACTCTTGCTAGAGTGGAGGTTCGGAGTGCCTTGTTACACATTTGCGGCCCGGGGGTGGGCAGTAGTCTGGATGCTATGATAAGAATGGTAGGATTCCTCATGCTCCTCCACCTTAGTGGTAAGTCTCCCTGAATTCAGCCGCCATCCTAGATTGTTGAATAATTGAATTGTTGCTTTTCCTCTGTGGGTAATTGCTTGCTTCTCCTTCACAGCTGCATACTGCTCTATAGCGACAGCCCTCCTCCTAGTATACAGGGTTTGTAACAGTGCACACTGGGAAATAGCCCTTTTAGGTCACAGCGTTGCATAGAAAGAAGGTTCTCTGGTCCTTTTCTCAATAGAGGAATGTACAGGGCAACAGCCCTCAATCATCACTGCAGTACCCAGCAGACAAACGGAGGTCATGGGCAGCACACAGGTTTCCTACATTCACTTTGTGAAATGCAGCAACTAAATGTGCATAACATTATTCCTCCTATTCCCATCAAAGGTTAATGTTTGTCTTTAATTCTTTGTACATGAGGTTGGAGAGTGGGTGGTAGACAAATGCCGCAGTTGGGCGTATTTCAATTCAAGTAAGGAGTGCTCTGCATAATCTTGCTGGGTCCTCCATGACCTAATTCTTTCATTTTTGTGCAGAAGTATTTAAAGCCATCACACCGCTACACAAAATGATTTCCAAACATGGGAAATGATGTGCTTTATTTACCAGTTCCAATCACTAAATGTTGAAGAGCTGTTTCCCTTGAAAGGAAGGCAAGTTGCTTTTTGGTAGCTCTGGAAATACAAGAGCGCTGTATATGGCAGGGTTAAATTTTGCCAAGTTGTTACCCTGCTGGAGTATGAGTGGTCATGTTTTTTTGCCTTTCTCACATATACCCACTGCAGCTATGTTGCAAAGTTTGCAATGTACTGTATTGTAACACAATAACAAACAGTAGTTTTGTTGCTATGATGTTCTTAGGTCTGGGAAACGGATGTAGTTCAGAGTTAAGCTGTGTATGAAATGAAAGCTTATCTTTGCTTACTTAGAGATGGCTCTTTCAGGACAAGGTTACAGTGAATAGATGAGCCCCCAGATCAATGTTACTGTAAACAAGTAGGTCAAGCACCCATCTCCAGTGCACCATGTGGGCAGTGTAACATGTCTAGGATATGCAGAGTTCTTATTAGCAAGCATACTCTAGTGTAGATTCTGATTACTGGCCATAGTTTGTGGTGTCTCTTGATGTTCTTACATCTCCCCACTTGGATAGTTTTTCTACGCAACCTAGCCATATTTCCTTCTGAAGGCCAATATTTTCTTGAAGGTGCTAGTTGTGACTGAAATTGCATGGGTGTTTTTCTTATGAGTTACCTTTATCACCATTTCCTTTTCATCCTTGGAGCCTGGGTGGAAAACACTCTTTTTGATGTGGAGCTGATACCACTTATTTAGGAAGCTGGCTCAGTATATACTAGATGAAAATGAGCTATAGGTGGTCTTTATGAACATGGCGGTAATGACTGTAGGAAAGTACCATCTTGCCTGGCATGTTACCCCCATTTTTCACTGTATATATGTTGTTTTAGTTGTATGTGTCACTGGGACCCTGTCAGCCAGGGCCCCAGTGCTCATAAGTGTGCCTGAATGTGTTACCTGCATTATGACTAACTGTCTCACTGAGGCTCTGCTATCCAGAACCTCAGTGGTTATGCTCTCTCATTTCTTTCCAAATTGTCACTAACAGGCTAGTGACCAATTTCACCAATTCACATTGGCATACTGGAACACCCTTACAATTCCCTAGTATATGGTACTGAGGTACCCAGGGTATTGGGGTTCCAGGAGATCCCTATGGGCTGCAGCAATTCTTTTGCCACCCATAGGGAGCTCTGACAATTCTTACACAGGCCTGCCACTGCAGCCTGAGTGAAATAACGTCCACGTTATTTCACAGCCATTTACCACTGCACTTAAGTAACTTATAAGTCACCTATATGTCCAACCTTTACCTGGTAAAGGTTAGGTGCAAAGTTACTTAGTGTGTGGGCACCCTGGCACTAGCCAAGGTGCCCCCACATTGTTCAGGGCGAATTCCCCGGACTTTGTGAGTGCGGGGACACCATTACACGCGTGCACTACACATAGGTCACTACCTATGTGTAGCTTCACAATGGTAACTCCGAATATGGCCATGTAACATGTCTATGATCATGGAATTGCCCCCTCTATACCATCCTGGCATAGTTGGCACAATCCCATGATCCCACTGGTCTGTAGCACAGACCCTGGTACTGCCAAACTGCCTCTTCAGGGGTTTCACTGCAGCTGCTGCTGCTGCCAACCCCTCAGACAGGTTTCTGCCCTCCTGGGGTCCAGCCAGGCCTGGCCCAGGATGGCAGAACAAAGGACTTCCTCAGAGAGAGGGTGTTACTGTCACGACTCACGTGCTGCTTACGCCTGGAATCCGCAGATCAAGTGGCTTGGGTCTTGAGTGTTCGGCTTTGGCCCAGAAAGGGGCGACTCTTTCTAGTAGCCACGGTGCTGTAGGCAATGGTAACGCCAAGAACAGACCGTGCCCTTCAGAAATAGCGGCAGAGGGAAAAAAAAACCTGAAAAGGGGAAAAAACCTCAAAACAGTAGATTCCTGAAACAAGAACAAAAAAACAGGAATCAAAAAGAAACAAAATGCAGGTGAACGCTAATTTTGACGAGATTCAGAACCGAAGGCAAAGAATCAGGAGCGAAGACACAATCAGAGCAGAAAGTGTTGCAGCGCAAAGAAAGGGAGAAAACAGAACCCTTAAATACCAAGAAACAGGAAATGACCAACAGGAAGTAAAAGGACACCATCTTAGATAGGGAAAAGTACATAGAACAGAATAGAGTAGGAACCATAGAGAATAAGGAACAAGGAATGCTGGGAAGAGAAAGGTAACATGGGAAGGGGGAAAAAACATAAAGAAAGTACAACAAAAATGCCCCAAGAAGAAAAGAAGAAAGGAAGAAAAAAGAACAGGTAAGGAGGGGTCAGGGGGCACCAGGAACGCAAGGAAAAGCAGAGCGAGGCCCCAAGCAAAATCTGGGGCCTCGTGAGGTGCACAGAAGGCTCAGGGCACGCCGCGTCCTGAGGGCGCGATGTGCGGCACGAGCCGAATGCTCGGCTCGCGCCGCGTGGTGCGGCGCGACAGTAGGTCCCCCCCCGAAGGCCCAGGCTTGAGGGGAAACAAACGGTGAAAACGAGAAATCAGAAGAGGTGCGTGAACAGAAGATGCATCTTCCCAAGAGCATTCACTAAGAGGATATCCCTTCCAGTGAATCAAATACTGAAGACGTTTGTGAAAAAGGCGAGAGTCACAAATTTCTTGAACCTCATATTCAGGTACATCATTCACCAACACGAGGAGGACAAGGAAACTGATGAGAGAAAGGGTCAGGTACATAAGGTTTGAGCTGGGAAACATGAAAGACTGGATGAATTTTCCAAGTATGAGGCAAGCGAAGACAAACAGTGACAGGATTAATCAACTGAAGAATACGGAAAGGCCCGTAATAGCGAGGTGTGAACTTATTTAGAGAAAGGCGTGAGGGCAAGAATTTGGAGGAAAGCCAGACTTTATCTTGAGGGTGATAATCTGGAGTGGGTCCACGTTTCTTATCTGCGATCTTCTTCATATATCTCTTGGTGTTTAATAAATTAGATCGAATTAGTCTATGGATTTGTAGAAGACGTTTGGAAAAAGAAGTAATCGCAGGCAGAGGAGAGGTAGATTGAGGAGAAGTAGGAAAAGAGGTAGGATGATAACCATAGGAACAGAAAAAAGGAGTGACTTTGGAGGCACTATGGACAGTATTGTTGTAGGAAAATTCAGCAATAGGGAGATAAGTGTTCCAGTTGCTTTGGGTAGAATTACAAAAAAAGCGAAGGTATTGCTCTAATCCTTGGTTCAGACGCTCAGTCTGTCCATTGGTCTGAGGATGGAAACCGGATGATAGTGCTATATTGATATTTAGTGTCTTGCAAAAATATTTCCAAAACCGGGAAATATACTGAGGTCCTCTGTCAGATACAATGGTATGTGGAAGTCCATGGAGACGGAAAATATGGTCGATAAATATCTGGCTTAATTCTTGGGATGCAGGTAACTTTTTTAGGGCAGTGAAGTGAGCCATTTTAGTAAAGGAATCAACAGTGACCATGATAACCCGGTTTCCTGCTGATGGTGGAAGTGAACACATGAAGTCAGTAGAAATAGTATGCCATGGAGCTGGTGGAACAGGCAAAGGCTGTAGTAATCCTGCAGGTCTGGTACGGGGAATCTTGACCTGAGCACATATGGGACAAGCCTGAACGTATCTTTCAACATCCGACTTCCAGGTAGGCCACCAGAAAGATCGTGAGAGAAGTTCTTGTGTGGCCTTGATTCCTCTATGACCAGCAACAGGCGAATCATGGCACATCTGTAATGCCTTGTCTCGAACTCTGTTAGTAGGGAGGAATAACAGATTCTGATGATAATAGTATCCTTTCTTCTTGCATAAAAAGGTTCTTAGTCTCTCTACTTCGTGGTTAGACAGGCTGGAGTACTCCAGTTGTACCTCCTCCAGGAAAGACTGAGCAACTCCAATGATCTTACTAGGTTCAAGTAGATACTGAGATGGGGAAGGAGTACAATCTGGATAACGGCGAGACAGAGCATCAGCCAGAATATTTTGGGATCCAGGAATATAGGTGATGTAAAAATCATACTGACTGAAGAAAAAGGCCCAACGGGCCTGGCGACTATTCTGGCATACAAAATTACGTAGACATTGTAGATTACGGTGGTCTGTTCCCACCTCAAAAGGCTCCTTGGAACCCATCAGAAACTGTCTCCATTCTAGGCAGGCTGTTTTCAGAGCTAATAACTCCCTTTCAAGTACTGAGTAATGTTGTTCTGCTGTAGAGAGTATATGGGACAAATAGAAAACAGGATGTTCAAGACCATCATCTTCTTGTCGTTGGAGTAAGACAGCTCCAATGGCTCTTTCGGAAGCATCAGTAACTACAATAAATTGTTTGTTGGTATCTGGGTGTCTTAAGATGGGGGCTTGAGTGAAAGCCTTCTTTAAATCTTGAAAAGCTGTTTCAGCCGCCTTAGTCCAGACAAACCCCTTCGTTAAATTGTCCTTCTTTAAAGTGTGAGTTATATGGCTGGTCTGTTTAGCAAAGTCTAAAATGAACTGCCGATAAAAGTTTGCTAATCCTAGGAAACATTGTGTTTCTTTAGTAGAAGAGGGAGAAGGCCAATCCAGAATGGCTTGTACTGTCGCGCCGCGCGGTGCGGCGCGAGCCGAGAGCTCGACTCAAGCCGGGCGTTCGGCTCGGGCCGCACACCGCGTCTTGAAGACGCGGCGCGCACCCAGCCTCTCCTGCGCTTATCGAGGCCCCAGACATAGCATGGGGCCTCGTTCTACTTTCTGCTCTCCACTATGCTGGGGTCTATGACCCCTCTTACCTGTCTTTTAGTTTCTTTTCTCTTTTTCTTCTTTTTCTCCTTTTTTTTTCTTTCCTGCAGTCTTTTGTTGTGCCTTTCTTTATGTCTTTTCCCCCTTCCCAGATTCCTGTTCTTTCCCAGCATTCCTTGTTCCCTATTCTCTATGGTTCCTGTTCTATTCTGTTCTATGTGTTGTTTCCCTGTCTAAGATGGTGTCCTTTTACTTCCTGTGGGTCACTTCCTGTTTTTTAGTATATAAGGGCTGTGTTTTCTTCTTTCTTTGCGCTGCAACACTTTCTGCTCAGTTAGTGTCTTCGCTCCTGATTTCCTCACCGTTTGGTTCTGGATTTCAGCATTCTGTGTTTCCTGACTTTTGCTCCTTTTGGATTCCTGTTTGTTTGTTCTTGTTTTTTCCAGGAATCTTCCTGTTTGGAGGTTTTTTCCCCTTTTTTTCTAAGGGGTTTTTCCTCTGGCGCTATTTTCTGAAGGGCACGGTCTGTTCTTGGCGTCTCCATTGCCTACAGCACCGTGGCTACCAGAAAGAGTCGCCCCTTTTTGGGCCAAAGTCGAACATTGAAGATCCACGCCACCAGATCTGCAAATTCCAGGCGCAAGCAGCACGTGAGTCGTGACATGTACTTTTTCTTGGTCCATAGCTATGCCGGTGGGACTTAAATGATAACCAAGATATTTGACTTCCGTCTTATCAAACTCACACTTTTCGGGTTTACAGAATAGTTGATGTGCCCGGAGTCTTTGAAGGACTTGTTTCACATGGGAAGAATGGAGTTCGGGGTGTCTGGAATAAATAAGGATATCGTCTAAGTAGATTACAACTGTCTGGTTCAAAAGATCAGAAAACACTGGGTCCATAAATCTTTGAAATATTGCGGGGGCATTAGTAAGACCAAAAGGCATGACCCGGTACTCAAAATGACCAAATGGTGTCCTGAATGCTGTTTTCCACTCGTCTCCTTCCTTAATACGTAAGAGGTGGTAGGCTCCCCGAAGATCCAATTTGGTAAAACGTTGAGCCCCTCTGACTGCCTCTAGAATATCCTTGATGAGAGGCAAAGGATAACGATCCTTTATAGTTATCTTATTCAGGCCTCGAAAATCCAGGCAAGGACGAAGATCTTTTGTCTTCTTGGGTACAAAAAAGAGAGGAGCCCCTGCCGGAGAAGACGATGGAACAATAACACCACTCTGTACATTTTCTTCCAGATACTCCTTTAGAACTTCCTTTTCAGGTTCCGTGAGGGAATACATCCTTCCAAAGGGAACGACAGTTCCAGGTTCCAAGGGAATAGCACAATCATATTCTCGATGTGGAGGTAATACAGGTCTGGATGGTTTTTGGAACACATCTTGAAACTCTAAATAGTGTTCAGGGACTCCTTGGACAGTATTGATGGAATATTCCGTAGTACTTTTAATAGGTGTTAATCTGTTCGGTGACCAATATTTGTCGGAAGCAAAACAGTTCTCATGACAAAACTGTGAGGACAAAGAAATAGTCCGGGTTACCCAATTCACATACGGATTATGTCTTGTAAACCACGGAATTCCAAGAATGATGGTATGGTTGGGGGATGATATGAGATCAAAGGAGATGTGTTCTTGATGATTACCAAACTGTAAATTTAACATCAGGGTAGTAGTATCGACTGGACCAGAGGATATCAAGGATCCATCCACTGTGTGCACTTGTTCAGGCATTTCTTTGGGTTGTGTTGGAATCTGTTGATTAGTGGCCCAAGTCTTATCCATGTAAATACCACTAGCACCACAATCTAGTAATGCTATAGTCCTTTCTTGACGGCCGTCAGGTAGTTGTAACATGACAGGTAACATGAACAAGTATGTAGTATTGTCATTAAATGAACTGATGGAAGGTATAGCTGATGATCCCGCCCCCTCCCTTCTTACAGAGGACGGGAAGTGGCGTTTCCCGATGGTCTTGGTGGACGTACAGGGCAGGTACGAAGCATGTGACCAGCAGAACCACAGTACTGGCACAATCCTTTCTTACGTCTGTCTTCCCGCTCACTAGGAGAGAGCGGCCCTCGAGTAGTATCCACTTGCATGGGTTCCCCCTCTATGTCTCTAGCAGGAGGACGAGATTCCTCAGAACGAGGCAGATACACCCGTGAAGTGCTTGGCTGGGAAGACCCTCTACTCCTTCTCTTCTCCATTCGTCGTTCTTGAAGACGATACTCGATGGAAAGTGCTTGATCCATCAGGCCACGAAGATCTTCAACTCTGGTGGAATGTACTAATTCATCTTTTATTTCTTCTTTAAGTCCTCTGCGAAACAAAGTCACCAGGGTACGCTCCACCCAGGTGGTCTCTGCCGCTAACTGACGAAAACGTGTAATATATTGAAGGACATCTTGTGAGCCTTGTTGGATGTCACATAAGGCTTCTTCCGCTGAGGCCTCCAATCCTGGACGACTAAACATTTGTTTGAAGCGAGTCACGAAAGCGGAATAGTCCGACAATACCGGATCGTTGGATGACACCATCGGAGTTGCCCAGGCCAAGGCAGGACCGGATAACGCACTGATAAGATATCCCACCTTTGTCCTGTCATGGGAGAATTGGGTAGGTCGGAAGGCAAAATACACCGTTAATGCATCAAGGAATTCACGCAGTTTAGTTGGTTCACCAGAGAAACGAGGAGTAGAAGCAGAGATAGTCGGAACATCGCCACTGCGGAAGGCCAAAGCCTGTCGTAATACAGCATTCTCATTGCGTAGTTGTTGCAATTCCTGAGCTTGTTGCTGAATTGTTGTCAGAAGAGATTGATCTGGATCTGCAGCAGCCGCCACTGTATCATCCATGGTGTCAGAGGACGTCGGGATGGTTTCGCGCTGCAATCTGTCACGACTCACGTGCTGCTTACGCCTGGAATCCGCAGATCGAGTGGCGTGGGTCTTGAGTGTTCGGGTTTGGCCCAGAAAGGGGCGACTCTTTCTAGTAGCTACGGTGCTGTAGGCAATGGTAACGCCAAGAACAGACCGTGCCCTTCAGAAATAGCGCCAGAGGGAAAAACCCCCTGAAAAGGGGAAAAAACCTCCAAACAGTAGATTCCTGAAACAAGAACAAAAAAACAGGAATCAAAAAGAAACAAAATGCAGGTAAACGCTAATTTTGACGAGATTCAGAACCGAAGGCAAAGAATCAGGAGCGAAGACACAATCAGAGCAGAAAGTGTTGCAGCGCAAAGAAAGGGAGAAAACAGAACCCTTAAATACCAAGAAACAGGAAATGATCAACAGGAAGTAAAAGGACACCATCTTAGATAGGGAAAAGTACATAGAACAGAATAGAGTAGGAACCATAGAGAATAAGGAACAAGGAATGCTGGGAAGAGAAAGGTAACATGGGAAGGGGGAAAAAACATAAAGAAAGTACAACAAAAATGCCCCAAGAAGAAAAGAAGAAAGGAAGAAAAAAGTACAGGTAAGGAGGGGTCAGGGGGCACCAGGAACGCAAGGAAAAGCAGAGCGAGGCCCCAAGCAAAATCTGGGGCCTCGTGAGGTGCACAGAAGGCTCGGGGCACGCCGCGTCCTGAGGGCGCGCTGTGCGGCGCGAGCCGAATGCTCGGCTCGCGTGGTGCGGCGCGACAGTTACACCCTCTCCCTTTGGAAAAAGGTGTTAAGGCAGGGGAGGAGTAGCCTCCCCCAGCCTCTGGAAATGCTTTCATGGGTACAGATGGTGTCCATTTCTGCATAAGCCACGGTTCAGGGACCCCTCAGCCCTGCTCTGGCGCGAAACTGGACAAAGGAAAGGGGAGTGACCACTCCCCTGACCTGCACCTCCCCTGGGAGGTGCCCAGAGCTCCACCAGTGTGCTCCAGACCTCTGCCATCTTGGAAACAGAGGAGCTGCTGACACACTGGACTGCTCTGAGTGGCCAGGGCCAGCAGGTGACGTCAGAGACTCCTTCTGATAGGCTCCTTCAGGTGTTGCTAGCCTGTCCTCTCTCCTAAGTAGCCAAACCCTCTTTTCTGGCTATTTAGGGTCTCTGCTTTGGGGAATTCCTTAGATAACGAATGCAAGAGCTCATCAGAGTTCCTCTGCATCTCTCTCTTCACCTTCTGCCAAGGAATCGACTGCTGACCGCGCTGGAAGCCTGCAAAACTGCAACAAAGTAGCAAAGACAACTACTGCAACTCTGTAACGCTGATCCTGCCGCCTTCTCGACTGTTTTCCTGGTAGTACATGCTGTGCGGGTAGTCTGCCTCCTCTCTGCACTAGAAGCTCCGAAGAAATCTCCCGTGGGTCGACGGAATCGTCCCCCTGCAACCGCAGGCACCAAAGAACTGCATTACCGGTCCCCTGGGTCTCCTCTCAGCACGACGAGCGAGGTCCCTTGAGTCCAGCAACTCTGTCCAAGTGACTCCCACAGTCCAGTGACTATTCAGTCCAAGTTTGGTGGAGGTAAGTCCTTGCCTCCCCACGCCAGACTGCATTGCTGGGAACCGCGTCTTTTGCAGCTACTCCGGCCTCTGTGCACTTCCAGCGGAAATCCTTTGTGCACAGCCAAGCCTGGGTCCACGGCACTCTAACATGCATTGTACGACTTTCTAAGTTGTCCTCCGGCGGCGTGGGACTCCTTTGTGCAACTTCGGGTGAGCACTGTTTCACTCCTCTTCGTAGTGCCTGTTCTGGCACTTCTGCGGGTGCTGCCTGCTTCTGAGAGGGCTCTTTGTCTTGCTGGGCGCCCCCTCTGTCCCCTGACGCAATTGGCGACATCCTGGTCCCTCCTGGGCCACAGCAGCATCCAAAAACGCTAACCGCACGATTTGCAGCTAGCAAGGCTTGTTGGCGGTCTTTCGGCGGGAAAACACTTCTGCACGACTCTTCACGACGTGAGACATCCATCCTCCAAAGGGGAAGTTTCTAGCCCTTGTCGTTCCTGCAGAATCCTCAGCTTCTACTGCCTAGTAGCAGCTTCTTTGCACCCACAGCTGGCATTTCCTGGGCATCTGCCCATCTCCGACTTGCTTGTGACTTTTGGACTTGGTCCCCTTGTTCCACAGGTACCCTCGTTTGGAAATCCATCATTGTTGCATTGCTGGTTTGTGTCTTTCCTGCAGAATTCCCCTATCACGACTTCTATGTCCTTTGGGGAACTTTAGTGCAATTTGCACTCACTTTTCAGGGTCTTGGGGTGGGCTATTTTTCTAACCCTCACTGTTTTCTTACAGTCCCAGCGACCCTCTACAAGGTCACATAGGTTTCGGGTCCATTCGTGGTTCGCATTCCACTTTTGGAGTATATGGTTTGTGTTGCCCCTATCCCTATGTGTCCCCATTGCATCCTATTGTAACTATACATTGTTTGCACTGTTTTCTAAGACTATACTGCATATTTTTGGTATTGTATTATATATCTTGTGTATATTTGCTATCCTCATACTGAGGGTACTCACTGAGATACTTTGGCATATTGTCATAAAAATAAAGTACCTTTATTTTTAGTATATCTGTGTATTGTGTTTCCTTATGATATTGTGCATATGACACTAGTGGTACTGTAGGAGCTTCACTCGTCTCCTAGTTCAGCCTAAACTGCTCTGCTAATCTACCATTATCTATCAGCCTAAGCTGCTAGACACCCTAAACACTAATAAGGGATACCTGGGCCTGGTGCAAGGTGTAAGTACCCCTTGGTACTCACTACAAGCCAGTCCAGCCTCCTACATTGGTTGTGCAGCGGTGGGATAAGTGCTTTGTAACTACTTACCACTTTTGTCGTTGTACTTTTCATAAGAGAAAAATATACAAAATAAGTTCAGTGTATGTACACCTAACCAAAAAGTTTTGCATTTCCTCTTTTCACTTCTTTTCTAAGTGCTGAAAAGTACCTCTAAACTTTCTAAAAGTTCTTAAAAAGTTTTAAAACTTTTTTTTTCTGTCTTTCCAAAAGTTCTGAAAAACTTTTTTTTCTCACTTTTTCTGTCACTTAAACACTTTCTAAAATGTCTGGCACAGGCCAAACTGTTGATCTGTCCAAACTTGCTTATGATCACCTTAGCTGGAAAGGAGCAAGGAGTCTCTGTATAGAAAGAGGTTTAAGTTTAGGGAAGAATCCCCCCAGAGAACTGTTGATTAACATGCTTATAGAGCAGGATAAGGCCAGAGGTGCCCCATCTGTTGAAAACGTAGCTAATGGTTCACAATCTGATCCAGGGACACCCCTAGAAAAAGATTCAGGAAAGAAACTTCCTAGCCTGCCCATTACCAGACAGCCTAGCATAGTTGGTACTGATGTAGATTCACACCATACTGATAGTGTTGTCTCACATCATAGCAAGAGTATTCCTTCTCATCATAGTAGAAGTGATGTTTCTGTTAACCAAGCTGTTAGGATGCCTTCTGTAAGGGACAGGTCTCCTTCTGTACATTCTCACCATACTTCTGTTTCAAGGCATGTCCCTCCCACCCACCCTGGTGACAGATTGTTAGAAAGGGAGCTCAATAGATTGAGAGTGGAACAAACCAGACTGAAGCTCAAGAAGCAACAGCTGGATTTGGATAGACAGTCCTTAGAAGTGGAGAGAGAAAGACAGAAATTGGGTTTAGAAACCCATGGTGGCAGCAGCAGTATTCCCCATAGTCATCCTGCAAAAGAGCATGATTCTAGGAATCTGCACAAGATAGTTCCCCCTTATAAGGAGGGGGATGACATTAACAAGTGGTTTGCTGCACTTGAGAGGGCCTGTGTTGTACAGGATGTCCCTCAAAGGCAGTGGGCTGCTATCCTATGGCTATCATTTAGTGGAAAGGGTAGGGATAGGCTCCTTACTGTGAAAGAAAGTGATGCCAATAGTTTTACAGTTCTTAAGAATGCACTCCTGGATGGTTATGGCTTAACCACTGAACAGTACAGGATGAAGTTCAGAGAGACCAAAAAGGAGTCTTCACAAGACTGGGTTGATTTTGTTGACCATTCAGTGAAGGCCTTGGAGGGGTGGTTACATGGCAGTAAAGTTACTGATTATGAAAGCCTGTATAACTTGATCCTGAGAGAGCATATTCTTAATAATTGTGTGTCTGATTTGTTGCACCAGCACTTGGTGGACTCTGATCTGACCTCTCCCCAAGAATTGGGAAAGAAGGCAGACAAATGGGTCAGAACAAGGGTGAACAGAAAAGTTCATACAGGGGGTGACAAAGATGGCAATAAGAAGAAGGATGGTAAGTCTTCTAACAAGGGTGGGGACACATCTAAAAATGAGTCTTCATCAGGCCCACAAAAACACTCTGGTGGGGGTGGTGGGCCCAAATCCTCTTCTAATCAAAACAAAGAAAAGAAACCATGGTGCTATTTATGTAAAATAAAAGGCCATTGGACAACAGATCCCAGTTGTCCAAAGAAAAGCACCAAGCCTCCTACCACTACAACCCCTACTGCTACACCTAGTGTCCCTACTAATAGCAGTGGTGGTGGGAGCAAACCTACTAATAGCCAATCCAAGGGAGTAGCTGGGCTCACTATTGGTAACTTAGTTGGGGTTGGTCTGATTAGGGAGACCACAGAGGCTGTGTTAGTCTCTGAGGGGGCTATTGATTTAGCCACCTTGGTTGCTTGTCCCCTTAACATGGATAAGTACAAGCAACTACCCCTAATAAATGGTGTTGAGGTTCAGGCCTACAGGGACACTGGTGCCAGTGTTACAATGGTAATAGAGAAACTGGTCCACCCTGAACAACACCTACTTGGTCACCAGTACCAAGTAACCGATGCTCATAACAACACCCTTAGCCACCCCATGGCTGTTGTGAATCTCAACTGGGGGGGGGGGTTACTGGCCCAAAGAAAGTTGTGGTTGCCTCAGATTTACCTGTAGACTGTCTATTAGGGAATGATTGAGAGACATCAGCTTGGGCAGAAGTGGAGTTGGAGGCTCATGCAGCAATGCTGGGCATTCCAGGGCATATTTTTGCTTTGACCAGGGCTCAGGCCAAAAAGCAAAAAGGACAGGGTGACTTGGATCCTGGAAGAATGGACCAAGTGCTCCCTAAAGCTAGGGCTAGTAGAAGTAAAGCACTACCTACTATCCCTCCCTCTACAGTGGATTCTACTTCTGAGGAAGAAGAATTTCCACCCTGTGCAGAACCTACACCAGAGGAGCTGGAAGCAGACACTGCTGAGCTTTTGGGTGAAGGGGGGCCTGCCAGGGAGGAGCTGAGTGTGGCACAGCAGACCTGTCCCACACTAGAGGGTCTAAGGCAGCAAGCTGTCAAACAAGCAAATGGGGATGTCAGTGACTCTCACAGAGTTTACTGGGAGGACAACCTCTTGTACACTGAAGCAAGGGATCCAAAACCTGGAGCTGCCAGGAGATTGGTGATTCCTCAGGAGTACAGAAAGTTCCTCCTAACTCTTGCTCACGACATTCCCTTAGCTGGACATTTGGGGCAAATGAAAACTTGGGACAGGCTTGTTCCCTTGTTTTATTGGCCTAGAATGTCAGAGGACACAAAAGATTTTTGTAAGTCCTGTGAAACCTGTCAAGCCAGAGGCAAGACAGGTGGCACCCCAAAGGCACCCCTTATTCCACTGCCTGTGGTTGGGGTTCCCTTTGAAAGGGTAGGGGTTGACATAGTTGGCCCCCTTGACCCTCCTACTGCTTCAGGCAATAGGTTTATTTTGGTGGTAGTGGACCATGCCACCAGATATCCGGAAGCAATTCCTCTAAGGACCACTACAGCTCCTGCAGTGGCAAAGGCCCTCCTGGGAATCTTTTCCAGGGTGGGCTTCCCAAAAGAGGTGGTATCAGACAGGGGAAGCAATTTCATGTCTGCTTACTTAAAAGCCATGTGGAAGGAGTGTGGGGTGACATACAAGTTCACCACACCCTATCATCCACAAACAAATGGACTGGTGGAGAGATTTAACAAAACTCTCAAAGGCATGATTATGGGACTCCCTGAAAAACTCCACAGGAGATGGGATATCCTTTTACCATGCCTCCTTTTTGCTTACAGGGAGGTACCCCAGAAAGGAGTGGGCTTCAGCCCCTTTGAACTCCTTTTTGGTCACCCTGTGAGAGGTCCCCTAACACTTGTTAAGGAGGGTTGGGAACAACCTTTAAAAGCTCCAAAGCAAGACATAGTGGACTATGTACTTGGCCTCAGATCAAGAATGGCTGAGTACATAAAAAAGGCCTGTAAAAACCTCCAGGCCAGCCAAGAGCTCCAAAAGCAACAGCATGATCAGAAGGCTGTTTTGGTTCAGTACCAACTAGGGCAGAAAGTGTGGGTCTTGGAGCCTGTGGCCCCAAGAGCACTCCAAGATAAATGGAGTGGACCCCACACAATTGTTGAGAAAAAGGGTGAAGTCACCTATTTAGTTGACTTAGGCACTGCCAGGAGTCCCCTTAGGGTGCTCCATGTCAATCGCCTGAAACCCTACTATGACAGGGCTGATCTCACCCTGCTCATGGCAACTGATGAGGGACAGGAAGAAGACAGTGATCCTCTCCCTGATCTCTTCTCTTCCACAGAACAAGATGCTCTAGTGGAAGGGGTTGTACTGTCAGATTGTCTTACTGCTGAGCAGAAAGACCACTGCATAAATCTCCTGGGTCAGTTTTCTGAACTCTTCTCTACTGTGCCAGGTACCACTTCTTGGTGTGATCACACTATAGATACTGGAGACAGCTTGCCTGTCAAAAGTAAGATCTATAGGCAGCCTGACCATGTTGAGACTGCGTAAAGCAAGAGGTGCAGAAAATGTTAGAACTAGGAGTGGTTGAGCACTCTGAAAGTCCATGGGCTTCTCCTGTGGTACTTGTACCAAAACCTCATTCCAAAGATGGAAAGAAGGAAATGCGGTTTTGTGTAGACTACAGAGGTCTCAACCAGGTAACCAAAACTGACGCTCACCCTATACCCAGGGCAGATGAGCTCATAGATACACTGGCATCTGCCAAGTATCTAAGCACTTTTGATTTGACTGCAGGGTATTGCCAGATCAAATTATCAGTAGGTGCAAAAGCAAAAACTGCATTTTCAACCATTGGAGGCCATTACCAATTCACAGTAATGCTTTTTGGATTGAAAAATGCACCTGCCACTTTTCAGAGGTTGGTGAACACAGTCCTGCAAGGGCTGGAAGCTTTTAGTGCAGCATGTCTGGACGATATAGCTGTCTTTAGCTCCAGCTGGGATGACCACCTGGTCCACCTATGGAAAGTTTTGGAGGCCCTGCAAAAGGCAGGCCTCACTATCAAGGCTTCAAAGTGCCAGATAGGGCAGGGGAAGGTGGTTTATCTGGGACATGGTTGGTGGGGAACAGATTGCACCACTTCAGGGGAAAATCCAAACAATTATTGATTGGGTTCCCCCTACTACTTTTTAGGCCTCACTGGGTACTATAGGAGGTTCATAAATAACTATGGCTCCATTGCAGCCCCTCTTAATGACCTCACTTCAAAGAAAATGCCTAAGAAGGTATTATGGACAGCAAACTGTCAGAAAGCTTTTGAGGAGCTGAAACAGGCCATGTGCTCTGCACCTGTCCTGAAAAGCCCTTGTTACTCTAAAAAATTCTATGTCCAAACTGATGCATCTGAATTAGGAGTAGGGGCAGTCCTATCACAACTTAATTCTGAGGGCCAGGATCAACCTGTTGCTTTTATTAGTAGGAGGTTGACCCCTAGAGAAAAGCATTGGTCTGCCATTGAGAGGGAGGCCTTTGCTGTGGTCTGGGCACTGAAGAAGTTGAGGCCATACCTGTTTGGCACTCACTTCATTGTTCAGACAGACCACAAACCTCTACTTTGGCTAAAACAAATGAAAGGTGAAAATCCTAAATTGTTGAGGTGGTCCATATCCCTACAGGGAATGGACTATACAGTGGAACATAGACCTGGGAGTACCCACTCCAATGCAGATGGACTCTCCAGATATTTCCACTTAGACAATGAAGACCCATCAGGTCATGGCTAGTCTTATTGTCCTTCGTTTGGGGGGGATAGGGGGGGAGTTGTGTAGGAAAGTACCATCTTGCCTGGCATGTTACCCCCATTTTTCACTGTATATATGTTGTTTTAGTTGTATGTGTCACTGGGACCCTGCCAGCCAGGGCCCCAGTGCTCATAAGTGTGCCTGAATGTGTTACCTGTGTTATGACTAACTGTCTCACTGAGGCTCTGCTATCCAGAACCTCAGTGGTTATGCTCTCTCATTTCTTTCCAAATTGTCACTAACAGGCTAGTGACCAATTTCACCAATTCACATTGGCATACTGGAACACCCTTATAATTCCCTAGTGTAGGAGGCTGGACTGGCTTGTAGTGAGTACCAAGGGGTACTTGCACCTTGCACCAGGCCCAGTTATCCCTTATTAGTGTATAGGGTGTCTAGCAGCTTAGGCTGATAGATAATGGTAGCTTAGCAGAGCAGCTTAGGCTGAACTAGGAGACGTGTGAAGCTTCTACAGTACCACTTAGGTGGTCATTCTGACCTCGGCGGTAAAAGGCGCCTACCGCCGGTCAGAAATCCTCCATAATCCCGCCGCGGTCGCGGAAACCCGCCACGGTCATTCTGACCCGCAGCAGCCAAACCTCCGAAAATCCGACAGCCACAACAGACCGCCAGACCAGCGGTCGGCGGAAAAGTGGAGGTGACAAAACCTCCACCGTCACGCCAACAGAAATACGCCCATGCCATTACGACCCACGAATCCACGCGGCGGTCTTTCAAACGCGGTTTTCCATTGGCGGGACACACCGCCGCGGTCAGAATACACACAAACGAACAAAACTCAGCCACATTGGCAGATTTGAATTCCACACACCTGATACACATACACACACCACTCCCACACACACAATACAATATAAAACACACACCCACATCACCCACAAACCCCTACGACCAAAAATTCAGAAAGAAGGCCAGAGCGAGACACCACCATCCACAAACTAGCAGCCACAGCCACTCAACACCATCACCCACACAATATCCACACACAAAACAACACACACCACCACACTCAACACACTTAACTACACATACTCCACCCCACACATCATACACACCACCCCATGGCACCCCAAAGACACCCCCGCTTCTCAGACGAAGAACTCAGGGTCATGGTGGAGGAAATCGTTCGGGTAGAGCCCCAGCTGTTCGGCACACAGATCCAATACACCAGCATTGCCCGGAGGACGGAGCTATGGCAGAGGATTGTCGACAGGGTCAACGCTGTGGGACAGCACCCCAGAAATCGGGAAGACATCAGGAAGCGATGGAACGACCTACGGGGGAAGGTGCGTTCCATGGTATCCAGGCACAACATCGCCGTGCAGAAGACTGGCGGAGGACCCCCACCTCAACCCCCACAATTTACAACATGGGAGGAGGAAGTCTTGAACATCCTGCATCCTGACGGCCTCGCAGGAGTCGGCGGAGGAATGGATACTGGTAAGTTGAAGCTTCACTACTGCTTCCCCCCCACCTGCATGCCAAATCATACCCCAACCCTCACCCCCATCCTCGAACCCCACCCTCACCCCCACCCCCATCCTCACCCACACCCACACCCCCACCACCATCCTCACCCCCACCACCATCCTCACCCCCACCCCCAGCACACCTATTCCCTGCCAATGTCTCACCATCACAACCCACACATCCCAAAACCTAGGCCTGCATGCGTCCACTAAGCATGGACACCCATCACCAAAGCATGCCCAATGCATATACACATCCCCCCCACAAGCCACCCTCACCAAAGCCCCCACACACGAATGCCAGCACTTGGGGACACGGGAACCCACAGATACACCCATATGCCACACATTGAAACTATAACCATACCTCTATACCCCTGCAGGACCCGACCGTCAACACACCGCCGCGGAGGGCCCAGAATTCTCCACACCCCCCACCCAAGAGGCCGTCAGCGATGACAGCAGCTCTGTCGACCTGGACACTGATGACCAGCCCGGACCATCGGGGACCTCTGGACAGTCGGTTCCCCTCACACAGGCACAGGCCACTACAGACCCAAACCCCTCTGGGAACACCAGCACAGCTCCCACCCAGCGGGCCCATGCCTCTGTCTCCAGGGCGCGTCAATCTGCGGTGTGTCTACCACTACAGGGCACCCAGGATAACCCACCACCCCAACAACAACAGGGACCTGGGGGCAGTGGTAGTGGGCACACCGGCCAGGGGGCAGAGGCCCAGGGAAACAGGGCAACTCGGAGGGCAGCTGTGCGACAGGGGGGGGACGGGCCCAGGGAACCCACTCTCCACGAGGCCCTCACCACCATCATGGGAGCATACAACCGCTCCCAGGAGACGATGGCGACGGTACTGGCCCGGTTCCAGGAGATCCAGGTACTGCAGGAGGAACACTATCGGGGGTACAGGGAGGACATCAGAGCCCTCATCTCCACCCTGGTTACCATGGTAGGGCTGCTGCAGGACCTCATCAACACCAGGACGGACACTCAACAACAACAAAGGGCCCCTGCCACTAGCCTGGACCAAGAACAGCCAACCACCTCCGCCGGCGCTAGTGGACAGGAGGCCCCCGCACAACAGCAGCCCACCAGACCCCCACCTCCTGCAGGAGAAGAACCACCCCGCAAGAGGGCCCTGAGATCTCGCAAGAAGACAGAGTAGGATGTCAAGACCCCCGCCAGCAAAGGATACCACCTGATGTCATCCCACTGTCCCACATTGTCACCCTGTCCATCCTTGAACTGCCCATGCTCCATCTCTCCACAGGCCTCTGGACAATGCACCTGTGTGACTGTTACTCTGGACTCTGCCATGGACATTCCTTCACCATAGCCCCCACCCACTTGAAACCACCCATCCCATTTTGAGCACTGAAATAAACACCTATTTTGCACAAAACTATCTGGAGTCTGGCTGTGATTTCAAAATATTGTAATTGACATGACAGTGCAAATATGTCCTTGTACATAGTGAAGTCAACAAACAGCTGCCACAAAGCTGTAGTCCATGGGGAAACGAAGCACAGGACTCGTAGTGGGGACCCCAGATCTGAAATAGGGAGGGAAAAGCCACAACTCAGTCATCATACACTGGGGCAAATAGACAGGCAGCAGAGATGCAGGAGAGTAGTTCAGATTTACTAAATTATCTTTGAATTGTTACCTGTGTCCTATTGGAAGTACTGTTCAATGATTCTGTCCCTGTTGTCTGTTTCAGCCCCGTCGTCTTCCTGCTCGTCACTCTCCACAGGTTCCACCGCTGCCACAACACCACCGTCTCGACCATCCTCCTGCAGGAAAGGCACCTGGCGGCGCAAAGCCAGGTTGTGAAGCATGCAGCAGGCCACGATGATGTGACACACCTTCTTAGGTGAGTACATTAGGGATCCACCTGTCATATGCAGGCACCTAAACCTGGCCTTTAGGAGGCCAAAGGTGCGTTCGATCACCCTCCTAGTACGCCCATGGGCCTCATTGTACCGTTCCTCTGCCCTGGTCCGGGGATTCCTTACTGGGGTCAGTAGCCACGACAGGTTGGGGTACCCAGAGTCCCCCAATAGCCATACACGGTGTCTCTCTAGCTGTTCCATCACGTAAGGGATGCTGCTATTCCTCAGGATGTAGGCGTCATGCACTGACCCTGGGAATTTGGCATTTACATGCGAGATGTACTGGTCAGCCAAACACACCACCTGGATGTTCATGGAATGGTAACTCTTTCTGTTCCTGTACACCTGCTCCCTGTCTCTTGGGGGAACCAAAGCCACATGGGTCCCATCAATGGCACCAATGACGTTGGGAATATGTCCAAGGGTGTAGAAATCACCCTTCACTGTAGCCAATTCGCCCACCTCAGGGAAAATGATGTAGCTCCTCACGTATTTCATCAGGGCAGACAACACTCTGGATAACACCTTCGAAAACATGGGCTGAGACATCCCAGAAGCAATTCCCACTGTTGTCTGAAATGACCCACTTGCCAAGAAATGGAGTACTGACAGGACCTGCACCAGAGGGGGAATCCCTGTGGGTTGGCGGATGGGGGACATCAGGTCGGGCTCCAGCTGGGCACACAGTTCATGTATAGTGGCACGGTCAAGACGGTAGGTCAGGATAATGTGGCGTTCTTCCATTGTCGACAGGTCCACCAGCGGTCGGTACACGCGAGGATTCATCCGTCTCCTCGCCAAACCCAGCGGACGGTGCCTAGGAAGGACAACATGGAGCACACAGTCAAGCAACCCACAGGTACGTACTCACAGCTAGCACAGTAAACGATTCTCTATGCAGTGAATGGCGTGTCTGAGTGGCTATGCAAGGCCTAGGCCTGCGTGACGCAGTTGAAATTGAGCCATGTGGACCCTCGAAATGGCGGCTGCCTGACCTGTGAAGTGTGACAATGGGATGTGAGGTCAATGCGCTGGCGTGGCACACCGCGGCGGTCAGCGGTCGAAGACCGCGGCGCGAAGCCGCATTGGTTAACATTGAAGCCTATGGGTTTCAGGAGCCAATGGCGAAGGGCGCCGGCGGTGGCGGTACGCACCGCCGCGGTACGCACCGCCGCGGACGTGACCGCCATTTTCTATCTACTTATCCACTTGCGACTTGAACTTTCACAGGAGAGGACCTATACTGCAAGTGTTGCTGTGACCTCGGTCTGGAAGGGACAATGGCTGCTGCGACTGGGGAAAGGGCCCCTGCCTTCACTGGAGAGGAGTTGGAGAAACTTGTGGATGGGGTCCTCCCCCAGTATGCGCTACTCTACGGTCCTCCAGACCAACAAGTGAGTTTAATTCAATATGGATTTGGGGCCACTGGCTGGCTTGGGGGCCTGGCGGGGGGCCTGGCGGGGATGGGGGGGCATGTTGGGCCTGGCGGGGGGCATGGCGGGGGGCCTGGCGGGGATGGGGGGCATGTTGGGGCTGGCGGGGGGCATGGCGGGGGGCCTGGCGGGGATGGGGGGCATGTTGGGCCTGGCGGGGGGCCTGGCGGGGGGCCTGGCGGGGGGCATGGCGGGGATGGGGGGCATGTTGGGCCTGGCGGGGGGCATGGCGGGGGGCCTGGCGGGGATGGGGGGCATGTTGGGGCTGGCGGGGGGCATGGCGGGGGGCCTGGCGGGGATGGGGGGCATGTTGGGGCTGGCGGGGGGCATGGCGGGGGGCCTGGCGGGGATGGGGGGCATGTTGGGCCTGGCGGGGATGGGGGGCATGTTGGGGCTGGCGGGGGGCATGGCGGGGGGCCTGGCGGGGATGGGGGGCATGTTGGGGCTGGCGGGGGGCATGGCGGGGGGCCTGGCGGGGATGGGGGGCGTTGGGCCACTGGCAACGAAAATGCAGACAAACTTGAACGTGGTATTTCTCCCTCCCTGTACGTGTCACATAGGTCCGCGCCCATGAGAAGATCGGGATTTGGCGTGCCATCGCCAAGGAAGTCCGGACCCTGGGGGTCCACCATCGACGGGGCACCCACTGCCGCAAGAGGTGGGAGGACATCCGACGCGGGACCAAGAAGACCGCTGAGTCTCTGCTGGGGACGGCCTCCCAACGTAGGCGGGGTGCCTGCCGTCAACTGACCCCCCTGATGTTCCGGATCCTGGCGGTGGCCTACCCTGATTTGGATGGGTGCGTGAGGGCAGCACAGCAGACACAAGGGGGTGAGTCCAAGCATTATCTACTCTGTTGTCGCGCAGTGGAGGTGTCTGGGTGGGGGAGGAGGGCTGTGGGTCCCCCTAGGCCAGGGCGATATCTGTAGGCTGGGCACCCCCGTAAGCCCCTGTGTCCCCAGCCACCACCCTCAGTAGTGTGTCAGTAGAGCCATCCCTGGGCCGTGTCATCCATGGGTGCAGTTGTCAACTCTAGGCGTGTAGGGCATGTTCCACGGAATGCGTAGCGGACCCCAAGTGCGCAACTTAGTGCAGGGGGCATCTGTGTCTGTCATGTCCGCTAACTGTACCGGAGATCCATGTACTCAATATCCCTTTATTTCTCTCTCCCCCCCCCTTTTTGTTTGTCTTTCTGTGCTTGTGTGCATCAGCATCATCAGGCGGAGGAGAAGTGGCATCGGGGCAGGAGGGAGCTGCATCTCACATGGCCCAGGAGGGCCATGCCACAGAGTCTGACTGGACCAGTGAGACGGAGGGCGAGGGGAGCTCCACAACGGGGACGACTGGACCCTGCAGCGACACGGACACGTCCTCGGAAGGGAGCTCCCTTGCGGGGGTGGCACCATCCGTGCCCCCCGCCATTACAGGTACAGCCGCCACCCAGCGCACCATCTCCGCCCTCCCAGCAGCCCCTCAGCGTTCGCCCCGTGCCCGCTCTGCCAGGAAGCCGGGCATCTCCTTCGCCCCAGGCACCTCAGGCCCTGCCCCTGTTACCCCCGCTGCCCTCAGTGCGGAGCTCATTGACCTCGTGAGGACGCTCATTGTTGGGCAGACTACCCTTTTGAATGCCATCCAGGGGGTGGAGAGGGAGGTTCATCGCAGCAATGCGTACCTGGAGGGCATTCATTCGGGTCAGGCTGCCCATCAGCGATCGTTCCAGGCTCTGGCCTCAGCACTGACGGCAGCCATTGTCCCTGTCTCCTGCCTCCCTCTACTAACTCCCTCCTCCCAGTCTCCTGTTCCTCTGCCTGTCCCACCCACACCATCAGACCAGCCTGCACACACCTCAACACCCAAGAGAAGCTCATCCAAACATAAGCACCACAGATCACGCAGACATTCACACACGCAACATTCCGATGCAGACATGCCAACAGTCACTACCACCTCTGTGACCCCCACCTCCTCGTATCCCTCCTCCCTCCCTGTGACGTCTACACTCACACCTCCATTCACCTCACCATCAGCCAGTGTTTCCATCACCAGCACACCCTCCAGTCCAGTCCGCACACGTGCAGTCACCACCCCCACTGCCATTTACACGTCCCCTGTGTCCTCTCCCACTGTGTCTGTCACCCCCTCTTCCACACCACACAAACGCAGCCACCCACCCACCCAACAGCCATCCACCTCACGACAGCCTATCCCTCCTGCACCTGCACCCAAAGACAGCAAACGTGACTCACCTACAACCACATCCTCTCCCTCCACTCCCATTCCCACTGTACCTACCACTCTCCATTGTCCCAAGAAACTCTTCCTCGCCACTGCTAACTTCTTTCCTGACCCTGAGCCCCCCCCTCCTTCTCGTCGGGGTAAGAAGAGCACCTCAGCCACCACCAGCCCTGCAGCCCCCTTGACAAGGGTGCAGGGGTATTGGAGCCCACCAGCCCGCATGTCTGGATCTTCGCCCAGCAGCAAGGGGACAGCCAGCCCACCCCCTGGGAAGAGGAGCAGAAGGCGGAAGGGGCGCCGCAGGAGCCCGGCTTCTACATCCCCCCCGGACACCACCCAGACACAGTCACCAGCCACAGCTCCAAAGGGAGGAAAGGGCCACAGACTCCCGACTAAGGAGGGCAAGGGCAGCAAGTCGGAGAGGTCAGGCTGCAGGCCTGCTGCCCAGGAGGAGCCCACCACCCCCATAGCCGCTGGCCAGGGAGGACCCAGCCCAGCTGGCCAGGAGGGCCCCACCACCCACAGCCCAGGTGGGCATTGAAGGAGCACCATCCCCGCTGCCCAGGAGGGCACCACCAGGCAATGAGCAGTTGGCCATAGACCGGCCGCCGTCTCAAGAACCGCTGAACTGGGCCCCGCTGTCTCAAGAACCGCTGAACTGGGCCCCGCCGTCTCAAGCACCGCTGAACTGGGCCCCGCCGTCTCAAGCACCGCTGAACTGGGCCCCGCCGTCTCCAGCACCGCTCCGCTGGGAACCGCCGTCTCAAGAACCGCTGAACTGGGCCCCGCCGTCTCAAGAACCGCTGAACTGGGCCCCGCCGTCTCAAGCACCGCTGAACTGGGCCCGCCGTCTCAAGCACCGCTGAACTGGGCCCCGCCGTCTCCAGCACCGCTCCGCTGGGGACCGCCGTCTCAAGCACCGCTGAACTGGGCCCGCCGTCTCCAGCACCGCTCCGCTGGGGACCGCCGTCTCAAGAACCGCTGAACTGGGCCCGCCGTCTCAAGAACCGCTGAACTGGGCCCCGCCGTCTCAAGCACCGCTGAACTGGGCCCCGCCGTCTCAAGCACCGCTGAACTGGGCCCCGCCGTCTCAAGCACCGCTGAACTGGGCCCCGCCGTCTCAAGAACCGCTGAACTGGGCCCGCCGTCTCAAGCACCGCTGAACTGGGCCCCGCCGTCTCCAGCACAGCTCCGCTGGGGACCGCCGTCTCAAGCACCGCTGAACTGGGCCCCGCCGTCTCAAGAACCGCTGAACTGGGCCCCGCCGTCTCAAGCACCGCTGAACTGGGCCCCGCCGTCTCCAGCACAGCTCCGTTGGGGACCGCCGTCTCAAGAACCGCTGAACTGGGCCCCGCCGTCTCCAGCACCGCTCCGCTGGGGACCGCCGTCTCAAGAACCGCTGAACTGGGCCCCGCCGTCTCAAGCACCGCTGAACTGGGCCCCGCCGTCTCAAGCACCGCTCCGCTGGGGACCGCCGTCTCAAGAACCGCTGAACTGGGCCCTTCAAGGCAAGACCCGGTGAACTGGGCCCTTCAAGGCACGAAGCGCTGAACTGGGCCATTCAAGGCAAGAAGCGCTGAACTGGGCCCTTCAAGGCAAGAACCGCGGGCCCTTTGGCAGACGTGGCAGGGCAGGATCTGTCTCGGGCAGGGCTGCAGGATGTCCTCTGGCCAACATGCCTCCTCCAGTGGCAGTGGAGTCTGTTATGGACTGTTTGGACTGTGGCTTTGCTCTCCCCAGGATGGCCCAGTGGGCAGGCCACCCACTGTATGGACTGTGGCTTTGCTCTCCCCAGGATGGCCCAGTGGGCAGGCCACCCACTGTATGGACTGTATGGACGGTGGCTTTGCTCTCCCCAGGATGGCCCAGTGGGCAGGCCACCCACTGTATGGACTGTATGGACTGTGGCTTTGCTCTCCCCAGGATGGCCCAGAGGGCAGGCCACCCACTGTATGGACTGTATGGACTGTGGCTTTGCTCTCCCCAGGATGGGCCAGTGGTCATGGAGTCCCCTCGTGGATCTGGCGTCGTGTACTCAAGTGGCTGAGGTGCCCCCCCTTCCCTTCCCCCTGAGGTGCCTGTCCTATTTTCTTTCTGATGCCCCTGCAGTGTTCTCTCCGTGGAGTTCTTGTCGTGGGACTGGGCCTTGCCCCTTTGCACAGGACCCCTGTGGTCCACGGACAGTGGTTGGACTACATTTAGTAGCTGTATATATTTTGTACATAGTTTATTTATTTATTGGGATTACTGGTGTCCATATTTCAATATATCTGCCCGTTTATGATCTCTTCTTTTGGTCTTTGCATTATTTCGGAGGGGGGGGTTTGTGGGTTGTGACAGTGATCTGTGGGAATGCATTGATGTGTGTGTTGTAGTGGGTGTGGGTGGGTGGGTGTGTGCCGGTACTCTTTTCCCTCCCCTGTGTCGTAGGTGCAGTACTCACCGATGTCTTCCGCGCCGCCGGGCGTGCTCCTGGTACAGGAGCAGGTATAGGAGTGCGGGGATGACCTGCAACTCGGGTTCCATACTGCCGGAATCTCGCGTGGAGTGCGTAGAGGTGAGCGTTTTCCCGTTCGTAGTCTGTTTCCGCCGTGTTTTTATCGGCGGTGCTCCCGCCCCGGAAAAGGTGGCGGATTGGTGGGTCGTGATAGGGTGGGCGGTACATTGTCTGCCGCCTGGCTGTTGGCGGGGACCGCCGCGCTGTTTGTTTGTTCCGCCGTGGCGGGCGGAGTGTTAATGCGGCGGGCTGTGTTGGCGGTTCCCGCCAGGGTCAGAATTGCATATTTTGGACCGCCGGCCTGTTGGCGGCTTGGCCGCCGCATTATCACCGACCGCCAGGGTCAGAATGAGGGCCTCAGTGTCATATGCACAATATCATAAGAAAACACAATACACAGTTATACTAAAAATAAAGGTACTTTATTTTTATGACAATATGCCAAAGTATCTTAGAGTGTACCCTCAGTGAGAGGATAGGAAATATACACAAGATATATATACACAATAGCAAAAATATGCAGTATAGTTACAATAGGATGCAATGGGGAAACATAGGGATAGGGGCAACACAAACCATATACTCCAAAAGTGGAATGCGAACCACGAATGGACCTATGTGACCTTGTAAAGGGTCGCTGGGACTATTAGAAAATAGTGAGAGTTAGAAAAATAACCATCCCCAAGACCCTGAAAAGTGAGGGCAAAGTGCACTAAAGTTCCCCTAAGGACAAAAGAGTCGTGTTAGAGGAATAATGCAGGAAAGACACAAACCAGCAATGCAACAACTGTGGATTTCCAATCTAGGGTACCTGTGGAACAAGGGGACCAAGTCCAAAAGTCACAAGCAAGTCGGAGATGGGCAGATGCCCAGGAAATGCCAGCTGCGGGTGCAAAGAAGCTTCGACTGGACAGAAGAAGCTGAGGTTTCTGCAGGAACGAAAAGGGCTAGAGACTTCCCCTTTGGTGGATGGATCCCTCTCGCCTTGGAGAGTCGTGCAGAAGTGTTTTCCCGCCGGAAGGACGCTAACAAGCCTTGCTAGCTGCAAATCATGCGGTTAGCGTTTTTGGACGCTGCTGGGGCCCAGGAGGGACCAGGAGGTCGCAAATTGGACCTGAAGAGAGAGGGGACGTCGAGCAAGACAAAGAGCCCTCACTGAAGCAGGTAGCACCCGGAGAAGTGCCAGAAACAGGCACTACGAGGATGCGTGAAACGGTGCTCGCCGAAGTTGCACAAAGGAGTCCCACGTCGCCGGAGACCAACTTAGAAAGTCGTGCAATGCAGGTTAGAGTGCCGTGGACCCAGGCTTGGCTGTGCACAAAGGATTTCCGCCGGAAGTGCACAGGGGCCGGAGTAGCTGCAAAGTCGTGGTTCCCAGCAATGCAGCCCAGCGAGGTGAGGCAAGGACTTACCTCCACCAAACTTGGGCTGAAGAGTCACTGGACTGTGGGGGTCACTTGGACAGAGTCGCTGGATTCGAGGGACCTCGCTCGTCGTGCTGAGAGGAGACCCAAGGGACCGGTAATGCAGCTTTTTGGTGCCTGCGGTTGCAGGGGGAAGATTCCGTCGACCCACAGGAGATTTCTTCGGAGCTTCTGGTGCAGAGAAGAGGCAGACTACCCCCACAGCATGCACAAGCAGGAAAACAGTCGAGAAGGCGGCAGGATCAGCATTACAGAGTTGCAGTAGTCGTCTTTGCTACTATGTTGCAGGTTTGCAGGCTTCCAGCGCGGTCAGCGGTCGATTCCTTATCAGAAGGTGAAGAGAGAGAGATGCAGAGGAACTCGGCTGAGCTCATGCATTCGTTATCTGAAGTTTCCCCAGAGACAGAGACCCTAAATAGCCAGAAAAGAGGGTTTGGCTACCTAGGAGAGAGGATAGGCTACTAACACCTGAAGGAGCCTATCAGCAGGAGTCTCTGACGTCACCTGGTGGCACTGGCCACTCAGAGCAGTCCAGTGTGCCAGCAGCACCTCTGTTTCCAAGATGGCAGAGGTCTGGAGCACACTGGAGGAGCTCTGGACACCTCCCAGGGGAGGTGCAGGTCAGGGGAGTGGTCACTCCCCTTTCCTTTGTCCAGTTTCGCGCCAGAGCAGGGGCTAAGGGGTCCCTGAACCGGTGTAGACTGGCTTATGCAGAATTGGGCACATCTGTGCCCAAGAAAGCATTTCCAGAGGCTGGGGGAGGCTACTCCTCCCCTGCCTTCACACCATTTTCCAAAGGGAGAGGGTGTCACACCCTCTCTCAGAGGAAGTTCTTTGTTCTGCCATCCTGGGCCAGGCCTGGCTGGACCCCAGGAGTGCAGATGCCTGTCTGAGGGGTTGGCAGCAGCAGCAGCTGCAGTGAAACCCTAGGAAGGGCAGTTTGGCAGTACCAGGGTCTGTGCTACACACCACTGGGATCATGGGATTGTGCCAACTATGCCAGGATGGCATAGAGGGGGCAATTCCATGATCATAGACATGTTACATGGCCATTTTCGGAGTTACCATTGTGAAGCTACATATAGGTAGTGACCTATATGTAGTGCACGCGTGTAATGGTGTCCCCGCACTCACAAAGTTCAGTGAATTGGCTCTGAACAATGTGGGGGCACCTTGGCTAGTGCCAGGGTGCCCACACACTAAGTAACTTTGCACCTAACCTTTACCAGGTAAAGGTTAGACATATAGGTGACTTATAAGTTACTTAAGTGCAGTGTAAAATGGCTGTGAAATAACGTGGACGTTATTTCACTCAGGCTGCAGTGGCAGGCCTGTGTAAGAATTGTCAGAGCTCCCTATGGGTGGCAAAAGAATTGCTGCAGCCCATAGGGATCTCCTGGAACCCCAATACCCTGGGTACCTCAGTACCATATACTAGGGAATTATAAGGGTGTTCCAGTAAGCCAATGTAAATTGGTAAAATTGGTCACTAGCCTGTTAGTGACAATTTGAAAGTAATGAGAGAGCATAACCACTGAGGTTCTGGTTGGCAGAGCCTCAGTGAGACAGTTAGGCACCACACAGGGAACATATACATGCACACCTATGAGCACTGGGGCCCTGTGTGACAGGGTCCCAGTGACACATACATATAGGCCACAAACCTATGAGCACTGGGGTCCTGACCAGCAGGATCCCAGTGACACATAACAAACATACTGAAAACATAGTGTTTTCACTATGAGCACTGAGGCCTGGCTATCAGGATCTCAGTGAGACAGTGAAAACAGTGACAAACACCCTGACATACACTCACAAACAGGCCAAAAGTGGGGGTAACAAGGCTAGAAAGAGGCTACCTTCTCACACAACCCCCCCCCAAACGAAGGACAATAAGGCTAACCTTGGCCAGTTGAGACTTTATTGTCTAAGTGGTGATAAGTAGAGAGTAGCTCTGCAATAGACTGGTTACTCCCTTTATCATCCACTATATGGTTACTTCCCTGTGGGGATGTAAACCACCCTGTTTGAAGTTTTTTAGCTAAGCAACAATGTGAAGATGTATTTTCAGAGTTTCTATCAGTAAGTTTTAGTTTAGAGCAGTGGGAATTGTCCACTGAACCTATTTGTAGTGATGGAAATGCCAGACAGGGATGCTGTCTCAGAAAAGCCATAGCTGGGCAAAAACTTTGTCCATATGGCTGGAAGAGAGCACAGGGATGCTGTTTCTCTTGGGTTGGAGCAGGGCAGGGATGCTGTCCTATCAGCTCCACACTAGGGCAGGGATGCTGTCCTAAGTGTTGTGAGGCAGTGCAGAGTTTCTGCACTAAAGTTTCTCTGGGAGGGTTGGAGGGATGCTCCATGTTAACTAAAATGGTGCTCTTTTTCTCACCAATGTTAGTTATCCCACAGAGAGGTACTTCCACCTCAGGGAGTACAGTTTTGCCAACTGATGATTCCCTTGGAACAGGTGCCACCCCAGGAGAGGTTTCTCCCACCACAGGAATGGTATCCTGAATGGTAGGGTGGTTAGGGGATACTGTGATACCCTTTTTACCTGTTGATGGAGAGGGTTCCTGAGTTTTCAGGCCTTCTCTCCTTTGCTTTTTCATTTCAGTAGAAATGAGAGGGAACAATTCCTCAGGGATGCCCAGCATGGCTGCATGGGCATAAAACTCTACATCAGCCCAACCTGAGGCCTCTAGGTCATTACCTAAGAGACAGTCTACAGGTAAGCTAGGTGATACCACCACCTGCTTAGGGCCAGTAGCTCCACCCCAACTAAACTGAATTATAGCTAAGGGAAGAAACTTAGTGGAGTTATGGACATCAATAATCTTATACTGTTGTCCAATGATGTGTTGATCAGGGTGCACTAGGTTTTCAGTCACCAAAGTGAAACTGGCACCTGTGTCCCTGTAGGCCAAGGCCTCAACACCATTTATTGAAACTGTCTGCCTGTACTTATCCATTGTTAGGGGACAAGCAGCCAGTGTGGCAAGGCCAATGCCACTAGGTGTGACAGAAACTGTCTTGGGACTGATTACATCAGTTTCCACTATGGACCCATAAGTGAACCCAACTACACCCTTTGCTTGACTGTTGCCAGCAGTCCCACCACTAGTACCACTACTGCTAGGGGCACTAGAGCTTGATGTATTAGTGGTGGTAGGCTCAGGGGGTTTACCTGGACAGGACTTATCCCCTGGCCTATGGCCTCTGTTTTTACACACAAAGCACCAAGGCTTTTTAATGTGTGCAGGTTGAGAAGAAGAGGAAGAATTAGTTTTATCCCCACCCTCTGAAGAGTGTTTAAGATTTGAAGTGGGATCTTTGGTTTTACCCTTATCCCCATGCTTATCTTGAGATTTTTCACCATCTTTCTTCTTATTGCCATCTTTGTCACCCCCTGTATGAACTTTTCTGTTCACCCTTGTTCTGACCCATTTGTCTGCCTTCTTTCCCAATTCTTGGGGAGAGGTCAGATCAGAGTCTACCAGGTACTGGTGCAACAAATCAGACACACAATTATTAAGTATATGCTCTCTCAGGATTGTGTTATACAGGCTTTCATAATCAGTAACTTTACTGCCATGTAACCACCCTTCCAAGGCCTTCACTGAATGGTCAATGAAATCAACCCAGTCTTGTGAAGACTCCTTTTTGGTCTCTCTGAACTTTATCCTGTACTGTTCAGTGGTTAAGCCATAACCATCCAGGAGTGCATTCTTAAGAACTGTAAAATTATTGGCATCATTTTCTTTCACAGTAAGGAGCCTATCCCTACCTTTTCCACTAAATGATAGCCATAGGATAGCAGCCCACTGCCTTTGAGGGACATCCTGTACAACACAGGCCCTCTCAAGTGCAGCAAACCACTTGTTAATGTCATCCCCCTCCTTGTAAGGGGGAACTATCTTGTGCAGATTCCTGGAATCATGCTCTTTTGCAGGATGACTATGGGGAATAGTGCTGCTGCCACCATGGGTATCTAAACCCAACTTCTGTCTTTCCTTCTCTAATTCAAAAGACTGTCTATCCAAATCCAGCTGTTGCTTTTTAAGCTTCAGTCTGGTTTGTTCCACCCTCAACTTATTGAGTTCCCTCTCTAACATTCTGTCATCAGGGTTGGTGGGAGGGACATTTCTAGAAACAGAGCTATGATGGGAATGAACAGAAGGAGACCTGTCCCTTACAGAAGCCACCCTAACAGCTTGGTTTACAGAAACATTACTACCAGTATGGTGAGAATAAATGCTTTTGCTATGATGTGAGACAACACTATTTATTTGGTGTGGCTCATCATCATTACCATCTATGCTAGATTGTCTAGTAATGGGCAGGCTAGGAAGTTTCTTCCCTGAATCTTTTCCTGGGGGAGTCCCTGAATCAGATTGGGAACTATTAGGTACTTTTTCAACAGATGGGGCCCCTATGGCCTTATCCTGTTCTCTAAGCATGTTAAGTAACAGTTCCAAGGCAGGATTCTTCCCTACACTCAAACCTCTCTCTATACAGAGACTCCTTGCTCTTTTCCAGCTAAGGTTGTCATATGCAAGTTTGGACAGATCAACACTTTGGCCTGTGCCAGACATTTTTTAGAGAGAGTTAAAGTGATAGAAAAAGAGAAAAAAGTTTTCAGAACTTTTTGGAAAGACAGAAAAAACTTTTTACTTTTAAGAACTTTTTGAAAGTTTAGAAGTACTTTTCAGCACTTAGAAAAGAATGAAAAGAGGAAATGCAAAACTTTTTGGCTATGTGTATATACACTGACCTTGTTTTGTATATTTTTCTCTTATGAAAAGTACAATGACAAGAGTGGTAAGTAGTCTCAAGCACTTATCCCACCACTGCACAACCAATGTAGGAGGCTGGACTGGCTTGTAGTGAGTACCAAGGGGTACTTGCACCTTGCACCAGGCCCAGTTATCCCTTATTAGTGTATAGGGTGTCTAGCAGCTTAGGCTGATAGATAATGGTAGCTTAGCAGAGCAGCTTAGGCTGAACTAGGAGACGTGTGAAGCTACTACAGTACCACTTAGTGTCATATGCACAATATCATAAGAAAACACAATACACAGTTATACTAAAAATAAAGGTACTTTATTTTTATGACAATATGCCAAAGTATCTTAGAGTGTACCCTCAGTGAGAGGATAGGAAATATACACAAGATATATATACACAATAGCAAAAATATGCAGTATAGTCTTAGAAAACAGTGCAAACAATGTATAGTTACAATAGGATGCAATGGGGAAACATAGGGATAGGGGCAACACAAACCATATACTCCAAAAGTGGAATGCGAACCACGAATGGACCCCAAACCTATGTGACCTTGTAGAGGGTCGCTGGGACTATTAGAAAATAGTGAGAGTTAGAAAAATAACCCTCCCCAAGACCCTGAAAAGTGAGGGCAAAGTGCACTAAAGTTCCCCTAAGGACAAAAGAGTTGTGTTAGAGGTATAATGCAGGAAAGACACAAACCAGCAATGCAACAGCTGTGGATTTCCAATCTAGGGTACCTGTGGAACAAGGGGACCAAGTCCAAAAGTCACAAGCAAGTGGGAGATGGGCAGATGCCCAGGAAATGCCAGCTGTGGGTGCAAAGAAGCTTCGACTGGACAGAAGAAGCTGAGGTTTCTGCAGGAACGAAAAGGGCTAGAGACTTCCCCTTTGGTGGACGGATCCCTCTCGCCTTGGAGAGTCGTGCAGAAGTGTTTTCCCGCCGGAAGGACGCTAACAAGCCTTGCTAGCTGCAAATCGTGCGGTTAGCGTTTTTGGACGCTGCTGGGGCCCAGGAGGGACCAGGAGGTCGCAAATTGGACCTGAAGAGAGAGGGGACGTCGAGCAAGACAAAGAGCCCTCACTGAAGCAGGTAGCACCCGGAGAAGTGCCAGAAACAGGCACTACGAGGATGCGTGAAACGGTGCTCGCCGAAGTTGCACAAAGGAGTCCCACGTCGCCGGAGACCAACTTAGAAAGTCGTGCAATGCAGGTTAGAGTGCCGTGGACCCAGGCTTGGCTGTGCACAAAGGATTTCCGCCGGAAGTGCACAGGGGCCGGAGTAGCTGCAAAGTCGTGGTTCCCAGCAATGCAGCCCAGCGAGGTGAGGCAAGGACTTACCTCCACCAAACTTGGGCTGAAGAGTCACTGGACTGTGGGGGTCACTTGGACAGAGTCGCTGGTTCGAGGGACCTCGCTCGTCGTGCTGAGAGGAGACCCAAGGGACCGGTAATGCAGCTTTTTGGTGCCTGCGGTTGCAGGGGGAAGATTCCGTCGACCCACGGGAGATTTCTTCGGAGCTTCTGGTGCAGAGAGGAGGCAGACTACCCCCACAGCATGCACAAGCAGGAAAACAGTCGAGAAGGCGGCAGGATCAGCGTTACAGAGTTGCAGTAGTCGTCTTTGCTACTATGTTGCAGGTTTGCAGGCTTCCAGCGCTGTCAGCGGTCGATTCCTTATCAGAAGGTGAAGAGAGAGATGCAGAGGAACTCGGCTGAGCTCATGCATTCGTTATCTGAAGTTTCCCCAGAGACAGAGACCCTAAATAGCCAGAAAAGAGGGTTTGGCTACCTAGGAGAGAGGATAGGCTACTAACACCTGAAGGAGCCTATCAGCAGGAGTCTCTGACGTCACCTGGTGGCACTGGCCACTCAGAGCAGTCCAGTGTGCCAGCAGCACCTCTGTTTCCAAGATGGCAGAGGTCTGGAGCACACTGGAGGAGCTCTGGACACCTCCCAGGGGAGGTGCAGGTCAGGGGAGTGGTCACTCCCCTTTCCTTTGTCCAGTTTCGCGCCAGAGCAGGGGCTAAGGGGTCCCTGAACCGGTGTAGACTGGCTTATGCAGAATTGGGCACATCTGTGCCCAAGAAAGCATTTCCAGAGGCTGGGGGAGGCTACTCCTCCCCTGCCTTCACACCATTTTCCAAAGGGAGAGGGTGTCACACCCTCTCTCAGAGGAAGTTCTTTGTTCTGCCATCCTGGGCCAGGCCTGGCTGGACCCCAGGAGGGCAGATGCCTGTCTGAGGGGTTGGCAGCAGCAGCAGCTGCAGTGAAACCCCAGGAAGGGCAGTTTGGCAGTACCAGGGTCTGTGCTACAGACCACTGGGATCATGGGATTGTGCCAACTATGCCAGGATGGCATAGAGGGGGCAATTCCATGATCATAGACATGTTACATGGCCATTTTCGGAGTTACCATTGTGAAGCTACATATAGGTAGTGACCTATATGTAGTGCACGCGTGTAATGGTGTCCCCGCACTCACAAAGTTCAGGGAATTGGCTCTGAACAATGTGGGGGCACCTTGGCTAGTGCCAGGGTGCCCACACACTAAGTAACTTTGCACCTAACCTTTACCAGGTAAAGGTTAGACATATAGGTGACTTATAAGTTACTTAAGTGCACTGTAAAATGGCTGTGAAATAACGTGGACGTTATTTCACTCAGGCTGCAGTGGCAGGCCTGTGTAAGAATTGTCAGAGCTCCCTATGGGTGGCAAAAGAATTGCTGCAGCCCATAGGGATCTCCTGGAACCCCAATACCCTGGGTACCTCAGTACCATATACTAGGGAATTATAAGGGTGTTCCAGTAAGCCAATGTAAATTGGTAAAATTGGTCACTAGCCTGTTAGTGACAATTTGAAAGTAATGAGAGAGCATAACCACTGAGGTTCTGGTTGGCAGAGCCTCAGTGAGACAGTTAGGCACCACACAGGGAACATATACATGCACACCTATGAGCACTGGGGCCCTGTGTGACAGGGTCCCAGTGACACATACATATAGGCCACAAACCTATGAGCACTGGGGTCCTGACCAGCAGGATCCCAGTGACACATAACAAACATACTGAAAACATAGTGTTTTCACTATGAGCACTGAGGCCTGGCTATCAGGATCTCAGTGAGACAGTGAAAACAGTGACAAACACCCTGACATACACTCACAAACAGGCCAAAAGTGGGGGTAACAAGGCTAGAAAGAGGCTACCTTCTCACACCTAGTATATGGTACTGAGGTACCCAGGGTATTGGGGTTCCAGGAGATCCCTATGGGCTGCAGCAATTCTTTTGCCACCCATAGGGAGCTCTGACAATTCTTATACAGGCCTGCCACTGCAGCCTGAGTGAAATAACGTCCACGTTATTTCACAGCCATTTACCACTGCACTTAAGTAACTTATAAGTCACCTATATGTCTAACCTTTACCTGGTAAAGGTTAGGTGCAAAGTTACTTAGTGTGTGGGCACCCTGGCACTAGCCAAGGTGCCCCCACATTGTTCAGGGCAAATTCCCCGGACTTTGTGAGTGCGGGGACACCATTACACGCATGCACTACACATAGGTCACTACCTATGTGTAGCTTCACAATGGTAACTCCGAATATGGCCATGTAACATGTCTATGATCATGGAATTGCCCCCTCTATACCATCCTGGCATAGTTGGCACAATCCCATGATCCCACTGGTCTGTAGCACAGACCCTGGTACTGCCAAACTGCCTCTTCAGGGGTTTCACTGCAGCTGCTGCTGCTGCCAACCCCTCAGGCAGGTTTCTGCCCTCCTGGGGTCCAGCCAGGCCTGGCCCAGGATGGCAGAACAAAGGACTTCCTCAGAGAGAGGGTGTTACACCCTCTCCCTTTGGAAAAAGGTGTTAAGGCAGGGGAGGAGTAGCCTCCCCCAGCCTCTGGAAATGCTTTCATGGGCACAGATGGTGTCCATTTCTGCTTAAGCCAGTCTACACCGGTTCAGGGACCCCTCAGCCCTGCTCTGGTGCGAAACTGGACAAAGGAAAGGGGAGTGACCACTCCCCTGACCTGCACCTCCCCTGGGAGGTGCCCAGAGCTCCTCCAGTGTGCTCCAGACCTCTACCATCTTGGAAACAGAGGTGCTGCTGGCACACTGGACTGCTCTGAGTGGCCAGGGCCAGCAGGTGATGTCAGAGACTCCTTCTGATAGGCTCCTTCAGGTGTTGCTAGCCTATCCTCTCTCCTAAGAAGCCAAACCCTCTTTTCTGGCTATTTAGGGTCTCTGCTTTGGGGAATTCCTTAGATAACGAATGCAAGAGCTCATCAGAGTTCCTCTGCATCTCTCTCTTCACCTTCTACCAAGGAATCGACTGCTGACCGCGCTGGAAGCCTGCAAACCTGCAACATAGTAGCAAAGACGACTACTGCAACTCTGTAACGCTGATCCTGCCGCCTTCTCGACTGTTTTCCTGGTGGTGCATGCTGTGGGGGTAGTCTGCCTCCTCTCTGCACTAGAAGCTCCGAAGAAATCTCCTGTGGGTCGACAGAATCGTCCCCCTGCAACCGCAGGCACCAAAGAACTGCATTACCGGTCCCCTGGGTTTCCACTCAGCACGACGAGCGAGGTCCCTTGAATCCAGCAACTCTGTCCAAGTGACTCCCACAGTCAAGTGACTCTTCAGTCCAAGTTTGGTGGAGGTAAGTCCTTGCCTCCCCACGCCAGACTGCATTGCTGGGAACCGCGTCTTTTGCAGCTACTCCGGCCTCTGTGCACTTCCGGCGGAAATCCTTTGTGCACAGCCAAGCCTGGGTCCACGGCACTCTAACATGCATTGTACGACTTTCTAAGTTGTCCTCCGGCGGCGTGGGACTCCTTTGTGCAAATTCGGGTGAGCACCGTTTCACTCCTCTTTGTAGTGCCTGTTCTGGCACTTCTGCGGGTGCTGCCTGCTTCTGAGAGGGCTCCTTGTCTTGCTGGGCGCCCCCTCTGTCCAGTGACGCAATTGGCGACATCCTGGTCCCTCCTGGGCCACAGCAGCATCCAAAAACCCTAACCGCACGATTTGCAGCTAGCAAGGCTTGTTGGCGGTCTTTCGGCGGGAAAACACTTCTGCACGACTCTTCACGACGTGGGACATCCATCCTCCAAAGGGGAAGTTTCTAGCCCTTGTCGTTCCTGCAGAATCCTCAGCTTCTACTGCCTAGTAGCAGCTTCTTTGCACCCACAGCTGGATTTCCTGGGCATCTGCCCATCTCCGACTTGCTTGTGACTTTTGGACTTGGTCCCCTTGTTCCACAGGTACCCTCGTTTGGAAATCCATTGTTGTTGCATTGCTGATTTGTGTCTTTCCTGCACAATTCCCCTATCACGACTTCTATGTCCTTTGGGGAACTTTAGTGCACTTTGCACTCACTTTTCAGGGTCTTGGGGTGGGCTATTTTTCTAACCCTCACTGTTTTCTTACAGTCCCAGCGACCCTCTACAAGGTCACGTAGGTTTGGGGTCCATTCGTGGTTCGCATTCCACTTTTGGAGTATATGGTTTGTGTTGCCCCTATCCCTATGTGTCCCCATTGCATCCTATTGTAACTATACATTGTTTGCACTGTTTTCTAAGACTATACTGCATATTTTTGGTATTGTGTACATATATCTTGTGTATATTTGCTATCCTCATACTGAGGGTACTCACTGAGATACTTTGGCATATTGTCATAAAAATAAAGTACCTTTATTTTTAGTATATCTGTGTATTGTGTTTTCTTATGATATTGTGCATATGACACTAGTGGTACTGTAGGAGCTTCACTCGTCTCCTAGTTCAGCCTAAGCTGCTCTGCTAAGCTACCATTATCTATCAGCCTAAGCTGCTAGACACCCTATACACTAATAAGGGATACCTGGGCCTGGTGCAAGGTGTAAGTACCCCTTGGTACTCACTACAAGCCAGTCCAGCCTCCTACAATGACTGCCACGCCGGCGGTGGCGGCCATTACAGCCAACGACGGCATATACTGAACACAAAGCAGCCAGTTCACTACCACCCACCGTCAGGCCAGAATCGACCGCCGGGCCGACGGTAGGCCCATTCGACCCGGCGGTGGAGGCTCGACCGGCGGTGGGATTATGATCCCATTTTCAGAAGGGATTTCCTGGCGAGATACCCCGCCAGGTAATCCCTGGCGGAAAACATACAGGTGACAGGAATTCTTATTCCTGTCACCTGTATGTGTCCCACCAGCCCCCCCCTTGCCACTACCGCTACACATCTCCCCAAGCCCCTAGAACCGTCCCCACCCCAAACCCTGAAAACCAACCCTCCTCCCCCAAATCTCCATGTGGGCCTCCCAGCTCCCTCCTCCCCATCCCCCACCAACTCCCTACATACAGGTCCCCCCCAAACCCCAACATCCTCATGCACCCACACACCTACATGCACACAAACATTTATACACTCAGACACACATCCCCCCTTCACAAACACTCACGCACACATCCTCTCCCCTTCTCTCTCGGGCAGCACTTACCTATTCCGTTGCGCTGCTCCGGGAGGGAACGAACTCCTTGGATGCTGCTCTGCCGGCATCACCACGTCTCCATACAACGCCACACCCATAACTGCATCATTATAGGCGTGGCGGGGTATGGACTGACGTGGCGGTGAGGCCGCCACCGACCGCCAGCATGGCAGGCCTCATTGCCATCAATGGCTGTGAGGCTCCTTATGTCGGAATATGGCGGGATGCCTGCCTCTGCCGCTGGCAGTCTTCTGTCGACCTTCAGCATGGTCAGCGGCAGGCTATCCCGCCATTTTCCAAATGAGGGCCATAGTGTGCACAGAGTCCAGCGGTTCCCCAAGAGGCAATAATAGATCATATTAATGCTCTATTTGTGGTAGTGTGGTCGAGTAGTTAGGCTTATCAGAGGGTAGTGTTAAGCATTTGTTGTACACACACAAGCAATAAGTGAAAACACACACTCAATGATTTAACTCCAGGCCAATAGGTTTTTATATAGTAAAATATTCTTTAGTTAATTTATTTCTAGAACCACAAGATTAATTTACCAGGTAAGTACATCAAATGAAAGGTACTTTGCACAGTAATACTTAGGACTTTGAATAGAATCAATATTGTACATAGTTTCCTTTAAAATGGCAAAAAGCTATTTTAAACGTGGACACTGCAATTTTCAACAGTTCCTGGGAGAGGTAAGTAAAGTACAGTTTCTGAGGTAAATACCACACTTACAGATTCAGTCTCTGGGGCATAGGTAGCCCACCGTTGGGGGTTCAAGGTAACCCCAAACACCCAGCACCAGCAACAAAGGGCCGGTCAGGTACAGGGGTAAAAAAGGAGCCAAAATAACGTGGGCGCCTATGGAGACAGGGGGTACTCCAGTTACAGTTTGCTTGCAGGTAAGTACCCGCGCTGACAGAGGACACACCGGGGGGTTTGTAGGAGTACTGGAGGGACCCCAAGTAGGTGCAAAAATCACACCCTCAGAGGCACAGGGGCGGCCGGGTGCAGTGTGCAAACAGGGCGTCGGGTTCTCAATAGAACTCTATGGAGGGACCTGGGGGTCACTTAGGTGCTGCAGGCAGGGCACAGGGCGGACTCTCAGGCAAGCCACTGACTGGGCAAATGTGAGGGCCGCCTGCTGGTCGTTGCTGCACCGGTGGTCTGTTTCTCACGAGCATGGGGGCTGCGGGTGCAGTGCTTCTCCAGGCGTCGGATATCTTCGCCCCGGGCAGTTGTGGTCATGGGGGTCCTCGTGATTCCCTCTGCAGGCGTTGTTGTGGGGGTGCAGGGACGTCAGCCCTGGGTGAACACGTCATCAGAGTCATCCGGGGGTCCTGTCTGGATTGTTGGTTTCTCTGGACACGGGCCAGGGGCATCGGGTGGAGAGTAGTTGGACTCATGCTTCTGGAGCGCGGTGAGAGTCCCTTTAAAGTTGGTTTCTTGGTCTTTTCCTTGGACAGGTCCACTGTCCACAGGAGTTTCCTGCTACTCGGTGAGGCAGGCAGTCCCTTGAAGGCTTTTCAGGGGTCGCTGGTCCTGCAAGACGCGTTGCTTCTTTTCTTGCAGTTTTTCGAGGTAGGAGACAGGCCTGTAGGGCTGGGGCTGAAACAGTTGATGCCTCTTTCTCTTCTCTGCAGGGTTTTCAGCTCAGCAGTCCTTCTTTCTTGAGGTCATCAGGAATCTGAAGAGCTGGGTTCAGGGTCACCCCTAAATACATACTAAATTTAGGGGTGTGTTAGGGTCAGAGGGCAGTAGCCAATGGCTACTGTTCCTGAGGGTGGCTACACCCTCCTTGTGCCCACTTCCTCTGGGGAGGTGGGCACATCCTTATCCCTATCCATATTGGTCCTACTCCTCCAAAGCAAGATGGATGATTTCTCAAGGAGGGGGTCAATTCAGCTCTGGTCACCTTAGGGGTGGACCTGGCTGGAGGGGGTGACTCCTCTTTGTTTTTCTCCTTATGCCTCTGGACTTGCTGCCAAAAGTGGGGGCTCATCCGGGGGGCGGGCCTCTTCACTAGCTGGAGTGTCATGGGGCACTGTAACACCAGGCTTGAGCCTTTAAGGCTCACCACCAGGTGTTACAGTTCCTGCAGGGGGAGGTGTGAAGCACCTCCACCCAGGAGAGGCTTTGTTTCTGCCTATAGAGTGCACAAAGGCACTCACCCCATGTGGTCAGAAACTGGTTTGGAAGGAAGTGGCAGGCTAGCACAGACCAGTCAGCCTTGCACTAGCAGTTGGGCTAACATACAGGGGCATCTCTAAGATGCCCTCTGTGTGCATTTTTCAATAAACCCCACACTGGCATCAGTGTGGGTTTATTTTGCTGAGAAGTTTGATACCAAACTTCCCAGTATTCAGTGCAGCCATTATGGTGCTGTGGAGTTCCTAATGACAGACTCCCAGACCATATACTAAGTATGGCTATCCTGCACTTACGATGACTAACAATTGACTTAGGGCTGCAAGGCATGCTAGAGGGGTGACTTACCTATGGCACAGGCAGGGGGTTGTGGGAATGGCACTCTCTGAGAGGAGTGACATGTTGACTTTGTCTTTTTTCTCCCCACTAGCACACACAGGCTGCAAAGCAGTGTGCATGTACTGAGTGAGGGGTCCCTGAGGGTGGCATACTACATGCTGCAGCCCTTAGGATCCTTCCGTGGCCACAGGGCCCTTGGTACCAGGGGTACCTTTTACAAGAGACTTAACTGTGTGCCAATTGCTGAAACAAAGGTACAGTTTTTGGGAAAGAACACTGGTGCTGGGGCCTGGTTAACAGGGTCCCAGCACACTTCCAATCAAAGCTGGCATCAACACTAGGCACATAGGAGGTCATTCTGACTGCGGCGGGCGGTGGCCGCCGCCCGCCATGCAGTCACCGCCGAATGACCGCACCGCGGTCAAAAGACCGCAGCGGCCATTCCAACTTTCCCGCTGGGCGCCCTCCAAAAGAGCGCCCGCCGGCCCAGCGGGAAAGCCCCTGCAACAATGAAGCCGGCTCCGAATGGAGCCGGTGGAGTTGCAGGGGTGCGACGGGTGCAGTGGCACCCGTGGGCCCTGTTAGGGGGCCCCATGACACCCGCTCCCGCCAGCCTGGTTCTGGCGGTGAAAACCGCCAGAAACAGGCTGGCGGGAAGGGGGTCGGAATCCCCATGGCGGCGCTGCAGGATTCCCTGGGCCAGGGGTTTCCCGCCGGTTCCCCTTTTCTGACCACGGCTTTACCGCCGCGGTCAGAATAGCCCTGGAAGCACCGCCAGCCTGTTGGCGGTGCTTCCGCTGCCCTCCGCCCTGGCGGTCAGGGACCGCCAGGGTTGGAATGAGGGCCAAAGTGTGTTGGGGGGGGGGGTGACCATGCCAACAGTGGCAGTTTCCTACATCTTCCTTTGAAATGTATGGTCCATTCCTAGTCTGGATATTCTGATGGTACAGATTCCAGGGTGAGATGTCAGGTTGCACTGGTGAATGTGAGGGTGGTTTAGATTTAGTTATGCCAACAATAAGAACATGAGGGATGTCTGCTGCTAAATGTGGAGGTGACAATTTGGAGGACAGTTTGTAATTTATAAAAACGTAAATGCAAAACGTCGAACTTTTTCTTAGGGTTCTATTGCTGAATGCCAATGTTGCCATAACCTTTTTCTTTCACTACTCTACACTTGCTTATTCCTGCAGGTTCCTTTTTCATCCCCTTTTCTGCCCTCATCAATGTTTTCCTATCTATCTTTTTTCTTTCTTCCAGTCCTTTCTTGCTTTGGGTCACTGTTGTTGGTGATAAATGAGCCCTGATCTCCTAAAATGAGTGCAGGTGCCCACTACAGTCACATTAAGTGGTGGATAGGGCTGAGTAAGCATACTTTGCATGAGAAAGCATTGCACCTCTACAGAGCGCAGGTAGCTAAAGCAATCAGATGTACATGGAAATGTGCTTCATATGGAATATAATGCCTGTTGGAGTAGGATGGCAGCATAGTTAGTTTGTTCAATCCTTTGGTAAAGAAAGCTTTACGCTGACAAAAGGCAAATTGTTTTATATGTAGCTTTCAAAAGGGTGAGTCTACTGCCTAAAACAGGAGTGGTTGCATGTATACTCGTAATGTGCTTAAAAGTACTCATGATAGACGTGCTAAACATATGTGTGAGATCATAAGATCTTGTGACAAGTAAGTAGAAATGGAGACGTGATAGGCAGTTTTGTTTGGTTTACGTATTTACTCTGTATTTGTATTCTCTAATTGTTGTCTCTTTCTTTGTCTTAATTTTTCTATCTTTGCTTCTTTCTATGTGTGTAGACTGTAGTCTTCTTTTCTTCTTTCCTATTTCTTATTGTCGTTTTGTTTAGTTTATAGGTTGGCACCTCAGGGATCCAGAAGGCCGTTCACCGGAAGATGGAGAAAAACAAGAACCCTGATTATGTGAAGGTACGTTTTTTCTCTTCTATCTGGTAGGTATTGGTCTTTCCTGTCTTGTTTGTCTCTTTTCCTTGATTTCTGTCTTCGTTTATTTTCCTTGTTCCTCCTTTGCCCTTCCTCCCATGCGTCTGTTAGTATCCAGAAGACTCTTCACTACACCCGTTTTTAATGCCCTTATTCCCTATCTCACCGCCTTTAATGTACCTTTTCCTTTTCTTATGTTCTGTCTCTTAATTGTTAGTACTGTGGTTCTTTTCACCCAGTGCCTTTCCTTGACGTCTTTTGGTTTTTTTCTTTCAGTGATTGTTTTGCTCGAAGGGTTTCTGAAAACAAAAATGGACCAAACCAGTGCTCCTAACTCTTAATGCCCTTTAACCTTTCCACCCCCTCCCTACTCTGTTTACCGTACCTGGTAAGGCCATGCTTCTCCTGGAACGTGGCCGGCTCCTTCGCACCGTCTCTCCCCCAACAGCCTAGAGATGTGCTCCGATGTGGTGTTCCCTGCCACTGAACGCCAAGGCTCTCCGCTGTGCTTGCCTCGTCGATTGCCTTCCTTCTGCTCGCTCAGCTGTATGCAGGCCTCCTCTGCTTCCGCGTCGCCAACTCTGCTGTTGTCCGCGTCTCCTTCCTTCTCTGCACCTCCTTCGTTGTCCACATCTTCCTCCTTGTCCGCGCCGCCCTCATTGTCTGCGTCTTCCCGGCGTTTTGTTATTTGAAGTGGCGCCTCTTCCTCTCCAGAGTCGGCATGCTGAGAAGTGCCCCACTTCCAGTCCGGCCCCACACTTTGCACTCTACCACAGATCTGATGTCACTTCTTGTAATATCACTTCCTGTAAAATTATGAGTTGTGATGCCACCTCCTGTGATGCCACGTGTGATGTCACGTGCTGTATTGTCACGTCACGTGATGTCACTTGCATACTGCCTAGAGTATTAGTCCCCCACTTCTTTTTTTAGGACTTGTGCGCTGCTGGGACGAGGAACCCACGTCCTCAACGACCATACAGTGGCTAGGTGAGTTGTAAGAATTATAAGTGTACCTAAAATTTACAACGTATTCCAGGCACCACAGATCGCCAGTGTTAGAAATGGGGTCTTTGGTTGGCAGTCAGGACACCCCCTGTCCAAGCAAGGACCCTCACTCTAGTCAGGGTAATGGAGAAACACACTTAGATAACCCCTGCTTACTCTTGTGGTAGCTTGGAACAAGCAGTCAGGCACATTTCAGAATAAATGTGTAAAGTATTTGTAACAACACAAACAGTAACACAGGGAAAACATTACAAAATGGACCCCACACCAGTTTAGAAAAATAGTTAATATTTATTTAAATCAAACAAGACCAAAACGGCAAAAATCCAACATACACAAGTTAAAATATGAATATTCAAAACAATAAGGGTCTTACTTCATAGAAAACAATTGAAACGATGATTTTGCACAAAGTACCTGGTTAGCGTTGTCGTAGTTTGGACTCTTGCTCTGGGCAAGACTGCTGGTTAAAGGATGACAGTACTTTTGTTTGTAGGCGACTACGCCTTTCCTACAACAAGTCGCAACTGTTGTCCCAACCTTACCGGCTCACTAGCAGCACCTCACCAGAAAAACAATAGTAAAAGGTGATTTGTGGCAGCCTTTACGCATGGACTCGAGAATAAGACATCTCAGGGAGTGTCGTGGTTAAACGGAGATTACCCCTTTCTCACAGATATATCATGTCTCATACAAACACAGGCAATGACAAAGATGCAGTAAAGTTTCAATCGTTTTTATTTAACATAACTGCTATTTGCAATAAGTTGCATGGGCTGCAATGATTAGGATAATGAATAATGCAAGGAACAGAATTGTGAAGACGAAAGTCATTATTACAAAGACCCCCACCATCTTGCAATGCATAGGAAAGACATACAAGATGTAATATGCCCTAATACCCTAATGTGATAGGCCTAACATCCTACCTAAAGGAGAGCTGGGTTTGCTAAACCTAATCTTCCAATGCCATGTCCATGATAGGAGCCCCCAACCCTCGTTACCTTGGAATGGGGTCTCTATCTCAGACTCCGCAGGGACACGAAGACTGGGTCAGCGTCAAGACGACGTGCAGCATCGATATCAGCGATGGTGGCGATGCCCTCTGGTCAGAATCCCTCTGATTATCTGTCTAAAGTGTGATATATTTATACAGATCTACAAGGACCCCTGACATAGGTGTGTTCCCAAACAATAGATAACAGTCATGCTTGGGACGGCAATTAATATAATCAATCCCTCAAAAGTATAGAGGGAAAATCCCTAAGTGTGAACACCTACTGTTTGTTTGTCTTTGTTGCTTGATCCTGACGCCTTAGCGCGGTGACACTGATTATGCAACTCATAACAAGTAGCCTAACTATAAACAAAGGCAGCCATCTTAGAAGAATTAAATAATTAAATGTGCTAAGACAGAGCAAGCTAAGTTGGTTAAAAGTCACTAGGTGATGGGGGCCGAGTCTGCAAGCCAGAGGCTAAGCTAACTCCTGTTATCCCATTAAAACATACTAGGGTTCACTACACCCTCCCCATTGCCGTAACAGGTATGACGAAGGTACAGGAACCCAAACGCTAAAAATTGCTCTGAACTAAAAGCTAAAAGCATAAAAACAAGCTAAAAAAATCTTTAAAATGTGTAAAAAATATATTAAAAACAAATCCACTAAAACACATAGAGAGATGTTAATGTCAACCATGACAAGCACAGCGTGCCAAAGCAAGTTAATGTAAATGCATAATTTTAAATCGGGAATGGCAAGTCAATTCATCAAATTATTTGCTGTACGCATGATCTTGAAGAGTGTCATCGAAGTCACCAACCAAGGACATAAAAAATGAGTCAACATCATCTGAAGTCAAATCGAGTGCTGGGCGGACAAACGGATCCACAGAGCAGTAGTGAGCAGTATTTCCCAGTATAACGTTATCTGTTGCAGTGTCTTCGTCCATGGTAGATCTCAAAACGGAAGGCTCATAGGTGGCCTCGCGGAGCAACCTAAGTCTCAAGGGGCATGACCGTGTATGAACCCTCATCGGGGATATCAGCAGTCAATGGTCCACAGGAGATGTCGGTGCAACAGCAAGACAGACCATAGGCAGATGTTCAAAGTGACACCATATGCAGCGGAAGACTGGTTGTACGCACCAGAGAAGGGGCCGAAATGGCAACGACCAGTCATGCTCCAGTTCCACCAGCAAGGGTGCACCAAAGACCCGAACCATGCACTCACGGCACAGTGGAGTTGGTGGGAGCGGCTCCATTGCTCTGCGTAGCTGGAAAGAAACAACCACTGCGAATCAGAAGAAATAGCAGTAATAGTTTGCCAATCAAAGCCAAAATAATTGGAAAGCCACCAAACACACTTGAAAAGAGCGAATGGGTGGCTGACGGGATGACTACGAAGACAGTCTGGAAGATGGACATGAAACCAGACCCGACAGCCTTAAAGAAATGAACAATCCCAGTGGTGCTCGAAGCATTGAATATTCTGGATACCCGGTTCTCCAAAGTGCTTGGGGAAGTTGGTATTTAATAGGGATTGTATCTCGGCTGATGATCTTGCAATCTTGTGAGCATACGTCTCCTTTGCGGATGTCAAGGCGACCTGTTTTTGAAACAATAAGACCTTTAGCCTGCTCAGCTTGTCATAGTTCACATTAATAGTATCTCTGTGGGGCCACATGTCAGATACTTTTATCTCTCGTGTGGGGGGGAAACAAAACATGTCCACAACACGTAACGACCTTCGAGACCGAGATTGCGTAGGCAATTCCTGGTTGCATGCCGCAACAACTTTGATCGTTCAGTACTACCTAACTTCCATTGGAAAGTACATGAAATACCGGACAAATCAAAGTGGCGGGAGTACCCTTCAGCAAACAGGCCAAATTTGCGACCCCGCATTGCAAAGACAGTGAAGCAACACCTGCTTGCATATCATGGAATGACGAACAGCAGTCTCACATTCGCTTCCGCGAAGAAAGACCTCTGTTTCACCGTTCAGACTTTTATAGTCAAAGGGCAGCGCCCACTCTTCCTTAATATAGCTATCTCCTAGTTGCTCGTACCTTCCCACTGCAAGATGTTTCAGGCAGCTCGAGAAACGAAAGGTCGAAATCGGTAAATTAATTATGCCATGTAAGAGCCAGATAGTTGAAGGACTCTCTGCTACCGTGAAGGGCAACTTATCTAATTTTTCTAAGCAAAGCATGGTGAAACTAGCCTCCCTTTTAGCCATTGTATGTTGTTCCTTGGAAAAATTAAAAGCAGTGAAGAATTCACTCCCATTAATATATACTTCCATCGAATGTGGCAATTTTTCAGTGTCTGTAAAGTCCAACCCAGCTGCATGATGGAACGTAGCTGTGTTTGCCCACGATATAACCGGGACAAATCTGTCTGAGTGATATCAATAGCAGATGACACTATATTTGATAGTGAATAAATCCTGTTGGACAGTGTATTCATGCCGTTGTCGACAACAGCTAACGCCTTTTCTAAATTTTCTTTCTCCAATTGCCTTAATCGTGCAGCAGCCTCAATCTGGGAAAGTTTCCAAATTTCATTGTACATAACATATAAAAACCTTTTCGAGCGCTTTTTCCTAGGATCCAGCAGAAAATCCTGCAAGTCTATATATTCAGAAAGAGTGTTCAGGTGTTTCTTAACTGTGGCTAACGTGTTCGTCTGTACCCATTGCTGGCACAGCTGACCCACACTGTATGTCGTAACTATACCCGTATGTTGTCCCGATACAAAGCGAGGGTCTGGCCTGTTAATTGAAAAACTCCCTGAAGAGTTCAAAAAATGTGCTTGACACTCATTAGTGTCAGTGGGCCATTTAAACCACCCGCCGGGACTGGAAATTGAAGAAGTGTAGGTACCTGCCTTGACCATTGCATCTAGCTTGTCCTCTGTAATATTAAGGAAGTATTATCAATCTTTAAACCTTGCCGGAGTGGGGATACTGGGCGTGTTCAGGTCTTTAATTTTTGCTAACCCCAGGCAGGATGTCTGGTGAATAGTGTAATTTAAGAAAATAATTTGCACAGGAATCAGGCATGCTCGAAATAAAGCCTCCCTACCCTGTATTTGCCAATCTTGTGTTCCCCATACACTTTTCAAATCAATAGTGCTCTTACAGTATTCGTAAGCTTCAACTGCAAACCGGGAAATAAAACCGGGAAATAAAAGGGATCTGAATAAATCAGTTTTGTATCAGTTAGCAAAATTTTCCTAATTTGTGCCAGAGGTATTTTAAAATAATACGATCCTGCTTTTCTTGTGTCATGCCCAGAAAAGTATGTACATTTATCACTATAGTGCTTTGGGCTCCCCACCTGTGGTGTAGAACAGTGTTCCCACTGTGTGTAGTTTAATACTGGCCTTTATCTAGTGACACGGTGTAGGTATTAATGTCCCCAATTGTTATAGCAGAACATTTCCCCATAATTCTTTTTATGTTCATATACATCATCACTTTCAAAAGCGGAATAGTCCTTCATTTCAGTTAGCATGGAATCAACTGTTTGGACATCCCACTCATCAGAGACAACATCAGGTGTAATTACATCAGTCATTGAAATTTTGAACACGTATGGTATTTGAATAATTTCAGTAGGCCTGTATATATCGAATGGAACTTTGTCCCACACAATCCCATCAGAAATCGGTATTACTGTAATATTCACAGGGGACAAATCTCTTCAGACCTTATGTGAAGAACGATGTGGAGTAAAAACGTCATCAACAGGCTCCACAGAGTAGTGATCAGCACTACAGTGACCATTTATAAGCAAAAAGAAAACCGTCACAAAACCAATCCATAAAAATAATGCAAAGAATGTCAAACAGAACCATAAGTAGTTCCATGGGTATTTCAAAGAGTTCTTTTTAAGCCATTGGAACAGCTTACTACTTTTTGAAACATTGTCAATCACAGTAGTGGATGAGTCTGAAGAAAAATAATCAATGTCAGCGAAATAGCCAGAGGCAGTCTCTGCAAACACGGGAGCCGGTGCACCATCCGTACTTTGGTCCACTTCACACGGGGGCTCTTGGTAGACAGTGTTGTTAGTCTGTGATGTGTTTCTGTAAAAAATAGCTAGATCTTGAACAGGGGTGATCACTGAAGTAGTGACTGGAACCAACAAGAGTTTATTTTCCGCCCTCCTCATGGTCAAGGAGGTGTCTGGAACAGCGGTTGACAGTGTTGCATAGTGTGTAGTAGTGATGTTCATCCCACTATGTAGATGTATGTCCTGTTGGGTAGTGAGAGGGGATCGGGAACCACCAAAGGGACCTCTTGGTCTACTGTGAAGGATCGGCCACATGGTGTAGTTTGATGTCATCAATGGAGATGAATCTGTTCGTTTTAGAACCACACAGTGGTGGTAAGATGACAGTCCTGGTGCCTTTTATTCCCAAGACCGGTACAGGAGCTCTGTGTGATGGACCGAACTCCTTCTTCACTGCGATCTTCTCACAAACCAGATCCCCAGCTTTAGGAATCCAGCCAGTCGAAGTTTTCGCTAAATCCCTTATTCCTAAAGTGGCAGCACTTGCAGATGATTTATCATCACAAAATTGCTGAAGTTCCTGTAAAACAGTTAGACGTTCATTTATGTCAAATGGTGTTTCTGCTGCCACCATACCAGGGGCATCAAGATCTGGGACATACATAGGTATCCCAAAGAGAACCTCATATGGAGTGCGTCCCACCAAGGACCGTTTTGGCAGATTATTCAGTGCTCTCTGGACCCCATATAGGTGATGTAACCAACTGCGGCCTCAACCTAATACTCAAGCTGTTAAGGACTGCTTTAGATCACGATGCCGCCTCTCCGCAACCGAATTTCCCTCAGGATGCTATGGTGAGGAGTAATGGAGTTTAACACCCATTGTCCCCTTGGTGTCCCTGAATGCCTTAGAGGCAAAAGCAGGGCCCTGGTCAGAATGGAATGCCGCAACCGCATATGTACCGATAAAGATCAGCAAGTCTTTTATAACAGTCCGGGCATCAGCCGACCGCTGTGGCCATACCCACTGGAATCTAGGACAAGAATCTACAGCGACTAAAATGTATTTGTATGCACCATCAGGCTGTAAGGGATCACAACGGTCCAGGTACACACACTGGGGGTCATTCTGACCTCGGCGGTAAAAGGCTCTTACCGCCGGTCAGAAGACCGCCATCATACCGCCGCGGCCGCGGTAAACCGCCACGGTCATTCTGACCCACAACTGCCAAATCGCCAAAAACCCGACATCCACTGAAGGCCGCCTCATCAGCGGTCAGCGATAAACTGGAGATGACCAAACCTCCACCGTCACGCCAACACAAACACGCCCATGCCATTACGACCCACGAATCCACGCGGCGGTCTTTCAACCGCGGTATTCCATTGGCGGTACACACACATTTACAAAACACAACCACATTGGACAATTCGAAATACACACACCTGATACACATACAAACAACACACCCACACACCCATCACTATATAAAACACACACCCACAACACCCACAAATTCCCACAACTCGAAATTCAGAGACAAGGCGCAATACACAGAGAGAGAGCACAGGGAACGCAAACCACAACACACACAGGAACCCAACATCATCACCCACACCACATCTACGCACAAAACACCACACACCACCACACTCATCACCACAAACACCACCCCACACCTCATCCACACCACCCCATGGCACCCCAAAGACACCCCAGGTTCTCGGACCAAGAACTCAGGGTCATGGTGGAGGAAATAATGAGGGTAGAGCCCCAGCTCTTCGGCACACAGGTGCAGCACACCACAATAGCCAGGAAGGCGAAGCTATGGCAAAAGATCGTCGACAGGGTCAACGCTGTGGGACAGCATCCCAGAAATCGGGAAGACATCCGAAAGCGCTGGAACGACCTACGGGGGAAGGTGCGGTCGATGGTGTCAAGACACAACATCGCTGTGCAGAAGACTGGCGGCGGACCCCCACCCACTTCACCCGAATTCACAGCATGGGAGCAAGAGGTCTTTAACATCCTGCATCCTGAGGGCCTCGCTGGAGTAGGCGGAGGAATGGACTCTGGTAAGTCTAATCTCAACTACTTCACCCCCCCCACCCACCAGCATGCCAACCCACACCCCTACCCTCACCCCAACCCCCCAGCACACATCCTCCCTGTTAATGTCTCACCAGCACAACCCAACCAACCCAACACCAACCCCTGAATGCCAACACAAACCATGGACACCCATCACCTAAGCATGACCACTGCACATACCCATCCCCCCCCCAAACCACCCTCACAACTCCTCCCACAAGGGACTGCCAGCACTGGGGGACAAGGGCACCCACAAATCGCACGCCATGGCACACACAAAAGCAATAACCATACTCTTTTACCCCTGCAGGGCCCGAACGCCAACACACCGGCCAGGAGGGTCCAGATTTGTCCATCCCACCCCCAGAACAGGCCCCCAGTGATGACAGCAGCTCTGTCGACCTAGAACCTGATGACCAACCCGGACCATCGGGGACCTCTGGACAGTCGGTTACCCTCAGTCAGCCACAGGCCACAGCAGACCTACCCCCCTCTGGAAACACCAGCACAGCACCCACCCAGCGGGCCCATGCTTCTGTCTCCAGGACAGGTCAAGCAGCGGTGTGTCTACCAGTACAGGGCACCTAGGGTAACCCACAACCCCAACAACAACAGGGACCTGGGGGCAGTGGTAGTGGGGACACCGTCCAGGGGACAGAGGCCCAGGTACAAAGGGGAACTGGGAGGGCTGCTGTGCGACAGAGGGAGGACAGGCCTAGGGAACCCACTGTCCAAGAGGCCCTCACCACCATCATGGGAGCCTAGCACCACTCCCAAGAGACGATGGCGACGGTCCTGGCCAGGTTGCAGGAGATCCTGCTTCTGCATGAGCAACAGAATATGGGGTTCCGGGAAGAACTGCGCAGCATCAGTTCCGCAATGGGTACAATGGTGGTGGCACTCAACCAGATTGTCACCACTATGCAGGACCATGTGGCCCCCCAAAGGGCCCCTGCCACTAGCATGGAGGAAGAACAGCCCACCACCTCTGCCGGCGCTAGTGGTCAGGATGCCCCGACACAACAGCAACGGCCCACCCGGACCCCACCCCCTGCAGAACAAGAACCACCCCGCAAGAAAGGCCTGAGATCTAGGAAGAAGACAGAGTAGGATGTCAAGACCCCCGCCATGCACGGAATCCCCCGGATGTCATCCCACTGTCCCACTTGTTCACCCTGTCCAACCTTGAACTGCCCCTGCTCCACCTTCCACAGGCATATGGACAATGGACCTGTAGGAACGACAGTCTGGACACTGCCATGGACATGCCTCCACCATCACCCATCACCCTTTTAGAACTATACACCTATTCCAAAACTACAATAAACAATGTGTGCACAAAAACCAACTGGATTCTGCTATCTATTTATTTAAACCAAATGTATTCGAGATAACCAACAAAACATTGCTATTAACATTGTCATGACAACATACCAGTGTCACACAGCGGTAGTCCATGGGGAAAAAAACCAGAGGGCACTACGTGGGGATCAGATCACTGAAATAGGAAGTGAAATACACAACTAAGTTACCATACATTGGGGTGAAAGGTCAGACAGTAGAGAGCCTCTACAGTTACAGATATAATACAATGCAGGAGTAGATTCTTACCTGTGTGTCACTGGAAATACTGCAGTATCACTCTGTCCCTGTTGTCTGTGTCGTCCTCTTCGTCTTCCTCCTCTTCACTCTCCGCAGCGGCCACAACACCACCATCTGGACCATCCTCCTGCAGGAAAGGCACCTGGCATCGCAAAGCCAGGTTGTGAAGCATGCAGCAGGCCACGATGATATGACACACCTTCTTTGGTGAGTACATTAGGGATCCACCAGTCATATGCAGGCACCTAAACCTGGCCTTCAGGAGGCCGAAGGTCCACTCAATCACCCTCCTAGTACGCCCATGGGCCTCATTGTAGCGTTCCTCTGCCCTGGTCCTGGGATTCCTCACTGGGGTCAATAGCCAAGGCAGGTTGGGGTAACCAGAGTCACCAATTAGCAACACACGGTGTCTCTGTCGCTGTTCCATCACATAAGGGATGCTGCTATTTCGCATGATGTACGCGTCATGCACTGACCCTGGGAACTTGGCATTTAAATGGGAGATGTACTGGTCAGCCAAACAGACCACCTGGACATTCATCGAATGATAATTTTTTCGGTTCCTGTACACCTGTTCATTGTCTTTTGGGGGAACCAAAGCCACATGGGTACCATCAATGGCACCAATGATATTGGGAATGTGTCCAAGGGCATAGAAATCACCCTTCACTGTAGGCAAGTCACCCACCTCAGGGAAAATGATGTAGCTCCGCATGTATTTCATCAGGGCAGACAACACTCTGGACAACACCTTTGAAAACATAGGCTGAGACATCCCAGATGAAATGGCCACTGGAGTTTGAAATGATCCACTGGCAAAAAAATGCAGTACTGACAGCACCTGCACTAGAGGCGGAATCCCTGTGGGTTGGCGGATGGGTGACATCACGTCTGGCTCCAGCTGGGCACACAGTTCCTGTATAGTGGCACGGTTGAGTCTGTAGGTGAGTATGACGTGTCTTTCTTCCATTGTCGACAGGTCCACCAGCGGTCTGTACACGGGAGGATTCCTCCATCTCCTCGCAAGTCCCAGCGGACGGTGCCTAGGAAGGACAACATGGAGCACAGAGTCAAGCAACCCACAGGTAAGTGGCCACAGCATGCACAGTACACGAATCTCTCAGGATTGAATGCCTAGTATGAATGTCGGTGCAAGGCCTAGCCATGTGTGACGCAGTAGGAATTAAGCCATTTGGGCCCTGGAAATGGCGGCTGCCTGACCTGTGAAGTGTGACAATGTGAAGTGAGGTCATTGCGCAAGGGTGGCACACCGTGGCGGTAGGCGGTCGCAGTCCGCGGCGCAAAGCCGCATTGGACAACATTGAACCCTATGGGTTTCAGGAGCCAATGGCGGTGAGCGCCGGCGGTCGCGGTACGCACCGCCGCGGTACGCACCGCGGCGGCCGTAACCGCCATTTTCTATATGCTTATTCACACGAGACCTGATCATCCACAGGAGAGGACCTATACTGCAAGTGCTGCTGTGACCTTGGTCTGGAAGTGACAATGGCTGCTGCGACTGGGGAAAGGGCCCCCGCCTTCAGTTCCGAGGAGTTGGAGAAGCTCTTGGACGGGGTCCTCCCCCAGTATGCGCTACTCTACGGGCCTCCAGACCAACAGGTGAGTACACAGGGGGCAATGCATAGTGCCCAATGCCTGGGTTGAGTGGGGAGGATGTACGATGGAGGCAAGGGCAGCGAATGACGAATGCATGGCATGACAGATGAGAGCATGTGCCACATGGCAAGGTTGGGGAGGGGGGCCACTCACATCGAGCATGCAGAAAAGTGATGATGTTTCTCTCCCCCCCCTGTACATGTCACATAGGTCAGCGCCCATCAGAAGATCGACATTTGGCGTGCCATCGCCAAGGACGTCCGGGCCCTGGGGGTCCACAACAGAAGGGGCACCCACTGCCGCAAGAGGTGGGAGGACATCCGCCGCGGGAGCAGGAAGACCGCGGAGGCTCTGCTGGGGATGGCCTCCCAACCTAGGAGGGGTGCCAGTCGTACCTTGACCCCCCTGATGTCCCGGATCCTGGCGGTGGCCTACCCCGATTTAGATGGGCGCTTGAGGACATCACAGCAGACATAAGGGGGTGAGTACCAGCACATTCAGCTATATAGCGCGCAGTGGAGGTGCCTGGGGGGGGGAGGAGGGCTGTGGGTATCCCTAGGCCAGGGCGATTTCTGCAGGATAGGCCCGTCCGTGAGGTATGGTCCTGTGCCCCCACCCCCCACCTCTGTAGGGTGCCTAGTAACGCGATTCATGGACCAGTGTATACTGTGTGGGCAGTTGTCGCCCATCGGCTTGTAGGGCATGTCCCAGTGAATGAGTAGTGTACCCCAAGTGCGCAGCGTAGTGCAGGGGGCTTCTGTGTCTGTCCTCTCCGCCAACGGTGTCCCCAATGCATGCACTCAACTTGTCTTTATGTTTTCCACCCCCCCCCATTTTCTTTGTTTTTCTGTGAATGTGTGCATTAGCATCATCAGGCGGAGGAGAAGTGGCATCAGCGCAAGAGGGAGCTGCATCTCACATGGCCCCGGAGGGCCATGCAACGGACTCCGACATGACCAGTGAAACGGAGGGCGAGGGGGGCTCCACCACGGGGACCCGTGGAGATGTCAGCGACACCGACACGTCCTCGGAAGGGAGCTCCCTTGCGGTGGCGGCAACATCTGTGCCCACCGATCCTACAGGTACAGCCGCCACCCAGCGCACCAGCTCCGCCCTCCCAGCAGCCCCTCGGCCTTCGGCCTGTGCCCGCAAGGCCAGGAAGCCGGCCATCTCCTTCGCCCCAGGCACCTCAGGCCCTGCCCCAGTCCCCCCTGCTGCCCTCAGTGAGGAGGTCATTGACCTCCTGAGGACCATCATTGTTGGGCAGTCTACCCTTTTGAATGCCATCCAGGGTGTGGAGAGGGAGGTGCATCAAAGCAATGCATACCTGGAGGGCCTTCATTCGGGTCAGGCTGCCCATCAACGATCGTTCAACGCTCTGGCCTCAGCACTGACGACAGCGATTGTCCCTGTCTCCAGCCTCCCTCTTCTGACTCCCTCCACCCAGTCCCACTCCCCTGTTCCTCTGCCTATCCCATCCACACCTACAGACCAGCCTGCACACACCTCAACACCCAAGGGCAGCTCATCCAAACATAAGCACCACAGAACACACAAGCATTCACCCAAGCAACATCCAGATGCAGACATACCAACAGTCACTACCTCCTCTGTGTCCCCCACCTCCTCGTCTCCCTCCTCCCCCCCTGTGACGTCTCCACACACACCTGCAAGCACACCACCATCAGCCATTGCACCCATCACCAGCACACCCTCCAGTACAGTCCCCACACGTGCAGTCACCACACCCACTGCCATGTACACGTCCCCTGTGTCCTCTCCCAGTGTGTCTGTCACCCCCGCTTCCCAACCACACAAACGCAGGCAGGCACCCAAACAACAGCCATCCACCTCACGTCAGCCTCCAGCCCAAGCACTTGCACCCAAAGACAGCACACTTGACTCTCCTACAACCACATCCTCTTCCTCCACTCCCATACCCACTCCAGCTACCCTTCCCATGGCTCCAAAGAAAATTTTCCTCTCTAAACATGACCTCTTTTCCTCACCTGACTCACCCCCTCCATCCCGTAAGAGTTCCACAAACACCTCAGCCACCACCAGCCCAGCAACTCCCAAGAACGTCGTGCCTGGTTTTTGGAATCCACCCTTTCCTTGGTCTGGGACATCGTCCAGCAGCAAAGGCACAGCCAGCCCCCCCCCCCTGGGAAGAGGAGCAAAAAACTCAAGGGCAGGCGCGACAGGCCTGATATGCCTGCCCCCAAGGAGGGTAGCCTTACACTGTCACCTGCCACATCGGGTAAGGGAGCCAAGGGCCACGGACAGTCTGCCAAGGAGGGCAAGGGCAGCAAGGAGCAAAAGGCAGGGAGCAGCCGACCTGGCCATGAGGGCCCCACCAGCCCCATTCCGGGGGTATCGGAGGAGACACAGGCGTCGCAAAGCCAGGTTGTGAAGCATGCAGCAGGCCACGATGATATGACACACCTTCTTTGGTGAGTACATTAGGGATCCACCAGTCATATGCAGGCACCTAAACCTGGCCTTCAGGAGGCCGAAGGTCCACTCAATCACTCTCCTAGTACGCCCATGGGCCTCATTGTAGCGTTCCTCTGCCCTGGTCCTGGGATTCCTCACTGGGGTCAATAGTTGGGGTAACCAGAGTCACCAATTAGCAACACACGGTGTCTCTGTAGCTGTTCCATCACATAAGGGATGCTGCTATTTCGCATGATGTACGCGTCATGCACTGACCCTGGGAACTTGGCATTTAAATGGGAGATGTACTGGTCAGCCAAACAGACCACCTGGACATTCATCGAATGATCATTTTTTCGGTTCCTGTACACCTGTTCATTGTCTTTTGGGGGAACCAAAGCCACATGGGTACCATCAATGGCACCAATGATATTGGGAATGTGTCCAAGGGCATAGAAATCACCCTTCACTGTAGGCAAGTCACCCACCTCAGGGAAAATGATGTAGCTCTGCATGTATTTCATCAGGGCAGACAACACTCTGGACAACACCTTTGAAAACATAGGCTGAGACATCCCAGATGAAATGGCCACTGGAGTTTGAAATGATCCACTGGCAAAAAATGCAGTACTGACAGCACCTGCACTAGAGGCGGAATCCCTGTGGGTTGGCGGATGGGTGACATCAGGTCTGGCTCCAGCTGGGCACACAGTTCCTGTATAGTGGCACGGTTGAGTCTGTAGTTGAGTATGACTTGTCTTTCTTCCATTGTCGACAGGTCCACCAGCGGTCTGTACACGGGAGGATTCCTCCATCTCCTCGCAAGTCCCAGCGGACGGTGCCTAGGAAGGACAACATGGAGCACAGAGTCAAGCAACCCACAGGTAAGTGGCCACAGCATGCACAGTACACGAATCTCTCAGGATTGAATGGCTAGTATGAATGTCGGTGCAAGGCCTAGCCATGTGTGACGCAGTAGGAATTAAGCCATTTGGGCCCTGGAAATGGCGGCTGCCTGACCTGTGAAGTGTGACAATGTGAAGTGAGGTCATTGCGCAAGGGTGGCACACCGTGGCGGTAGGCGGTCGCAGTCCGCGGCGCAAAACCGCATTGGACAACATTGAACCCTATGGGTTTCAGGAGCCAATGGCGGTGAGCGCCGGCGGTCGCGGTACGCACCGCCGCGGTACGCACCGCCGCGGCCGTAACCGCCATTTTCTATAAGCTTATTCACACGAGACCTGATCATCCACAGGAGAGGACCTATACTGCAAGTGCTGCTGTGACCTTGGTCTGGAAGTGACAATGGCTGCTGCGACTGGGGAAAGGGCCCCCGCCTTCAGTTCCGAGGAGTTGGAGAAGCTCTTGGACGGGGTCCTCCCCCAGTATGCGCTACTCTACGGGCCTCCAGACCAACAGGTGAGTACACAGGGGGCAATGCATAGTGCCCAATGCCTGGGTTGAGTGGGGAGGATGTACGATGGAGGCAAGGGCAGCGAATGACGAATGCATGGCATGACAGATGAGAGCATGTGCCACATGGCAAGGTTGGGGAGGGGGGCCACTCACATCGAGCATGCAGAAAAGTGATGATGTTTCTCTCCCCCCCCTGTACATGTCACATAGGTCAGCGCCCATCAGAAGATCGACATTTGGCGTGCCATCGCCAAGGACATCCGGGCCCTGGGGGTCCACAACAGAAGGGGCACCCACTGCCGCAAGAGGTGGGAGGACATCCGCCGCGGGAGCAGGAAGACCGCAGAGGCTCTGCTGGGGATGGCCTCCCAACCTAGGAGGGGTGCCAGTCGTACCTTGACCCCCCTGATGTCCCGGATCCTGGCGGTGAGCTACCCCGATTTAGATGGGCGCTTGAGGACATCACAGCAGACACAAGGGGGTGAGTACCAGCACATTCAGCTATATAGCGCGCAGTGGAGGTGCCTGGGGGGGGAGGAGGGCTGTGGGTATCCCTAGGCCAGGGCGATTTCTGCAGGATAGGCCCGTCCGTGAGGTATGGTCCTGTGCCCCCACCCCCCACCTCTGTAGGGTGCCTAGTAACGCGATTCATGGACCAGTGTATACTGTGTGGGCAGTTGTCGCCCATCGGCTTGTAGGGCATGTCCCAGTGAATGAGTAGTGTACCCCAAGTGCGCAGCGTAGTGCAGGGGGCTTCTGTGTCTGTCCTCTCCGCCAACGGTGTCCCCAATGCATGCACTCAACTTGTCTTTATGTTTTCCACCCCCCCCCCATTTTCTTTGTTTTTCTGTGAATGTGTGCATTAGCATCATCAGGCGGAGGAGAAGTGGCATCAGCGCAAGAGGGAGCTGCATCTCACATGGCCCCGGAGGGCCATGCAACGGACTCCGACATGACCAGTGAAACGGAGGGCGAGGGGGGCTCCACCACGGGGACCCGTGGAGATGTCAGCGACACCGACACGTCCTCGGAAGGGAGCTCCCTTGCGGTGGCGGCAACATCTGTGCCCACCGATCCTACAGGTACAGCCGCCACCCAGCGCACCAGCTCCGCCCTCCCAGCAGCCCCTCGGCCTTCAGCCTGTGCCCGCAAGGCCAGGAAGCCGGCCATCTCCTTCGCCCCAGGCACCTCAGGCCCTGCCCCAGTCCCCCCTGCTGCCCTCAGTGAGGAGGTCATTGACCTCCTGAGGACCATCATTGTTTGGCAGTCTACCCTTTTGAATGCCATCCAGGGTGTGGAGAGGGAGGTGCATCAAAGCAATGCATACCTGGAGGGCCTTCATTCGGGTCAGGCTGCCCATCAACGATCGTTCAACGCTCTGGCCTCAGCACTGACGGCAGCGATTGTCCCTGTCTCCAGCCTCCCTCTTCTGACTCCCTCCACCCAGTCCCACTCCCCTGTTCCTCTGCCTATCCCATCCACACCTACAGACCAGCCTGCACACACCTCAACACCCAAGGGCAGCTCATCCAAACATAAGCACCACAGAACACACAAGCATTCACCCAAGCAACATCCAGATGCAGACATACCAACAGTCACTACCTCCTCTGTGTCCCCCACCTCCTCGTCTCCCTCCTCCCCCCCTGTGACGTCTCCACACACACCTGCAAGCACACCACCATCAGCCATTGCACCCATCACCAGCACACCCTCCAGTACAGTCCCCACACGTGCAGTCACCACACCCACTGCCATGTACACGTCCCCTGTGTCCTCTCCCAGTGTGTCTGTCACAACCCGCTTCCCAACCACACAAACGCAGGCAGGCACCCAAACAACAGCCATCCACCTCACGTCAGCCTCCAGCCCAAGCACTTGCACCCAAAGACAGCACACTTGACTCTCCTACAACCACATCCTCTTCCTCCACTCCCATACCCACTCCAGCTACCCTTCCCATGGCTCCAAAGAAAATTTTCCTCTCTAAACATGACCTCTTTTCCTCACCTGACTCACCCCCTCCATCCCGTAAGAGTTCCACAAACACCTCAGCCACCACCAGCCCAGCAACTCCCAAGAACGTCGTGCCTGGTTTTTGGAGTCCACCCTTTCCTTGGTCTGGGACATCGTCCAGCAGCAAAGGCACAGCCAGCCCCCCCCCTGGGAAGAGGAGCAAAAAACTCAAAGGCAGGCGCGACAGGCCTGATACGCCTGCCCCCAAGGAGGGTAGCCTTACACTGTCACCTGCCACATCGGGTAAGGGAGCCAAGGGCCACGGACAGTCTGCCAAGGAGGGCAAGGGCAGCAAGGAGCAAAAGGCAGGGAGCAGCCGACCTGGCCATGAGGGCCCCACCAGCCCCATTCCGGGGGTATCGGAGGAGACACAGGGCCCGAGGGCTCCATCACAGGAGGGCCCCGCAACGGAGAGGTCCGATGCAGACTGAGCAGCAAGTATTGGCCAGGTGTGGTTCACTGGAAACACAAGACAGGCACCGCTGAACAGGGCCCCGCCGTGAGAAGCACCGCTGAACAGGGCACCGCCGTGAGAAGCACCGCTGAACAGGGCACCGCCGTCTCAAGCACCGCTGAACAGGGCAACGCTGTCTCAAGCACCGCTGAACAGGGCCCCGCCGTGAGATGCACCGCTGAACAGGGCCCCGCCGTCTCAAGCACTGCTGAACAGGGCCCCGCCGTCTCAAGCACCGCTGAACAGGGCACTGCCGTCTCAAGCACCGCTGAACAGGGCACCGCCGTCTCAGGCACCGCTGAACAGGGCACCACCGTCTCAAGCACCGCTGAACAGGGCCCCGCCGTGAGAAGCACCGTTGAACAGGGCACCTCCGTGAGAAGCACCGCTGAACAGGGCACCGCCGTCTCAAGCACCGCTGAACAGGGCACCGCCGTCTCAAGCACCGCTGAACTGGGCCCTTTCACTCAAGCACCGCTCCGCTGGGCCCTTCCTGTCAAGCACCGCTCCGCTGGGCCCTTCATCTCAAGCACCGCTCCGCTGGGCCTTTCCTGTCAAGCACCGCTCCGCTGGGCCTTTCCTGTCAAGCACCGCTCCGCTGGGCCCTTTCACTCAAGCACCGCTCCGCTGGGCCCTTACTGTCAAGCACCGCTCCGCTGGGCCTTTCCTGTCAAGCACCGCTCCGCTGGGCCTTTCCTGTCAAGCACCGCTCCGCTGGGCCTTTCCTGTCAAGCACCGCTCCGCTGGGCCCTTTCACTCAAGCACCGCTCCGCTGGGCTCTTACTGTCAAGCACCGCTCCGCTGGGCCTTTCCTGTCAAGCACCGCTCCGCTGGGCCCTTCCTGTCAAGCACCGCTGGCCCATTGGCAGTCCCGGTTCTGTGTCGGGCAGGCCTTCACGACGCACTCTGCCCACCATGCCTCCTCCATGACCAGTGGTCTCTGTAATCCACCTGATGGACTGTGGCTTTGCACTCCCCAGGATGTAACAGTGGGCAATCCACCCACTGTAGAGACTTGAGAGACTGTGGCTTTGCACTCCCCAGGATGGCACAGTGGGCAAGCCACCCACTGTAGAGACTTGAGAGACTGTGGCTTTGCACTCCCCAGGATGGCACAGTGGGCAATCCACCCACTGTAGAGACTTGAGAGACTGTGGCTTTGCACTCCCCAGGATGGCACAGTGGGCAATCCACCCACTGTAGAGACTTGAGAGACTGTGGCTTTGCACTCCCCAGGATGGCACAGTGGGCATGGAGGCCCTTCGTGGATCTGGCGTCGTGGACTCATGTGGCTGAGGTGCCCCCCTTCCCTTCCCCCTGAGGTGCCTGTTTTATCTTTTTGTGATGCCCCAGCAGTGTTCTCTCCAATTGGCTCGTTCTCGTGTGTGGGCTTTGCCCATGTGTTGCTGCACATTGGCCCACGGACATTTGGACTTTGAAAGACTGGGCCGGACTTTTGCTACTTGTATGTATATAGTTCTAGATGTGTATTTATTCTTCATATATTGCTAAGATCGCTATACTTTATTGTTGCAATAATATAGTTCTACTTTTACATTCATTGCCTTTTGTCTTAGCTTGTTTGGGGGGGGGGTTTGGGGGTGTCACTCTGACTTTTTATATGCATAGGTGTGTAGGTATTTCGGTGGGGGTGGGTGTGTCACGTATGTGTGTGCCCGTAACCTTTCCTCCTCCCCCCTCCCCTGTGTCGTAGGTGCAGTACTCACCGTTGTCGTCTGCGGCGAGGTTCGTGATCCTGGAAGAAGAGCAGGAAGGCAATGGCTGGGAGGATGTGGAGTTCGGGTTCCATGCTGTTCCGATTCCTCGTGGAGTATGTCGAGGTAAGCGTTTTCCTTTTGAAATGTCTGTTTCCGCCGTGTTTTTATCGGCGGGGCTCCCGCCCCGGAAAAGGTGGCGGATTGGTGAGTCGTGATAGGGTGGGCGGTACATTGTCTGCCGCCAGCCTGTTGGCGGTGACCGCCGCGCTGTTTGTTTGTACTGCTGTGGCGGTCGGAGTGTTAATGCGGCGGCCTGTGTTGGCGGTTCCTGCCAGGGTCAGAATTCAATATTTTTGGCCGCCAGCCTGTTGGCGGGTTGGCTGCCGCTTTAACACTGACCGCCAGGGTCAGAATGACCCCCACTGTGTGCAGAAGCTACACCCTCATGCGCTGCTTTAATTAGATCTAATCTCTGGTCTTCATTGGGAATCAGTCGATCTCCAACTCCAGGAATTTTTGTGTAAGCAACATTCTGCGCACTGATATGGTAAGTATAGTTTGTAGGGTATCCTTTCGGAAGAGGCTTGCCTGCTGCCGAAGCTTTAACGGCAGTCACTATTTCATTATCCAATCTCGTCTGTGAACGAGTCACGGCAGCCACAGAAGCCGTAGCTACTGCTGCTTTGGCTGCTTCATCAGCCAATGTATTACCGGTAACGTGTACTCCTACATGTTGGTGTCCCAATGTATGGACTACATGGACACACAGCAGCTTATCCTTAAGATCAGCCACCCTCCCCCACAGTATTTTGTGTTTGATGGTGTTCCCGTTAGAATCTCTAAACCCTTTCAGTTTCCAATGATTGAGATAGTCATTGTATGACTGGACGCAGTAATAAGAGTCACAGACTATTAAAGTCTGGCATCCTGGCCCAGTAGATTCGAGCAGTAGAATAAGAGCTTTAAGCTCAGCCAACTGGGCTGTGCAGTCCCCTAAGGTCTGCGTGTAGGTATTGTGAGGGTGGAAGACTCCATCTTCCATCACTTCGCTCACAGCTGCGCAAGCTGCCGAGTATTGATGCTTAGTACCTACCGCCGGTTGTGCTGAACCGTCAGTGTATATGCCAGTATGGTAGTTGTCTAGTGGCAAGATATTTAGAGGAGCGGGGTACTCTTGTTCATACTGGAGAAACTCTTGTGTCTGAAGTTTTGGATCGAATATATAATCGACATCAGTGGCGGTCAGAGACGTTGCCCATTGAATCCAACGTAGATGTAATGCTTTAGCTTTAGGAACGCTTGCTTTGGTACAGCCTCTAAGGCCAGCACCGGGGAGACAACAATAATATGTTTCCCCTGGGCAAGTGGCCTCTCTTTTATGACTGCCATCTGAACTGCCGTCAGAATCTTTTCTGTAGGTGCAAAACGCTGTTCAGCATTGGAGTATAGATGTGATTTATATGCTATGGGTACCATGTCATCCTCATTAAAGGTGACATAATTATTCTGATGACCAAATTTGTTTTATTGTCGCGTGTGCATAACTGTTTAGCTTCTAGCATGTCCTGTTGCATTTCCCTAAGGATGCGTGTGTGTTCAATTGCCCAGTGTCTGCTAGAAAAATTGGGCTGAACCAAGTCATAAAGGCCCGTATTTATACTTTTTTTGCGCCGCATTTGCGTAGTTTTTTGACGCAAAAACGGCGCAAACTTGCAAAATGCCATTGTATTTTGTAGGTTTGCGCCGTTTTGTGCCAAAAAGCGGCGCAAATGCGGCGCTAAAAAAAGTATAAATACGGGCCAAAGTGTCTTGATCGGTTGTGCATAATCTGGAATGTATGTTCTGCCAAAATTAAAGAAACCTAGCAATGACTGGAGTTTCTTTAGCGTGTTAAGAGGGTGCAGTTAAGCACATTTTTCTAGAAAGTGCGGGGTCAGGCTCTTTCCCTCGTTTGATAGCTTATATCCCAGGAATAATACACTGAGAAAGGCTATTTTGGTTTTCTCAAAATTGAATTTGTAACCGAGGTCTGCAAATCCCAAAATGATCCGATCGACCCTCGCAAGATGAATGTCAAGGACGTCGTCTGTGAGATATATATCATCCACGTAGGATAACACCTCGGAATCAATATCATGTAATATTGATGTTACACGGGCTGAAAATAGTCCTGGGCTATTTTTGTAGCCTTGAGGTAAACAACAAAAGCGTTCCTGAGAGCCAAATGAGAATGCACTCAGGTCCCGACTTTCATATGCTAAATTCTGGCGGAAGAATCCATTAGAAATGTCTAATGTTGTTTTATATTTTTTACGCACTATATTGTTTATTAGTGCTGTGCTGTGTGAATTTTGTATAGCATATGTACGTGTATGACTATTTAAGTGTCTATAATCAATGACTATTCTATATGAATGGTCCGGCTTTGCAACGGGGCATAACGGATTATTCATTGCAGATGTATAGGGCTCAATCACTCCCTGGTACTCGAGTTGGGCGGGGATCTCCCTCACCTGAGCTTTTGCTTCATGTTTAACAGGATATTGTGGCTGCAGTTGGGGTGTAGACCTAACGGGAATAACATGACAAGGAGATTCCTTGTCCCAACCTACATGATTGCGATATAGCGCTAAAGCTCATTCAGAAGCATAGGCTTCTTTGTCTGCTTCCGGAACAAGATCGGAGAAAGAAGGCAAAATTACATCTTCCCCATGCGGGAGCTTGCGGACGTGTTCAGGTGGCCAGTCTCTTTCGGTTGATAGGATATCACTAGTAAGTTCATCCCAAAATATCACACTAATAATGAACTCCACGTCTCCCTCTATCTGAATTTTTAAATCATAAACCCTATCGGGAGGGAGAACGCGGCAATCTGCTGTTTCAACTGCGATGTAATCGCTAGTTGCTGTCGCATCCAGGTGATCTTTCAGACTCTGGCGACATATCGTGACCTCTGCCTCGCTGTCTAACAGAGTCACTGCCCACGTCTTGTTCCTCAACAGTGTTCTCAAGTATACTGGCATTCTTAGCTGTCAGTGCTGCCACCTTCTTCTTTTTAAACTGCGGCTTTTGCTGAGGGGTCTTTTCTTCGTTTTTAATGGTAGACTGCGGAGAGTCTTTCTTTTCTTTCACGTATTCAGGACGTCGATCTTGACGGCCCCCTCTCTCGCTACGTCTATCCGGTGCGTCCTGAAAGGAACGAGAGGGACGTGAATCGGTATATCTGTCTGGAGTTTTAATGTTCTCCCTATTTCTGAGATTATATCTCCTTTCGGAGTTCTCCGGGTGTAGAGAATCAGCTCTCTTATTTCTTCTTTCTTTGAAATCTTTTTGTTTGTCGCAGCACTTCTTAGAGCCCTCTTGTGCCTGCTTTGTACCCTCCTTATTGGCGGGACTTTGTAATTCCAATTTCTTTGGTTTGGCTCCCAAACTATCCCGTCCTATACCAGTATAGGTATCGGAAATTATTTTCGGTAGCTGTCTCTCTTGTTCCTGGTGTGGAGTTTCCCGGAGACGCTGGCGAATTGCCAGTGCTACCGCTTCCCCTTTAATGTTACTGAGTATTATTGAGGATACGGCATCAAAATTACGCATTAATTTCATCCCCAAATCCAGGGCTTGTATTTGTTTTAACACTTCCGGTAAATTGGCAACTGTCGGGGTACCATGTGTGGTCGTATATATGGCAGCGAAGACTGTACCCCATGTGGCACAGTCATCCACCGACGGAACCATCCCAAAGGGCAAGCACATAGTGAGCAGTCTATGTTTTTCCTGTGGTCCCATATGGGGAAACACAGCTTCCAGCTGATTCGTTTTCTGGGCAATCCAGAACTGTATTTTTTCCCGTTCCTCGGGCACATAATAGTATGCACTGTTTGTGGATTAATCCCAGTAGCCAATTGATAACCACCAGGTGCTGGCGGTGCTGGACGCGCTGATGTTGTGTTCAATGTTCGCATTACGAACTGAACTAATCGTCTATATAATGTCACCAATTCATTATATAAATCTCGCAGATCTGCTTTTGGCATATTTTGTATGTCTGGGTGAAGTGTGTATGTGGCAAACATAGACCATGTTGGTCCGTCATTACTTAATGCACCTAACCTCACTCTTTGTAGTACATGTGGTAGGGAGCCTTCGAACCAGTTCCGATGCTCTGGTATGTGAGCGATATTTCATGATACTGGTATGCTCTGTACTCTGGAGGTACGTTTGCAATTTCATATGTGGGGAATGTATGTATTCTCTGGTCCACCTCAGGAAAGGTGACCCAACAGTAAAATGTTTCTGTTTGGTATGCTTCATTAGCTTCTATTATAATAGTAACATCCCACCCTAATCTGTAGGGCCATGCATTAATAAATGTTGTGTTAGTGCTTGTCTAGCATTTTCAGGAATGTCAATGGCGTTAGCCATATTTCTTTAGAAAAACGGAAACCCAAAAAATGGGAAGTAAAGTCCTTTTTATGGGTTCGAGCTCGAACAACCTACATCTTAATTTAGTGTTCCCTTTTCGGCTGAGGAGGATTATCCCAAAGACCACGGACGTCTCTGTATAATGGTACTTAGGGTACCTGTTGTCTGTGAGACAGTGATAGTCGGGGTATCCGTAAATTAGTGCCTAAACACCATCGTTGGTGGCGCCATGGTGTAGTTTGGACTCTTGCTCTGGGCAAGACTGATGGTTAAAGGATGACAGTACTTTTGTTTGTAGACAACTACGCCTTTCCTCCAACAAGTCGCAACTGTTGTCCCAACCTTACCGGCTCACTAGCAGCACCTCACCAGAAACACAATAGTAAAAGGTGATTTGTGGCGGCTTTTACGCATGGACTCGAGAATAAGACATCTCAGGGAGCGTTGTGGTTAAATGGAGATTACCCCTTACTCACAGATATATCATGTCTCATACAAACACAGGCAATGACAAAGATGCAGTAAAGTTTCAATCGTTTTTATTTAACATAACTGTAATTTGCGATAAGTTGCATGGGCTGCAATGATTAGGATAATGAATAATGCAAGGAACAGAATTGTGAAGACGAGAGTCATTATTACAAAGACCCCCACCATCTTGCAATGCATAGGAAAGACATACAAGATGTAATATGCCCTTATACCCTAACGTGATAGGCCTGACCTCCTACCTAAAGGAGAGCTGGGTTTGCTAAACCTAATCTTCAAATGCCATGTCCATGAGAGGAGCCCCCAACCCTCGTTACCTTGGAATGAGGTCTCTATCTCAGACTCCGCAGGGACACGAAGACTGGGTCAGCGTCAAGACAACGTACGGCATCGATATCAGCGATGGTGGTGATGCCCTCTGGTCGGAATCCCTCTGATTATCTGTCTAAAGTGTGATATATTTATACAGATCTGCAAGGACCCCTGACGTAGGTGTGTTCCCAAACAATAGATAACAGTCATGCTTGGGACGGCAATTAATATAAACAATCCCTCGAAAGTATAGAGAGGGAAAATCCCTAAGTGTGAACACCTACTGTTTGTTTGTCTTTGTTGCTTGATCCTGACGCCTTAGCGTGGTGACACTGATAATGTAACTCATAACAAGTGGCCTAATTATAAACAAAGGCAGCCATCTTAGAATAATTAAATAATTAAATGGGCTAAGACAGAGCAAGCTAAGTAGGTTAAAAGTCACTAGGTGACGGGGGCACTAGTCTGCAAGCCGGAGGCTAAGCTAACTCCTGTTATCCCATTAAAACAAACTAGGATTCACTACACCGTCAAAAAGAAAGCCGCACTGGCGAGCTTTGCCCCATAAAAGGCAGTGGTGCATCGATTCCTTCCTTGCAAGGGAGGCCGTGCGTCGGTTCTTCTTTGGTCATTGATTCTTGGACGGGGCACCTAAGATCCGTGCAGTCGGTTTGACTTTGATGCCCAGGGATGATGCATGGAAAATCCTGTCGCACGGTGTTAGAAAACCGCGCTGCTTTGGATTTGCATCATTATCAGCAGCCGCAAGCGGGTGTTGCGCATCGTTTCTCCAGCCGTGGTGCGTTGATCTCCCACCCACAATGCAGATGGTGCGGCGATTTTAGCTGCGAGGCCGGCAGCGCATTGTTTATCGACAGCGTTGCAGATCGTGCAGTCAAAAATTTCCTTGCACGGTGTTCTGTGTGTGGATTTGTAGCTCTTGTCTGCCAACTTCACCTTTCAAGGGCCCAGGGACTGGATAGGACACCACTTGGCAGGGCAGGAGTCTCAGCAGAGAGTCCACATGTTAGCAGAGGAAGTCTTTGATGGCCCTGAGACTTCAAAACAAGAGGCAAGCTCAACTGAAGCCCTTGGAGATTCTTCACAAGCAGGAGTATGCCACAAAGCCCAGTCTTTGTCCTCTTTCACAGCTATTTGCAGCAACTGCAGGATAGCCCAACAAGGCACAGTCATAGGCAGGGGCAGCACTCCTCCTCAGCTCTTCAGCCCTTCTCCTTGGCAGAGGTTCCTCTTGGTTCCAAAAATTATCTTATTTTCAGGGGTTTGGGTCCAAAACTTATGAGTATTTGTACCAACACACACAGTAATACAGTGAAAACACTACAAAATGGACACCACACCAGTATAGAAAAAAGAGTGTCCCTGAGTTCTGCCATTTTGTTTTCAGGATGGTAAGTAAACTCTCGGAGCATCTGAGTGGCCAGTGCCAGCAGGTGACGTCAGAGACCTCTCCTGATAGGTCCATACCTGGTTGGGTGACCAATCCCCCTTTTAGGGTCTCTCCTGTGGGTGTTTCCTCAGATTCGGATTGCAAGACTCCAGCAGGGATCCTCTGCATCCTTTACTTCATCTTCTACCGTCGGATCAACAGCAGAACTGCTCCAGGAATTCGACAACTACAACAAAGTATCCAAGAAGGCTACTGCAATTCTGCAACTTCAGCTCCTGCCAGCAACTGTAACAGTTTCCAGTTTGTGCATGCTCCGAGGACTGCCTGTCTTCATCCTACACCAGAAGAACCAAGGAATCTCCCCTGGAGTGACGGAGTCACTTCCCTGCTTCAGCAGGCACCATTCTGCAGTGACGACCGGTACTCTGGGTCCCCTCTCCCGACAACGAGCGTGGATCCTGGAACACAGGTGGTGGACTAAAGTGACCCTGACTGTCCAAAGGTACAGCTGTCCAAATTTGGTGTACCTAAGAGCTTGCCTCTCCATGCCAGACAGCACCCCTGTGCACCAAGTGTTTTGTAGCCCCTAGAGCTACTGTGCACTTCTCCAAGAAATCCTTCGTGCATAGCATAGCCTAGGTCCCCAGCACTCTATCCTGCGACGCTCAGCTCCGTAAGTGGTTCTGCAACGACCGCCATTTGCAACTTGTTTGTTCTTATGCTGTGCGACTCCTATGTGCATTGCCTGGTCTTCTGAGGGCTCCCTGAGTTGCTGAGAGCCCCCTCTGTCTTCCCCCCTGGGTAGAGTCGACCTGGTCCTTCCTGGGCTCGGGCAGCACCATTTTTCACGAAACACCAGTTTTGTGTTTACCAAGGCTTGTTAGCAGAATCCAGTGGATCCAGTGACGCAAACCAGACTGCATTCACCCTTTCAGCATGGGACATCTTCTGCACCAACCAGGAACCAGCATCTATCTTCTTTGGTGCAATACTGACTTTGCCTTCTTACCAGTGGTTCTCCTTTTGCACATTCATCCAGGTTAGCAGGGGCTCCTGTTCTCCCTGGGCTCTTCAGTGCTTCTTGGACTTGGTCCCCTTCTTTCACATGTCTTCAGGTCCAGGAATCCATCATGGGTGTCTTGCAGTCTCTTCTGGGTCTTGCACTGTCTTCTACCATGACTTCTAGTGTGTATTAGGAAACTTGCTGCGTTTTGCTCCTACTTTCCTGGGCTCTGGGGTGGGGTATTTTACTTACCTTTGGTGTTTTCCTACACTCCCAGCGCCCCTCTACACACTACACTTGCCTAGGTGGGAAATCGACTTTCACATTCCACTATTTTAGTATATGGTTTGTGTTCCCCCTAGGCCCATTGCAACCTATTGTGATTTTCACTGTTTGCACTATTTTATGTTTACTTACCTGATTTTGGTTACTAGTGTATATCTTGTGTATAATCCTTACCTCCTAAGGGAGTATAGCCTCTAAGATATTTCTGGCCTTGTGTCACTAAAATAAAGTATCTTTATTTTTGGTAACACTAAGTATTGTCATTCTTGTGTGTGAGTACTGTGTGACTACAGTGGTATTGCAAGAGCTTTGCATGTCTCCTAGTTCAGCCTTGGCTCCTCTGCCTACAGCTACCCCTAGGCAGTCTGGCTTCTAGACACTGCCTACATTTCACCAATAATGGATAACTGGACCTGGTATGAGGTGTAAGTACCATAAGTACCCACTACAAACCAGGCCAGCCTCCAACACAGGGAAAGTCACAGAATGGTTTAAGCAAGAAAAGGCCTACTTTTTAAAAGTGGCATTTTCAAACTAACAATATAAAAAAACAACTTCACTAAAAGATGTATTTTAAATTGTGAGTTCAGAGACACTAAACTCCAAATTTCAATCTGTTCTCAACGGGAATCTGCACTTTAAAGTTATTTAAAGGCAGCCCCCATGTTAACAAATGAGTGAGATAGGTCTTGCAACAGTGAAGACTGAATTTTGCAGTATTTCACTGGTAGGACATGTAGCACACCCTTAAGTACATGTCCCACCTTCAACATACACTGCACCCTGCCCCAGGGCTACCCAGAGCCTAACATTAGGGGTGCCTTATATGTATAAAAAGGGAAGATTTAGACCTGGCAAGTGGGTACACTTGCCAAATCGGATTGGCAGTTTAAAACTGTACACCCAGACACTGCAGTGGCAGGTCTGAGCCATGTTTAAAAAGCCACTAATGTGGGTGGCACAACCAGTGCTGCAGGCCCACTAGTATCATTTGATTTACAGGCCTTAGGCACCTCTAGTGCACTTTACTAGGGACTTACTAGTAAGTCAAATATGCCAATCATGGATAAACCAAACACCAATACAATTTACACAGAGCATACACACTTTAGCACTGGTTAGCATGGGTAAAGTGCTCAGAGTCCTAAAGCCAACAAAAACAGGTCAGAAAAAATAGGAGGAAGAAGGCAAAACGTTTAGGGATAACCTGCAAAAAGGGCCAGTTCCAACAGCCAGTGTACCTATTTGAACACCGTGTGTGGTTAACAGCATGTTTATTCAGAACAAGAAATCAAAGTACTCTGTATATTTATCTTACTGTAACATGTTCAACAGCGTGCACTGTCCTGAGAAGATTACGCACCTTGGAGTTCTTCAAGTGCAAGATGATCATGATTCACCGAGCTGTGTCTCTAGCAAACATTCTTATGCAGCACGCCTAACCAACGAATGCACGAGCCCATCAGCCATAGAAAATTATGCTAAACACACAGAGCGCTCATCTTTTGGGCATAGGCACAGCACTGGAATCCACACCCTGGTGATCGGCATGCCTTGAGATTTCACTGTGCCGGTGTACAGGCACATTTACTGTATACCACTTGCCTGTTTTGGATTATCAGCGATAGGCATGCTTTTACTCCATATGATCCTTGGTGTTCAGCAATAGACATGTTGCATGTTTACTGCATAGCACTTGCCTATTTTGGGATATCAGGGACAAGCTTGCTTTAACTCCATAACAGCCACTTGTCTTTGGTGTTCAACGACAGGCACCCTTTCAGACCATGTAAACAATAGTCTTACATTAAGTGACAGGGACCCTCTAGCTTCACATCATTGCCTGTTTTTGATCTTATCCATATACAAATTAGTTTGTACCTTTCACATATCACTTAATTTTGTGCCACATTTCCTTAATATCTACTGACATAATCTTCTGAATATCACAGTGGTTTAGTATAATAATGGTGAATGGTAATGTGTGGAATTTATCACCTCCACAAGCATTTTTACATGTGACTGGGGAGCCTGTTGTAAAATATAGCGAGTGGAAAGAATACTTTGAGAATTACATTTCCACTTTTGAAGATGATGAAGAATTAACACCAGATAAGAAAATGAGAACTGTGTTATATTGCTTAGGGCCTGGCAGATTAAAAGTTTATAACCATACACAGAACACCACAGCGTTAGAAGATTTAGATTTGTATTCCAATCTTACAGTATATGTATCTGTTGGTCGGTGCAAATTTTCCATAGAAAACAGGGAAAGGATGAGTTTGTAGAAGACTATGGCTCTCATTATGACATTGGTGGTGAATCCCGCTTACATCCGCGCTGCCGGGCGCCAACATACCGTCGTGAAGGCAAACATCCGTTCACCATATTATGATACACACACTAAACTGACAGAATACTGCCACAAACATATCCGCCAGACCAAAGGTTTGTGTTAAACTGTCTGTATGAACACCCATACCGTTACACCAACAAAACAACGCCCTCCACATTATGACCCACGAATCACCACAGCCACTATTCAACGGCGGTAAACCACTGGCGGAATACACTGGCGCGCCAGAATGACCACCCAGATACATAACAACACAACATTGGCCAATGCAAAAAAACACACACCTGACACTGATACACACACCACACTCACCCATAAACAGCACTATAAAACACACACCCACATTACCCACAACCCTTTCCTAACACGAAAAATAACCAAAAGATAGGCATGCAAATCATAGACACAACTACACACACACCACAAACACCATTCTTCCGTCACGCACCCCACACCCCACCACATTACTCAACACCCTCTGCACACCACACAACACCTATGTCCCTACGAAGGCACCCGTTTCACTGATGAGGAGTTGCAGGTCATGGTGGAGGAAATAGTCAGGGTAGAGCCACAGCTGTTTGGAGCACAGGTACAGCAAATCCCCATTGCAAGGAAGATGGAGAATCGTGGACTGGGTGAACGCAGTGGGACAGCATCCACGAACATCAGGGACGACAGCAGGAAGATGTGGAATGACCTATGGGGAAAGGTACGTTCAATGGCAGCAAGGCACCAGCTCGCTATCCAGAGGACTGGCGGTGGGCACCCACCTCCTCCCCAACAGCCTACAGCATGGGAGGAGCAAGTCTTGGCAATACTGCATCTTGAGGAACTTACTGGAGTTTCCGGAGGACTGGACACTGGTAAGTCAAAATTTACTACCTATCACCCGCCCAGACCTGCATGCCACCACCACCCCTCACACTGACACCCATCACTCCACTCCATCCCACAAAGTGCACCACCAAAATTAACTAACCTGAGTACCAAGCCCTGCATGCCATACCCACTGCATGCACATCCACCCCAGCCCTGCATGTACAACCACGACCAATGTATGCACAGCATGGAGAACTAACAATCCCACAATATATCACCATACACAAACAAAGGTGGCAGGGCAACAGCAACAATATAGGGGAAGCTAAGGATGCAGAATATGTCACAGACATGTAGCATAATACACCACTTACATCCCCACAGGTGCCGCAGCCAATCTCAGCGGTGAGGCGGTGCCACAGCTACCCAGTCCCCCACCAGAAGATGGCCTCAGTGATGACAGCAACTCTGGACTTCTGGATCTGGATGAACTCCCTGGCCCATCAGGGACCACTGGTCATTCGGATACCCGAGCCCACACCGAGTCCACCACAGAGCCTCCTCCAATAGTATCCAACTTCACAGCAACCACCCAATGCCCCCAGACCTCTGTCCTCAAGATACATCAATCAGCAGTGTGCCCACCTTTACAGGGACACCAGTCCACACCTCACAAGCAAAACAATCAGGGTCCTGGGGTCCTGGGGTCAGTGTCAGTGGGCACACTGTTCAGAGGACACAGGCACAGGGGGTCAGGGACACACGGAGGACAGTTGTGCTCCAGGGGAAGGACAGGCCCAGGGAACCGACTGTCCAGGAGGCACTCACTTACCAACAATCCCAGGACAAGATGGGTCAGGTGATAGGCATCATGCAGGAGAACCAGCGGCTGCAGGAGGAACACCACCAGGAGATCAGGAAAGAATTGCAGGCCCCTAACACCACCATGGTCTCCATAGCAGGGGTGCTGGGTGATATGGCCAACATCATGAGGGACTACACAGCACACCAGTGGGCCCCTTCCACTTGCCAGTCAACTGAACAGCCCTCCACATCTGCTGCAGCTAGTGGACAGGAGGCCCTGCCACAGGACCCACAGGCCACCAGCACCCCTCCCCATGCAGAAGGTGAACTACCCCGCAAACGTTCCCTGTGACCCAAACAGACACCAAAGACACTTGCCAAGACCACTGCCAGGAAATGAGACCCTCTTGAATGTCCCCCTTCTGTTCCACTGTGTCACCTTGTCCACCTTGAACTGCCATTGCTCCCCTTACTATGGCCCCTTGGACACTGGACCTGTGCTCCAAACAGACTGGACCAATATCCGGGACTTTCCACTATCATCACCCCATTCCACTGCACTATTCCTTCATAATTTTCACTTCAATAAACACCCTTGAACACAATTTGAGTAACAGTGCTTTATCTGACAGTAATGTTCAATGTTTTGAACTGTATCATCTTGTGCAGTTGTCCAGAACGTTGTGATTGCATCCAAATAACGGTCTGAAGCAGTTTATAGTCATCACATCAGTACACAGTTGTAACCACACCAACATCTGCAAAATGGGAAGGCATAGGTGACAGTCATTTGGGATGCTAAGGAAGTGACTGCCATCATGCTACAGCCACACAGAAAAATAACTTATCAGAGGAATGGTCAGTTCTACTGTCTTACCTGTGTGTTATTGGAAGTACTGCTGTATAACTGATGTCCTATTGTCCACATCCTCATCCTCTTCCTCCTCATCCTCACTGTCCTCAGGGTCCACCGCTGTCACAGGAGCAATTTCACCCTCCTCCTCCCTCCTCCTGCAGATAGGGCACATGTCATCTGATGGCCAGGTTGTGCAACATGCAGCATACAACAACTATCTGGCAGATCTTCTCAGGGAGTAGCAGAGGGCTCCACCTGTCAGATGGAAGCATCTGAACCCGGCCTTCAGGAGACTGAAGGTCCTTTCAATAATTCTCCTGGTTCGCCCATGAACATCATTATACCTATTCTCAGCCCCTGTCCTCGGATTCCTTACAGGGGTCAAGAGCCAGGACAGTTTTGGGTAGCCAGAGTCACCTGCAAGAAGTGAGGGACAAACATTAACCTTGCACAACGGCATAGGGGATGACTTCTGAAGGCATACACTGATGTGCATTGGGTGGGGACTCTGGCTCACCTATAAGCCACTCCATGTGCCTCTGTAGTTGTGTCATCACATGTGAGATGCTGCTATTCCTCAAGACGAAAGCGTCATGCACCCACCCAGTGATGCACCCACCCAGTGATGTGGGAGATGTACTGGTCAGCCAGGCACACCGTTTGGACATTGAGTGAGTAGAAATTCTTCTTATTCCTGAACACCTGCTCATTGGCCTGGGGAGGGGGGGCAAATGCATTGCCTAAATAACATTTGGAATATGTCCCATTCCATAGAAACCAGCCCTTAAGGTGGCCAAATCTTCCACTTGGAGGAAAGCTATATAGCTGCACATATGTTTGAGCAAGGCAGACAAAACCCTTGCCAGCACTATTGAGAACATTGGCTGTGACATTCCGGCAGCCAAGCCCACTGTCACTTTGAAAGATCCAATTGCCAGGAAATCGAGCACTGATAGGACCTGCACAAGAGAGGGGATCTCAGTGGGTTGACGGATATCAGATATCAGATCAGGCTCCAATTGTGCACACAGCTCAGTGATTGTGGCCCTGTCCAGTCTATAGTTGAGTATTATGTGCCTGTCCTCCAGTGTAGCCAAGTCCACAAGGGGTCTGTACACAGGGGCTTGCCTCCTCCTCCAATTCCTCCACAGTGGTAGGTACCTAAGGGACACAAGAGTGAGAAGGGAGTGACAAAATGAACAATGGAACCACCACTTCAGTGTACATCGAGCATTTATGTAACTGGACTATGTAAATGGCAATGTATGTACAATTGACAGCAATTACGCAGTTTTCAATTTAAGATTGTGTACCAGCACCATAACATGGCGAACGCCTGTCCTGTATGTAGGGACTGGTGGAAGTGATGTAACTCCGCTGGGGTTGGGCGTCATGGTGGAAGGCGGTCTTGCACCGCAGTGCTGTTCCTCATTGGCTAAAATGGGGCTGTATGGAGTACAGTGTCCAATAAAGATCACCAGCGCCGGTGACAGTGTACACTGCTGCGGGCATAACCACCATTTTCTTACTGTCACCTCACTTGTTTCCTGACTTTCTACAGGACAACAACTCCACTGTGTGTGCTGCTGTGACCTGTGTCTAGAACCTGCCATGGTCCGTGTGACATGGGAAAGGGCTCCTGCCTTCACTTCAGATGAGTTGGAGCGCCTGGTGGATGTGGTCCTACCCCTGTATGGACAGCTGGATGGGCCTCCAGACCAAAAGGTGAGTACACCATGGGGACGTTGCATGCGACAAAGCTGCATGGAGATGTGTGAGTGTGCCGGCAGTGTGTCATTTGGGTGGGGGGTTCAGCTGATGGTAGTGTACATGCAGGACTCCGGGTGATGTGTTTCCCTGATGAGGGGAAATGGTATTTATGGGCCATATGTGTGACAGGCTGTATTGTATGTGAAATGGTGTCCTCCTGTCTGTGTTTCCTCTGCAGGTCAGCTCCCATCGGAAGAAGGGATTGTGGCGTGCCATCGCCCAGGATGTGGATGGGCCTCCAGACCAACAGGTGAGTACACCATGAGGACGTTGCATGCGACAAAGCTACATGGAGATGTGTGAGTGTGCCGGCAGTGTGTCATTTGGGTGGGGGGTTCAGCTGATGGTAGTGTACATGCAGGACTCCGGGTGATGTGTGTCCCTGATGAGGGGAAATGGTATTTGTGGGCCATATGTGTGACAGGCTGTATTGTATGTGAAATGGTGTCCTCCTGTCTGTGTTTCCTCTGCAGGTCAGCTCCCATCGGAAGAAGGGATTGTGGCGTGCCATCGCCCAGGATGTGAGGACCAGGGGGTCTATAGCAGGCGGGGCACCCACTGCAGGAAATGGTGGGAGGACCTGAGACGCTGGGCCTGGAAGACCGCGGAGGCCCAGCTGGGGGTGGCTTCCCAACGAGGGAGAGGTGCCCGTCAGAACCTGACCCCCCTGATGGCCCGCATACTGGTGGTGGCCTACTCAGAGCTGGATGGGCACTTGGAGGCATCACAGCAGCCACAAGGGGGGGAGTAACAACCATCTTTGTTACCTGGCATAGGAACTTGGTGGTGGCTTTAAGTCAGTGGGTGCCCTTTAATGCCAGCTCATACATTGTTGCGTGGTCCAGCTCAGGGTAAATGGATGAATAGAAAAATTTAGATAGCTAGCTAGGGAGCATTCCATGTCAGACAGGGCTTAGTAGGTCCCAGGAGGGGCGCAGATGGTGGTGGTTGGCTCTCATCCTGCTGTGGTACCTAGCCAATGGAATGCCAGTGCGGTGCATACTGCTCAATCTTGGTCCCTGTGTGTAATGGGGATGTGTATGCCATCTGTGGTGTTGGTGCTGTAATTGACTCAGTGCGCCCTTTCTTTCTCCCCACCCCTATTTTCTTCAGTCATCCGGTCCATGTGTGCATTAGGGTAATCTGGGGAGAAGCAGGGGTACTGGCAAGCGAGGGAGCTGCATTCTACGGGACCCAGGAGGCAGCACTTCCCTCCCAGTAGCCCCAACCGAGTTGCCCGTGCCCGCTCACCCAGAAGGGTGGGCATCTCCTTCGCCCCAGGCACCTCAGGCCCTGCTGCCCTCTGTGAGGAAGCTATTGACCTCCTGAGATCCATCTCTGTAGGGCAGTCATCCATAGTGAATGCCTTCCACGGACTGGCATCCCAGATGCAGCAATACAGTGCCTACCTGTAGGGCATTCACGGTGGCTTGGTGGCCCTACAGAGATCATTTCAGGCTCTGGCCTCCTCTCTGATGGCAGCCAGTGACCCTGATCTGACTGTCCACCCTCCAACTACCGCCTCCCAGTCCCAGTCTCCTCAACCCCAACCCATCCCATACACACATACAGACAAGCATGCACACAAAACATCACACAAGAGTGTCACAGACAAACACAGGCAGCAAACATCAAGCCATAAGCACTCACACAAACATCAGACAGTTGCATATACAACAACATCCACTGCCCCCACTGTCTCCCCCTTCTCCCCCACAGTCACATCCGCACTCACACCTGCATGCACTGCATCAACAGCCACCACCACCACCTCATGCAGCACACCCCCCTCAGACACCACCACAACATCCATCCATCCACACGTCCTGTTTGTCCTCTTCCACCCTGTCTGCCCCCCCAAGAAACACAAACGCTTGCACTCAGACACCCAATAGCAATCCACCGCACACACTCACACTGTCCATGCACCTGCACCTAAATCCAGCAAACGTACACCCCTCAAAACCACTATCTCTACCTCCACTCCATACCTCCTCTAACATCCCACCCCAACGTCCCTAAGAAGCTTTTCCTTGCCCATCTTGACCTCTTCCCACCCCCTTCCCCCCGTCCTGCGCCCTTCCCCCCATCTCAGTGACCCAGCCCAGTACCTCAGCCAACCGGTCTGCCACTGCTCCCACTAAGAAATCTGCTGCTGGCACTAAGGGGCCCCTGAGTGGGATGGCAGCCACTCCCAGTAAGACCACACCTCTGCCCCAAAAAAGGAGGTCTAGGGTGGCAAAACCTAAGGGACAGAGGATGGGGTCAGTGGAGGCACCTCCTAGACGTAGAGGCAAGGACACAAGTCGTGACAAAGGCCAAGGGGGCCCGTCACAAGAAAGAACCCAAGGATCCCCCTCCACCACCTGAAAGCAAGGAGCCCCCTCCACCACCTGACGGCAAGGAGCCCCCTCCACCACCTGAAAACGGGGAGCCCCCTCCACCACCTGAGAGCAAGGAGCCCCCACCACCACCTGAGGGCAAGGAGCCCCCCCCACGAAAGCAAGGAGCCCCCTCCACCACCTGAGGGCATGTAGCCCACCCTCCAGAGATTTGGGACATGAAATGTTGGTGAATGGTATTAGACCAAAGAAGGAGTTGTTAGATGTGCTAGGAAAATGCAGGCACCAATCAACATAGATGAGGTGAGAGCTTTCCTGGGGCTTTTAGATGTTTACGTGAAGTTTGTGGAAAATTTCTTGAGTAAAACTTATCACATCAGCAACTTCTTAAGAACAAAAATAAGTTTGTATGGAAACCAATTTGTCAGAAAGAATTTGAGGAAGTAAAACCCGAGATATCCACAGACACACCTTTGCAAAGTTTTGACACAAGTTTAAAGTCTATAGTTACTCCTGATGCGAGTGGTAAAGGAATAGGGGCAGTACTCACACAAATGGAAGAGCGAGGTAAAGAATTTGGGGTGGCTTTTAAGTCACGTTCAATAACACCCACTGAGGAAAAGTATGCAGTGATCGAACGTGAAGCCTTAACTTTTGTGTGGGGGGTGAGCATTACTGACCATTTATTTGGGGAAGTGAAGTTGTGTTGAGGAGTGATCATAAGCCACTTACTAAAGTACTATCCACGAAGGGATTATACACTGCATCACCGCATCTAGCAAGATTACCTGAGAAGTTACTAGACTTTAAGTATGAAGTACAATATATGCCGGGCATACGAAACAAAGTATCAGACTTCTTAAGTAGGTTACCACCACCTATTACAGACACTCCTGAGGAAGACATTGAACAGTATAGAGTAGCAAATATTGAGGAGAGTGACAATGTAATATCACCTGAGGAATGGTCCAAAGCATACAATGAAGATCCCATTTTCTCAGGAGTCAGAGTTAAAAGTTCGGAAGGGTACCCAAAAGAGAAAAAATGGCCAGATACCTTGAAAGTATTTTGGAAATGAAAAGAGTAATTTTCTGCAGAAAATTATAAAGTTTTAAGGAATGTCAGGATCATACCACCAGAAGGGTTGCAATCCAGATTGCTTGATTTATGTCATGAAGGACATTTATGTATTGCCAAGATGAAAATCTGCATCAAGGAGATGTATTGGTGGCCAGGAATGGAGTTAGCCATAGAGAGGAAGGTCACGAATTGCATATCCTGTGTGAATTCAGATAAAACTCAAGTCACATTTAGACCTCCTTTATGTCCCTTCAGCACACCGAAGATGCCCTGGGGGGAAAAACAGGCGTGAACATATCAGGCCCAATCTTAGAAGGGGCAGTACAAAAATATTTGTTTGTTGCAGTTGATCATTTTTCAAAATGGCCAGAAGTGGAAATAGTTGAGAATGTTGACTCAAAAGCAGTAGTTAATTTTCTAGACAAGATTTTTTTGAAAGAATTGCCCAAAAATCGTTATCACTGATAACAGAGCACGATTTGTCTCTGAAACTTAAGAGTTATTAAACGTAATGGAGCTAAGCATAATATTACCCATCTATCATCCAGCGGGTAATGGTGCTATTGAGAGGTTTAATAGAGTAATCAAAGGAGTCATTCACCTAGCTAAGAGTAATAATATGGAGTGCGAAGTGTAATTGTTATGCACTGTTTGAGCATTTAGGGTTGCACCAGGTGCTACTACGGGACATAGCCCTATTGAATTGATGAGGGGCAGAACAGCATTTTCTAAAGACAATATTGGTTGGATGCCCAAGAGTGGAATGGGATCCCTAAGTTGTAAAGAGCAGGGTTAAGAAAGCTAAATCTATTTACAAAGAGTATTATGATACCAAACATGGTTGCAAAATAACAAGTTTGCATGTGGTAGATATGTTAAGAGTGAAAAGTCCTGAAAAGTGGACAAAACTGATTTTCATAACCTCAACGAGTTGGGGAAGTGTTTTGTAAAGCAGCTTTTTTAGGCAACAGGAAAGACAGACATCTAGGTTCCTTAACCTTATGCAACAAAAGGAAAGCTCAGAACAATGAGGAAAAAAGAAGATGTTAGATTGGTTGACAGATGAGGAAGTAGTTTCTAAACCCAATATCTCCAACCAGGGGATAGAGCTACAGCAGAATCTAGGAGCAGTCTCAGAACAAAATGGAGGGGGTTCTACTTCAAACGTGGCAAGGAATGAAGGTAATGCAGAAAGAATGGGGAAGTTTGGTAAAATGTTGAAAAAAGTACTAAATTAAATGACTATATTTGTGACTGAGGATGTTTACAATCATATTAAAGAGAAGGTGAGGTGTACTGCTTCACAGTTATAGTTATATTATGCTAAATGTAAAGTAAAGTAATGAATGTTTTGCAACATTACTTAAGATTATGAAAGTGTTTCTATTATTTACTATATTTATTTAAATCAGTAGTTAGAGATATTAATATATTTTGTTTCTTTTTTCAAACGTTTCTTTATTTTTGTTAAAAGGTAAGATGTGTAGCTTTATACATAGTGTAATACAGGATTAGAATATATCTATGTAGCTGAATGATTCGAATGTTAGTGATGTAATCGTAGAGTCCTGTGTAATGGAATGTACTGATGGAGTGAGACTTGGAAGGGGCACAGAGGAGGGCTGGATGTGTCTTCAGCACATCTTTACCAGGATCTTTCTAAAAAAAGATACAGAACTTCTACAAGTTCCAGTTGCATCTTTACAACTTCCTGCTTTAGACAACACTTTTTTAGGGGTTGTTGAATAATTGTGAAATGTACGATGGATGCTCCAATCATCCAAGGATGCTCCAAGGAATGGGTTGTCTTTTTTATTTTGGAACCATGCAATTGGTGTATCTCTTTTAACTTATGATATTAGATCTTAAACTATACTTTTTTTTCGATATTTAAATAAATAAATGACCTATATTTCTATAAGGTGTTTTCTTGGAAATATATATACTTAATTCTTATAAACATAGTATTTCTGATGGATACAACTACCTGTGGATTCCTCACTTTATGAATTCTCCGAATGCGCCAGCATTCAACGGAAATTTTTATTCCCAGCTCTGCACATCGATGAGGAAGTCACAATTGCCCGACTCCACGCGACTCTGTCTGACGTTACCGTGGCAATAAAAGGTCCTCGCCGGCATGCTGACATCAGTTCCCTTTTTTTCGTGCCTTCGAAGCATAACGGTTTTCACCTAGCTCTTGAGAAAGGCTACTTTTGTTGAAGGTGTTGATTGTTGTTACAATGTCTCCCCCAAGAAAATCCAGTTTTAAACCTTATCAGGAGTGTGGGGGTTGCATGTCTGTGCCCGATCCACACAATGATTGCCTGTGGTGCTTGAGTTCTGAGCATGACGTAGAGAAGTGTGGGTCCTGCCAGAAGATGAACCTGAAGGCGCTCAAGGAGAGGGAGGCCAAATTCTTTTTGGCCAAGGTGAAGAAGGACAGGAGTCATCGGAGGTCTTCTTCCGGAAAATCCTCGAAGTCACACAAGAAACGGCGTCAACATCATTCCCGACGTCGTTCGGATAGAGGTCGGTCTCGATCGAGATCTCCATCCAGTCGGCGTCATGCGACGTGGGAGGTGAGTCCGACGGTGATTCCACAGCAGAGTCCTTAGGCTTCTCCGGCGCCGTCAGTCTTCGAGGTGGTTGAGCCTCAGGGAAGTCCTTGCTTCACCCCTGGAGCACAGTCGGATGTTCCAGATCCGCCACCGATGCCGCAGGAGGAGCAGCGGTATTCTGCCTTCCCCACTCTGGGAGCAGATCTGGCGGCATTTCTGAATGCCATGTTTAATATCTTTAACACCATGGCTCCTGGTGGTGCACCGGCTGGTCCCACAGGTCCTTTGGCCTTTAAATTGAGCGCTCCGGCTCCTTACAAGCCGGCACCGTTTATGCCCTTTTATCCCGCGGAGGGTGTTGGTCCGATGCCGGTGGCATTGCCTGGAAGACCTTTGATGCTGATGTCTTCACCTGCTAGACCAATGGAGCTGATGAAGTCGCCCCAGGTTCGATTGACGCCAGTGAAGCGGCCCGAGAGTTCACGGTGCCGATGGCTTCGTTTCCGGCACCGGATGAATCCAGAGATCGGGGTGTGTCTGCTGGTCGTCAGTCAAACTTGAAGCCAATTTCGTCGGCGAATTCCATGTCGACGCCGAGATTAGAGGCCCGGTTAAGATCGGTTAAGATCTAGGAGAAGAGCATTGAGGCTCTTAGAGGAGCAGGAATATCACAGACAGCTTCTGGAGGAAGGAAAAATTGCTGAGCCCCTTGGGGACTATAAGGGCTTGGACTCGGCAAGTGGTTTAGACACTTCCACTGAGTGGGATCTAGCCTCTCCAGGGGAATACACAGAAGAGGCGGCCTCTTTTCATTCTGTGGTAAGAAAGGCAGCAGAGTTCCTGGACCTTCCACTACCTGCTGCAGAGGTTAAGACCAACATCTTGACTGAGGTCCTGCATCCTGCTTCCGCTGCTGCGGAACCACGTCTTCCTTTTAACAATGCTCTTACGGAGCCCTTTCTGGAAGTCTGGAAGAAGCCTGTGATGTCGTCAGATGTCAACAGATCAGGGGCAAGAAGGTACAGGGTGACTCTGTGAGATCCAGGGTTCCTTTCACAACATCCGACTCAGGAGAGTCTGGTGGTCCAGGCTTCTTGCTCCTCTCATTCAGCTCCATGTTCCTTCCCTGCTACACCCTCAGAAAGGGAGTCCAAGAGGATGGAGCAGTCAGCCAAAAATACCTTTTCATCCTGCAGCAAGGCCCTCAAATCTGCCAGTGCGACTTGCGTATTGGGCAGGTACATTCATGCCCTGATGGACGCAGCTAAAACTGTGGTACCTGATCTGCCTCTAGAATTGCAGGGACTCCTCTCGAATGCGAAGGCTGCAGCTAGGCAAGTCACCCAGTGAGGCCTGGATACTACAGACTCTGTGGCCAGGGCGATGGGCCTTCTATTGTTACCAGGAGGCATGTGTGGTTGAGATCTTCAGGTTTCTCTACGGATGTCCAGACAACCCTTTTGGGCCTACCTTTTGATGGGGACAAATTGTTTGGAGCTAAAGCTGACTCTGCCTTAGAGCGTTTTAAGGAAAGCAGGGCTACTGCTAAGTCCTTAGGCCTGCAGGCTTCTGCTACCACATTCAGGTCTTTCAGAAGGTGTAGGGGGTTCGGGAGAGGAACTTCCTTTCATGGGAGACCTCATTTGGCAGCCCAGCAGCCTTCAAGTCTGTCCTATAGGTCCTTTAGAGGGCAGGGTAGGGTTAGAACAAGAGGATCCACCCAGCAGCACACTGCCTCCTCCTCTTCCTCAGGGGGACGCAGCAAGGAAAGCAGCCTTAGTTCTCCGCCCATTATGTCTCATGCTTCTCCTATAGGGGGAAGGTTATTTCATTTTCTCCGCGAGTGGGAGTTAGTCACATCGGACTCTTGGGTTCTCAACATTGTGGGGAAAGGTTATGCCCTTCCTTTTCAGGAGTTTCCTCCTTCTTTCCCTCCCCGCCAATGCTTTTGCACAGAAGACCATCTCCTGTTGTTGCAGCAGGGAGTTCTAGTCCTTTTATCGAAAGGGGCAGTGGAGTTGGTTCCAGAGCAGGAAAGGGGTCAGGGTTGTTATTCAAGATACTTCCTGATCTCCAAGAAGGGTGGTCGGTTAAGGCCTATCCTGGACCCGAGGGTTTTGAACTGGTTTCTCAAACAGGAGAAATTCAAAATGCTGACCCTAGCGCAGGTGCTTCTGGTGTTGAACAAAGAGGATTGGATGGTGTCTGTCGACTTACAGGATGCTTACTTTCATATCCATATTCTGATGTTGCACAGGAAGTATCTCCGGTTTGTGGTAGGGTCGCAACACTACCAGTTTGCAGTCATTCCTTTTGGTCTTACTTCAGCACCTCGAGTCTTCACAAAGGTGATGACGGTGGTTGCAGCAAATCTCAGGAGGAAGGGAATATCGGTATTCCCTTACCTGGACGACTGCTTGATCAAAACCAAGTCTCCAGAGCTTGTGCTGCATCACCTGCAGATGACAACTTGGTTGTTGTTCGATCTAGGTTTTTCGATAAACATGCCCAAATCTCACCTGGAGCCCTCTCAGTGCCTCCTGTTCATAGGGACAATACTGGACACAAAGTTGGATCGGGCGTTTCCTCTGCTTCAGTGAATTCAGGACATTCAGGCGTTGATTCCACTGTTTTGAAATGGAGCAGTTGTTCCAGTCCTCAAGGTCCTACGTCTGCTCGGTCTGTCTGCTTCTTGCATTCTGTTGGTCACTCATGCACGCTGGCACATGAGGGCCCTTCAGTGGTGCCTCCGCAGGCAGTGGTTTCAACACAAAGGAGATCTCGAGGAGTCGATAACGATCTCCAGAGTCGATGCAACAGATCTACGATGGTGGGCTGTGGACAGCAATCTTTCACAAGGGAGGCCGTTTTCACTACCGCTGCTGGTGGCCACGGTCATAACGGATGCTTCCACTCTAGGGTGGGGAGCACATCTGGGGGACCTGGAGGTCAAAGGTCATTGGTCTCCTGTGGAACAGATGTTTCATATCAATCTGTTGGAATTGCGGGCGATACGTCTGGCTCTCAAGGCCTTTCTCCCCTCCCGTTTGTGGTCAGTTGGTCCAAGTCCTGACCGACAACACTACCGCGGTGTGGTACATCAACAAGCAGGTAGGTGTAGGGTCGTACCTTCTCTGCAGAGAGGCTCTGCGGCTCTGGTCCTGGACTCAGGACCATCGGATTTGCTTTGTAGCAAACCAGTTGGCTGGAGTTCTGAATGTACGTGTGGACAGTCTCAGTCAGCATTTTTCGGCCGATCACGAGTGGTGGCTCCATCCAGACCTGATCCATTACATCTTCCAGATGTGGGGGTTTCCTCAGGTAGACCTGTTTGCCACTCGGGAGAACGCGCACTGCCCATCGTTCTGCAGCCTCCAGTTTCTGGTGCAAGGAGCATTGGGGGACACGTTTCAGATGTCCTGGAACGGCCAGTTGCTTTACGCGTTTCCCCCCATACCCTTGATTCCTCAGGTTCTGAGGAAGATTCGCCAAGACCGGCCCAAAGTTATCTTAATAGCTCCGGATTGGCCGAGAAGGGTGTGGTACACAGACCTTCTCCAACTCTCACTGTACCCTCCGCTCCATCTCCCTCACAGGGTAGACCTCCTCTCACAGTCGCAGGGGCAGGTTTTACACCCCCACCTCCAGATCCTGCACCTTCATGCCTGGAGATTGAACGGGGCAATCTGAATTACTTTTCTCTCCCGCCAGAAGTGGTGGATTTTTTTTTTCCAGCCAGGCGACACTCCACCAAGACTGTCTATGCCCGTAGATGGGCAAAAATTGTTACGTGGTGTGGAGAGAGACAAATTGATCCCTTAAAGGCCCATTTATCTGATATTTTGCTTTTTGCACTTTCATTGGCACTGAAGGGCTTTGCAGTTGCAACAGTGAAAGGCTATTTATCAGCGCTGTCGGCTTTTTTTTTGCCTTCCTGATCAACTTTTCTTATTTAGGTCCCCTGTAGTTCTTAGGTTCCTTAAAGGGTTAACTAACAAGTTTCCTTCAACTCCGTTTGTTATGCCTTAGCAGGATTTGAATTTATTTCTCACTTTTCTGATGGGTGCACCGTTTGAACCTTTACATTCGTGCCTATTAAGGTTATTGGTTTTGAAGACAGTTTTCTGCACAGCCATCATGTCTGCTAGGCGTGTGAGTGAGCTGCAGGCCCTTTCACATCCTTTCATGCAGACAAGGTGGTGCTGAGAGCCAGGGCAGCTTTCCTACCAAAGGTAGTTACTCCTTTTCATATGGGGCAATCCATAACACTTCCGTCCTTTTACCCTTCCCCCATCCATCGAAAGAGGAGGAGAGACTGCATCAGCTTGACCCCAGGAGGGCTTTAAGCTTTTATATTGAAAAGACCAAAGAGGTTTGAGTGGACGATCAACTGTTCATTGGCTATGTGGGGAAGAGGAAAGGAATGGCAGACCACAAGAGAACACTGTCCAGGTGGGTCATTCTTTGCATTAAACTCTGTTATTCTTTGGCAAAGAAGGTTCCCGTTGGTATCAGGGCCCATTCCACCAGGGCTAAGTCTGCCACTTCAGCCTTGGCAAGAAGTGTCCCGGTTGCTGAGATCTGTAAGGCTGCAACTTGGGCTTCCCTCCACACTTTAGCTAAGCATTATTGCTTAGACTCGGAAGTTAGGATGGACGGCCCTTTTGCACAATCTGTGCTGCAGGATTTCTTGGTGTGACCATTCCGGTACCCGCCTCAAAGTGCAGTACTGCTTTGGGACTCTATTCATAAGGTGAGGAATCCACAGGTAGTTGTATCCATCAGAAGAACAAGTTACTTACCTTCGGTAACGTCTTTTCTGGTGGATACACTAGCTACCTGTGGATTCCTCACAGTCCCACCCGCCTCACCGTTGCCGGTCTGGTCATACCAACATTTCTTTGGGTGTATATGTATATTTGTTTTTGCTCTTTTTATTTGAATAAATATTATGTATTATATTTGATTGCTGTATATATGTTGAGTTTGTAAAGTCGGTGATCACCTGTGCGCCTCAAAGGCACATAAAAATTGGTGAAAACTGTCATCAGCACGCCGGCGAGGACCTTTTATTGCCACGATGACATCAAACGGAGTCGCGTGGAGTCGGGCAATTGTTGAAGTGTAGCCATTTTTAATGTAGCTTTACGCCTGTTTGCTTAACGTGTTAGGCCTCTGTGCACTTTGCCTTAGATGCATTTTATTCAACCTCGCACTGTTATTTTACAATAACCAGTTTCATGGTCTTGTTTTATTTCATTCTATCACACTGTTTAGCTTACTTCAGCACTGTGTTCTCAAACAATACATTCTTGCTCGCTCTGTGCTTCAGTCAAGGATACAGTCTGGTACATTGCCGATAGACGTGGTGGAAGTTTAGTCTTTGGGGTTCGTAGAAAGTACACATCCTTACGTAGGGACGTTTCTTAGAACATCGGCGTGTTAGTTATAAAAACACTTTCTAGTCCTAGTACAAGGGAGAGGGAGATTCCGACCAGGAACCTACAACTAGATGCTGACTGCCCCGTTGCAGATGCTGATGCAGATTACAGGCCTTTGCTCACGTATGAGGGTTGATGTCCTCCCGGGGGAACCTGAAAGGCAGGCTTAGAGCTTCACAGGCTGTGCTCAACATATAACTTAGAGAGAACATAATCTAGTTGCACTATGATAGCCCTATTCTTGTGCTTCACTCTCCTCGTTACTATTTCAATCCTACTGTGTTGTATAGTTCTGCTTATTGCAGCTCACGCTTTGTTATCTAAAATACAGTTGTTTTATTAAACCAATCTTTAAAACTCAAACTGCCTTTGTCATTTATATATGAGACTGCACTGTGTATGAGAAAACCGGTTGTGACCTGAGTGACCACGACTTCCCTGGGAAGTACTAAGATGTCATGCGCTCGGCTGCCCAATTGTCTCTTCCCTTCGGGAGAAATGAGGCACTGCTAGTTAGCCAGACAAAAAACGGATTTGGGGTGACAAGGGTCCTTCACCGTGGGTCAGACTTAGTCCCCCACACTGTGAACGATCTTGCCGCCCAAAAATCCAGTAGTCTCGTTAGGATAATGAGAGCCTACGCGACATGGCGCTGCCAACGTTTGGTTTGGCTCTAATTTTCGGGTCCACCGGTTTCTCTCGGTCTCATATAATATAATGATCCCTCAGTTCCTTCAGCGGAGACGTCCGTGGCACTGAGGATTTTCCGCCACCGCTGTATAGGTAACTCTATTTACAGCGGGTGGTTGTTCAAGCTTGAACCTTAAAAGGAAAAAAAAAACATCTTGGTGTGCCTTCTCTGAATTCTGGTGGTTTTATAATGGCGAATCCCCAGGTTGTACAAATAGCTCTTAACATGAGACAACCGCTCACAGCACATTTGCTAGCACATGGCCTTACGGCCCAGGGTGGTCCAGCCACATTTGTGGTGGACGCCCACGCAGCCTATAGAACAGAACTGTTTTACTCTTGGGTCACACTTCCAGCAGTTGATGGGAACACAAATACATTCCATACATACACGATAGCGAACGCGCCTGGACAATACAGGGCCTACGCATACTTAGAGATACCTCTATCTTATCAAGAACATAATAATTGGCTTTATGGTGCCCTACCACATACAATATTACCAGTAAGGTTAGGTCCACTAAGCAATGATGGTCCTACCTGGCCCTTATTGGCCACATATACACCACCTCCTGCGGCTGCTAATATGGCGGTGGCTGAGGTTCGACGTTTATATACTGAATTAACAGCAATATATTGACGATTAGTACAATTTGTGATGCAGACACTAAGTACAAACCCAGTGCATGCTGCTCCAGCACAACCACATGCAGTAACACCAGGTATAAATCCGGTGACTGTACACTCTATTATGGGTTAAGTACCAGAAAAAAGGGAGGAGACTCCATTTTGGCTAGCGCAAAAATTAACACGCTGGAAGCAGTATTTCCCCATACGGGACCTCAGGACAAACATAGAATACTAACTATGTGTTTACCCTTTGGGATGGTTCCAACAGTGGAACATTGTAATACATGGGGCACGGTGTTTGCCGCGCTCTATACAACGGCACACAGTACACCGACATTGGCCAACCTACCGGAAGTGCTTAAACAAATTCAAGATGAATATGGGGCTGCCCCGGCCCTAGATTAAGGAATGCAACTGATGGGCAATTTTGCCACGGTTTCTTCAATAATCCTAAGCAATCTTAAAGGGGAAGCAGTTGCATTTGCAGTGCGCATGCATCTTCATGATGTCCCGCGACAAGATCAGGGGCGGGAACTGCCTAAAAAAATAGCGGAAACATATTCCAGTATCGGTCGAGATAGACTAGGGGCTAGACCACAGAAACCTCAATTTCAGGGGGAAATTAATAAAGATAATACTAAACAGCAACCTGAGGGTAATAAGAAGTATCGCTGGGAGAAAAAACAACAAACACCTAAAAAAGAAAGAGGAGAATCTCCACGTACGGAGACCCCGCAGAATAGGTATAATCTCAGAAATAGAGATAATATAAAAACGCCTGATAGATATCAATATACTGATACACGACAATCTCGTTCCTTTCAGGACTCATCGGAAAAGAGAAATGAGAGAGGTGGGCGGTCAGAGCGGAGAACAGAGTACCTGAAACCGAGACAGGAATCACAACGCTCTTCGGAGGTTTCTGTCAAGAAGGAAGAGAAACCGATACAACAAAAACAACAGTTTAAAAAGAAAAAGGTGGCAGCAGTCTCATTTAGACATGCCACACAGGAAGAGGGTTCTCTTGAAGAACAAGACATGGGCTCTAGCACTACTAGACAGCGCGGCAGAGGTCACAATAGTTCGCCAGAATCTTCTAAAGCATCTGGAGGTGAAAGCAACTGATGACTTCATACAAGTAGAAACAGCAGATACAGGACTTCATACAAGTAGAAACTGCAGATATGCGTGTCTCCGAACCCGATAGGGTGTATACAGTGACTTTACAATTGGAAGGAGACATTGAGCGCACCATACACGCAATCTTTTTGGATCGTGTAGTTAAGATATATGCTATCTTGCTGGCCGAACAAGATTGGCCACCTGATTTTGTCCGCACCTGCCCAGTAGGGGAGAAGGTTATTAAACCTTCCCTCTCGCCCCTTGTTCCAGAGGAACTCGCAGAGTGTTATTCGATAAAATGGGCTCTTGCACAAGCACCTGCCTTATATAGAAATCACGTAGGGTGGGACAGAGATTCTCCATACCATGTAATTCCCATTAAAGGTGATCCTCAGCCACAACCGCAGTATCCAATAAAACATGAAGCAAGGGCACCGGTGAGAGAAATACTTACACAATTGGAATACTAGGGGGTAATTGAACCCTGTGTCTCACCGATGAATAATCCCTTATTCCCTGTAGCCAAACCAGACCATTATATAGAATAGTCTTAGACTACAGACATTTGAACGGACATACCCGTACATATGCTATACAGAATTTGCATAGTGCAGCACTAATGAGTAACATTGTGCGGAAAAAATATAAAAACAACTTTAGATATCTTGAATGGATTCTTCTGCCAGAATATCGCTCCTGAAAGCAGAGATTTAACAAGCTTTAGCGCACTAGGCTCCCAGAAAAAATTCTGTTGTTTACCTCAAGGGTATAAGAACAACCCAGGACTGTTTGCGGCTCGTGTGACGGCTATTCTAAACGAGTTAGACCCTGAAGCGTTGTCATAGGTGGATGATATATATCTCACGGATGATGAGTTACTACAACATTTAAGATGGGTAGCCCGAATTGTTGTGGGGTTTGCTGAAGTCGGCTACAAATTTAACTTCAAAAAATCTAAAATTGTCTTCCTCAGCGTCATATTCCTGGGATATGAGCTGTCAAATGAAAGTAAGAGCCTAGCGCCACAATTCTTGGAAAAATGCACCCAATTGCAACCACCAAATACGATTCAGAAACTTCAATCATTGTTGGGCTTTCAGAATTTTGGCAGAACATACATTCCTGATTATGCTACACGCATAAAACCTTTATATGAATTGATACGTCCTGATTTTTCAAGCAAATTCTGGACAATTGAACATACACATACCCTTTCAGGAGTTACAAGCAGATCTGCTAGCAGCAAAACATTTACACACACGGGACAATAAGACGCATTTGGTCATCAGGGTGATAGCTGGGGCCATTGGGTTTTCATACGTCACATTTAACGAGGGTGAGACAGTCCCGATAGGATACAAATCACACTTGTATTCTGCAGCTGAACAACGTTTTGCACCCACAGAGAAAATCCTCACTGCTGTACAAATGGCTGTTATTAAAGAAAGACCTCTTGCCCAGGGGAAACGCATTATTGTCGTTTCTCCTATTCCGGCCCTCGAGGCTGTTACAAAAGCTAGCGTCCCGAACGTGAAAGCACTTCATCCGCAATGGATACAATGGGTTACGTCTTTAACATCCACTGACGTAGATTACATTTTTGACCCAAAGTTACAAACTCAGGAATTTCTGCAATATGAAGTTGAATATCCAGTTCCCACCGACACGTTGCCGATTGATCAATATCAAGTAGTCATGTACACCAATGGCTCTGCTCAACCGGCGATTGGGACAAAACACCAATATTCTGCTGCATGTGCAGTAGTGAGAGGCTATATGGAGGGGGAGAAATTCTGCCCCAACATACCTATACGCAAACTTTAGGGGATTGTACGGCACAATTGGCTAAGCTAAAGGCTCTACTGATGGCACTAGAACATATGGATCCGACGCAGTTCACACTGATTGTTTGTGATTCGTATTATTGCGTCCAGTCTTTTAATGAATATCTACATTACTGGTGCTTGAATGGGTTCAGAGATTCAAAAGGCAACGCCATAAAACACAGACTACTGTGGGGGAAGGTAGCTGACCTGAAAGAGACGCTACCCAAAGTCCATGTTATGCATACACTTGGACACCAGCGCGCTGGGATACACATTGCTGGAAATACTTTGGCTGATGAAGCCGCCAAATTGGCAGTGGCAGTTGCCACTGTAGCTGCAGTGTCTCATTCGAGTTCCAAACCAGACACAGAGATTATGGCTGCCATAAAAGCTACGGTTGATGGCACGCCTTATCCAAAAGGATTTCCAAATAAATATCAATACTACATGGAAAGTATGCTGAACGCTGAAGTTAAAATTCCTGGCGTAGGCGTATGCGACATCCCCAATAAAGATGTAAGACCACAATTGATTAAAGCAGTGCATGAGGGAGTGGCATCTGCACATGCTGGCGTGGCAGCTACAATATTGTTATTGCAGGCCCGTTACTGGTGCCCTGGTCTTTATAAAGAGACTAAGCAGTACCTCCTTTGTTGTGATACCTGTCAACAAATTAAAGTTTCTACAGCTAAGCACCCGCCGCAGACACCCCTCTTAATATCTAACAGACCATTACAATATGTGTACTTGGATCATTGCGGTTCACTAACATCAGATAGTGCATACAAATATATACTGGTCACTGTAGATTCTTGCTCCAGATTTGTGTGGGTGTGGCCACAGCGCTCGGCTGACGCTCGGACTGTTATTAAAGATTTGCGAGTCTTTGTCGGTACATATGCAGTTGCGGCATTCCATTCCGTCCAGGGCCATGCTTTTGCCTCAAGGGCATTCAGGGACACCATGGCTTCGTTGGGGGTCCAGCTTCAGTACTCGTCTCCATTTCATCCTGACGGAAATTCTGTCGTGGAGCGATTAAACCGCGATTTAAAGCAATCCTTAACAGCAAGAGTCTTAGGTATGGGTTGTAGTTGGCTAACCCACCTGTATGGAGTTCAGAGAGCACTAAATAACCTCCCTAGAAGGTCCCTGGGGGGTCGTACTTCATATGAGTGCCTGTTCGGAACACATGTTTGTTCCAGATCTTGATGGTCCTGGTGTGGAGGCAGCAGAAACACCTTTTGACATAAATGATCGTGTCACTGTTTTACAGGAATTACAGCAGTTCGGTGAAGATTACTCTTCTAAAAGTACCGCCTCCACAGGAATTAAGGATACGCCAGTACACCTACCGGCTAGATTCCCAGGATTGGGGATCTTGTGCGTGAAAAGGTTGCAGTGAAAAAATAATTTGGTCCTTCTTATCGTGCACCAGTCCCTGTGTTGGGGATACACGGAACGAGAACTGTTATTCTACCCCGTTGCCAGGTGCCAAAGAAAATCGCTTTGTTTCTATTGACAATGTCAAGTTACAACATGTGGCCGATTCTACACAGCCGACCAAGATGAACGTCCAGTAGTTCCCGAATCCCTCTCACTACTGGAGAAGAAGTTCCGCTTCAAGTCATCTATACTAATACTGTTGCCTCCCCGAGCTTGGGGAGGGTGGACGATGATCTCGCGTTAGTTCCACTAACAACAACTAATTTAGAAACATTTGATCAAGTCACCATGACTACAGACGTGACGGATGGTGCTATCTACAGTGTACCACAGCGAGAAACACCGGCTCCTCCATTGACTACGGCAAAGCCTTTTGCACGAACTGCCTCTGGTTACTTTGCCGACAACAACGATGGTCTATCAGACTCGTTTGCCTCTTCGACTAATGACCTGTCAGGTCCACGTAAACTGATGTATTGGCTTAAAGATACGTATTTTGGTTTTCCATGGAACTATCTGTGGCTCATATTGACTATGACAGCATTTTTTCTTTGGATTAGGTTTGTTATCACCTTTTTTCTATTGATACATGGTCATTTTCTTCCTGAGAGATCAACGGGTGAACAGGTGGAGGATGTGTTGAAACCACATTTTTCATCACATAGGGTTCGAAGAGACTTGTCCTTTGTGAGCATTTCAGCAGTACCAATTCCGGATGGGATTGTGTGGGATAAAGTAATGTTTTATATATATACGGTCCCACTGAGATAATTCAAATACATAGAGCAAGTAGTCCAAAAACGATATTTGACTATACGTAATGGGAACATTGTCCAACCCCCCCCCCCGCAAGGGAGTTCCAAAACTTATTTTGATAAATTTACATATTTTTCTGGGCATCATCAAAAGAATGCTAAAGCATATTATTTTAGGTTATCTAAGTGTTTGGGGAACAAAAAATTGGCAAACTAAGGGTAGGGTAGAGAAACATTGTTTAGAGCATGTCTCATTCCTGTTCAAATGATTTTTTTAAATGAAACAGTACAACAGACTCGCTGTTTAGGCTTAACCAGAATCAGAGAATTGAACATGCCTAGTATACCTGCAAAAATTAATAATTGGCAGAAATACATAAATGCCACGTTTAGTGAGCTTACTGAATGGGGCCAGAATGGTACATGTAACGCTTCATTGACACGTCCAAGCCGGTGGTTAGTGTGGCCAATAGACACCAACGGGTGTCATCAACGTTTTGTCACCTCCTAGGGGGGTTTCCGAACGAGTAGGTCAGAACCTTGCTATATATCACCAGAACATGCTGAAATAATTACTACATATAGTGTGGGAAAATTGTGCCAGCAATGGTTAAAATCATCCTCTCTAGATGCAGTGAAGACACACCTCACTCTCCTGTCTAATGACACTGATTTACAAGATTTTTTGTCAGGCCCGAAGATGCCACGTAGGAAGCGTTTCTTGTATGAAGTATACAATGAAATATGAAAACTCTCCCAACAAGAGGCTGCAGCCCAGTTAAGGCAGATAGATCAGGAAAATCTGAAAAAAGCATTAGCTGCTGTGGATAATGGAATTCACACCTTGTCTGAACGGATATATACAATTAACAACATTGTTTCCTCTGCTATAGACATTATACGATCTGATATGTCTCTTTATATCATGGACAGAGTATGGCCAGGTCCATTATGCAGTTGGGTTGGACGCTTCAAACATTGAAGGCGGGTTGCGTTCCGTGGCAGCACATCAGTGCCAGGGAAATATTTTTTTCCTTTAATTTAACGCGACAACAACAACTAATGGCTAAGAAGGAGGCGACTTATGTCATGCTCAACATTGAAAAGTTAGAAAGATTGCCTTTTACCGTGGCCGAGATTCCCTCTGCAGAGTGGTTGATACACGGGATCATTAATCTGCCTATTTCTACATTACAATTCACTTCTTGTTTGAAACATGTTCCGGTAGGCAGATATGAAAAGTTGGGAGATAGTTACATCCATGAGGTGTGGGAGCTTCCCTTCTTGTACAAATGCCTCAATGGCATGAAAGAAGTCTTTCTTAGTGGTAGTGAATGCAAGACTTCAGTCAGCCATTCGATGATTTGTAAGCAGCTGTCCTTGCATGGGGCATGTAATGCCTCAGTGGCGAACTTGGCTTGCTATCTGAAGGGAGTTCCAGTCCCCTTGATTAAACGCACATTCCAGGTGCTTTCAAAGAGCAGCTATGTCCTCCTCAATAGTGAAGACTGTTGTGGCATGCGGGCCGGAATAGTTTACATTGTTTCGGTCACTAAGGTCGTCAATTGCTGCGGGAGTGTGTTGTTTCCCCCTACTAAATTGAGGGAGGTAGCGGATATTTGGCTTCACATTGCTACTTCCAAGGTGAATTTTGACAAGTTAAGTAGACTAAAGGCTTTATTGTTTCAAAAGCATGTGGCCCTCACATCTGCACGCAAGACCTACGCACTTCAGGTAGCAAGGTCATCGGCGGAAATACAGTCCCTGTTAAATACCAACTTTCCGAGCCACTTTGGTGAACTCGTGGGACGTATATTTAATGCGTCCAGCACAGCTGGATTAGCGGATTTTTTTAAAGCCGTTGGTGTTGGTTTCGTTCACACCTTCTCTTCCATATTCGGTTTAATACGTTCGGCTATACATTAAATTTTCTGAAGCATTTTTGGGGGATTTCCGATAACTTTGGCTTTATTAGCTGGCATTTTACTGTTGCTGTTGTTTTTCCGCAATGGCTGTCCCGCTGCAACAAGGACAAATGAGGGCGCTCCCATCAGCGCAGCTGTGTTGTGAACGCATGATGCAGCACTTTGGAGCAACACTCCTGGAATATTTGGAGTGTGACTGGTCTCTGTCCTTCAGACCGGTTTTGGATTGTGTGCAGCCTGTGTTTCGGTGCCGTTGGTGCCTTTTTGAACATGCACTAGACGTCTGTCTCTCACAGCAGCGCCCCCCCAGTGGTTGATGCTGATCTGTTGATGTTCCCGATGAGGGCTCATTACCGGACATGCGCGCTTGTAGGAAAGTACCATCTTGCCTGGCATGTTACCCCCATATTTCACTGTATATATGTTGTTTTAGTGTATGTGTCACTGGGACCCTGCCAGCCAGGGCCCCAGTGCTCATAAGTGTGCCCTGTATGTGTTCCCTGTGTGATGACTAACTGTCTCACTGAGGCTCTGCTAACCAGAACCTCAGTGGTTATGCTCTCTCTGCTTTCTAAATTGTCACTAACAGGCTAGTCACCAATTTCACCAATTCACATTGGCATACTGGAACACCCTTATAATTCCCTAGTATATGGTACTGAGGTACCCAGGGTATTGGGGTTCCAGAAGATCCCTATGGGCTGCAGCATTTCTTTCGCCACCCATAGGGAGCTCTGACAATTCTTACACAGGCCTGCCACTGCAGCCTGAGTGAAATAACGTCCATGTTATTTCACAGCCATTTACCATGCACTTAAGTAACTTATAAGTCACCTATATGTCTAACCCTCACCTGGTGAAGGTTGGGTGCAAAGTTACTTAGTGTGAGGGCACCCTGGCCCTAGCCAAGGTGCCCCCACATCGTTCACGGCAAATTCCCCGGACTTTGTGAGTGCGGGGACACCATTACACGCGTGCACTATACATAGGTCACTACCTATGTATAGCGTCACAATGGTAACTCCGAACATGGCCATGTAACATGTCTAAGATCATGGAATTGTCACCCCAATGCCATTCTGGCATTGGGGAGACAATTCCATGATCCCCCGAGTCTCTAGCACAGACCCCGGTACTGCCAAACTGCCTTTCCAAGGGTTTCACTGCAGCTGCTGCTGCTGCCAACCCCTCAGACAGGTTTCTGCCCTCCTGGGGTTCCGCCAGGCCTGGCCCAGGAAGGCAGAACAAAGGACTTCCTCAGAGAGAGGGTGTTACACCCTCTCCCTTTGGAAAAAGGTGTCAGGGCTGGAGAGGAGTAGCCTCCCCCAGCCTCTGGAAATGCTTTGATGGGCACAGATGGTGCCCATCTCTGCATAAGCCAGTCTACAACGGTTCAGGGATCACCCAGCCCTGCTCTGGCGCGAAACTGGACAAAGGAAAGGGGAGTGACCACTCCCCTGACCTGCACCTCCCAGGGGAGGTGCCCAGAGCTCCTCCAGCGTGCCCCAGACCTCTGCCATCTTGGATTCGGAGGTGAGCTGGCACACTGGACTGCTCTGAGTGGCCAGGGCCAGCAGGTGACGTCAGAGACTCCTTCTGATAGGCTCTTACCTGTGTTACTAGCCTATCCTCCTTCCTAGCTATCCTGGCTATTTAGGGTCTCTGCTTTGGAGAATTCTTCAGATACCGAATACAAGAGCTCACCAGAGTTCCTCTGCATCTCTCTCTTCACCTTCTGCCAAAGGATCGACCGCTGACTGCTCAGGACGCCTGCAAAACCACAGCAAAGTAGCAAAGACGGCTACTGCAACCTTGTATCGCTTCTCCTGCCGCTTTCTCGCCTGTTTCCTGGTGGTGCATGCTCTTGGTGTAGCCTGCCTCCTTCATGCACCAGGAGCTCTGAAGAAATCTCCAGTGGGTCGACGGAATCTTCCCCCTGCAACCGCAGGCAACAAAAGACTGCATCACTGGTCCTCTGGGTCCCCTCTCAGCACGACGAGCGTGCTCCCTGGAACTCAGCAACTCTGTCCAAGTGACTCCCACAGTCCCGTGACTCTTCAGTCCAAGTTTGGTGGAGGTAAGTCTTTGCCTCCCCACGCTAGACTGCATTGCTGGGTACCGCGTGATTTGCAGCTACTCCGGCTCCTGTGCACTCTTCCAGGATTTCCTTCGTGCACAGCCAAGCCTGGGTCCCCGACTCTCTAACCTGCAGTGCACAACCTTCTGAGTTGTCCTCCGGCGTCGTGGGACTCCCTTTTGTGACTTCGGATGGACTCCGGTTCACTCCTCTTCTAAGTCCCTGTTCCGGGACTTCTGCGGGTGCTGTCTGCTTCTGTGAGGGCTCCCTGATTTGCTGGGGGCCCCCTCTGTCTCCTCATCCAAGTGGCGACATCCTGGTCCCTTCTGGGCCACAGCAGCATCCAAAAACCCTAACCGCGACCCTTGCAGCTAGCAAGGCTTGTTTGTGGTCTTTCTGCGTGGGAACACCTCTGCAAGCTTCTTCACGACGTGGAACATCCATCTTCCAAAGGGGACGTTTCTAGCCCTCTTCGTTCTTGCAGAATCCATAGCTTCTACCATCCAGTGGCAGCTTCTTTGCACCTTCAGCTGGCATTTCCTGGGCATCTGCCCACTCTCGACATTGTCGCGACTCTTGGACTTGGTCCCCTTGTTTCACAGGTACTCAGGTCCGGAAATCCACTGTTGTTGCTTTGCTGTGTTGGTCTTCCTTGCAGAAACCCCCTATCACGACTTCTGTGGTCTCTGGGGGTTATGGGTGCACTTTACACCTACTTTTCAGGGTCTTGGGGTGGGCTATTTTTCTAACCCTCACTGTTTTCATACAGTCCCAGCGACCCTCTACAAGCTCACATAGGTTTGGGGTCCATTTGTGGTTCGCATTCCACTTTTGGAGTATATGGTTTGTGTTGCCCCTATACCTATGTGCTCCTATTGCAATCTATTGTAACTTTACACTGCTTGCATTACTTCCTTTTGCTATTGTGTACATATATCTTGTGTATATTTGGCATCCTCATACTGAGGGTACTCACTGAGATACTTTTGGCATATTGTCATAAAAATAAAGTACCTTTATTTTTAGTATATCTGTGTATTGTGTTTTCTTATGATATTGTGCATATAACACCAGTGGTATAGTAGGAGCTTTGCATGTCTCCTAGTTCAGCCTAAGCTGCTCTGCTATAGCTACCTTCTATCAGCCTAAGCTGCTAGAAACACCTCTTCTACACTAATAAGGGATAACTGGACCTGGTACAAAGTGTAAGTACCCCTTGGTACCCACTACAAGCCAGGCCAGCCGCCTACAGCGCTGCGGCTGCGTTTGCTTCAAGAGGCTACTTATGAGATACCCTTCCTGGAGGAAGTTGATATTGACTCGTTTTCGGGCTCTACATGGAATGTCGCCTTGGTTGATACTGGGGCTTTGGAACACACCTGCTCATTGGTAGTCTTTGGCGTAGATTTTCCGGTTTTGTCATCTGCCGAAGTGGGGAATCTCCTGCTTTCCATGACCACTGTTTGAATTGAAATTATTTTAAATTGACATTGTGATTCGAATTCGGCATTTTGCCGCATGCTCATCTTTTTAAGTTGAGGATTATTATGCTTTGGTGTCCTCTTAACTTGTTGAAATTTGATAGGGTTTTAGTTATATTGTAGCCTAGGGCATTTTTTAGTTTCGGCTTAAACCACTTTCTACTGACAAGGGGAGGGTGTAGTATAGCCATTTTTTAATGTAGCTTGTTTGTTTAACGTGCTAGGCCTCTGTGCACTTTGCCCTAGATGCATTTTATTCAACCTCGCACTGTTATTTTACAATAACCAGTTTCACGGTCTTGTTTTATTTCATTCTATCACACTGCTTAGCTTACTTCAGCACTGTGTTCTCAAACAATACATTCTTGTTCGCTCTGTGCTTCAGTCAAGGATACAGTCTGATACATTGCCGATAGACGTGGTGGAATTTTAGTCTTTGGGGTTCGTAGAAAGTACACATCCTTACGTAGAGACGTTTCTTAGAACATCGGCGTGTTAGTTATAAAAACACTTTCTAGTCCTAGTACAAGGGAGAAGGAGATTCCGACCAGGAACCTACAACTAGATACTGACTGCCCCGTTGCAGATGCTGATGCAGATTACAGGCCTTTGCTCAGGTATGAGGGTTGATGTCCTCCCGGGGGAACCTGAAAGGCAGGCTTAGAGCTTCACAGGCTGTGCTCAACATATAACTTAGAGAGAACATAATCTAGTTGCACTATGATAGCCTTATTCTTGTGCTTCACTCTCCTTGTTACTATTTAAATCCTACTGTGTTGTATAGTTCTGGTTATTGCAGCTCACGCTTTGTTATCTAAAATACAGTTGTTTTATCAAACCAATCTTTAAAACTCAAACTGCCTTTGTCATTTATATATGAGACCGCACTGTGTACGAGAAAACCGGTTGTGACCTGAGTGACCACGACTTCCCTGGGAAGTACTAAGATGTCATGCGCTCGGCTGCCCAATTGCCTCTTCCCTTCGGGAGAGATGAGGCACTGCTAGTTAGCCGTGGCAAAAACCGGATTTGGGGTGACGAGTCCTTCACCGTGGGTCAGACTTAGTCCCCCACACTGTGAACGATCTTACCGCCCAAAAATCCAGTAGTCTCATTAGGATAATGAGAGCCTAAGCAACATTGTGACGTCCTCGTCAATGTGCAGAGCTGGGAAGAAAAATTTCAGTTGAATGCTGGCGCATTGGGAGAATTCATAAGGTGAGGAATCCACAGGTAGCTAGTGTATCCACCAGAAAAGGCGTTACCGAAGGTAAGTAACTTGTCATTCTGTCAGCTACAGCTTTAACCTTGCTTATACACTGCTAGTGTTGCCTTAGGGTGAACAAATGATGACAAGCACTCACACCTCAATCTTTTGAGTCAACAGTGAGTGATATCCAGAGGAACCATACATACAAGGCAGTTTAGTGTCATGGCTGGCAACCCACAGAGTCTGTGTTTGTGTAAATTGTGTTGGTGCATATTATATACATCATCCTGGAGACAAAGGCAGAGCATTTCCCTGTTGTAGCAAGAACTTTCATGAAGCAGCCTTGGACGACTGACCTTCTTTTAGGTGGCCGCTCTACTCCCAAGTGAGCCACCATGCACTCACCCAGCCCAGCATATGTGCTGGCTGTGGTGCTCTGCTGCAGTTATGCCACAAGAGGCCACCACTATGATCTATGATCAGATGACTGTCAGTAGAACATGCAACGTTCCTAGAAGATAGCAAGCTGGGATAAATGCTTTGCACATGAAGGGGACATGATGGTGCTTAATGAAGAGTATATAGAAGTAAACTAATTAATAAATGATAGACCTGAACATTTATCCACACGCCTAGGATATTATTCTGAAAGTCTGAACAACCTAAAGCCACAATTGATCTCACATGAGGGTAACATATCTGAATCACCCTATGGCCAGTAATTGAAAAAGAGAAAGGAAAATGGTACTTTCAGTACCTCAGTGCCATGCTACTCCACATGTCAAATTCTATACAGCTTTTTGACATGCTATGTGCCCCTTCCTCTTTGGTCCTTAGGTGGAAGATGTGGGAAGCAAGATTTGAAAATTACCGTTCAGGTACAAAGGAAAACAACCCCATCACTTAATAGTCTTTTTTTGTTGCAATTAGTAGGAGAAGAGGTGCCAAAAATGTTCCTTACCCTGCCAAACATAGGTCAAGACAATGGGGGTCATTCTAACCCTGGCGGTCGGCGACCGCCAGGGCTAAAATGACGGAAGCACCGCCAACAGGCTGGCGGTGCTTCCTGGGCCATTCTGACCGCGGCGGTAAAGCCGCGGTCAGAAAAGGGCAACCGGCGGTTTCTCGCCGGTTTACCCCTGGCCCAGGGAATCCTCCATGGCGGCGCGATTCCGACCCCCTTACCGCCATCCTGTTCCTGGCTTTAACGGGTGTCGTGGGGCCCCCTAACAGGGCCCCATAAAGATTTTGGGTGCCACTGCACCCGTCGCACCCCTTCGACTCCGCTGGCTCCATTTGGAGCCGGCATCCTCGTAGAAGGGGGTTTCCCGCTGGGCCTGCGGGCGGCCTTCTGGCGGTCGCCCGCCGGCCCAGCGGGAAAGCCAGAATGGCCGCCGCGGTCTTTTGACCGCAGTGCGGTCATTCGCCGGTTCCCGCTTGGCGGGCGGCGACTGCTGCCCGCCAATGTAGGAATGACCCCCAATGTCTTTAACACATCAATAGGCATACTTAGTGGGCAGTTTAGCACCCCAACCATCATCGTCTACAGAAGATTCATCATTCGACAAGCCAAACAGGGCCAGCATGAGCCAATGACACCTTTTAAGTCTGTCGCCAAGAACTAGCTAGCACCTGTGGTTTTAACAATAACAAAATAGAAATCCAAGCACAGATAATCCAAGAGTGCCACTCACCCCAACTGAGGAGAGAGATTCTGAGGTAAGATGAGGGTGGTGACCATGCTCACAATCAGCAGGTCACCAGAGTTGGCAGAATCACACACAGCACACATGGAAGCATCATTAGTGACCAAACTAGTTAAGACTGGTGAATGCACATCTGAAATTAGTGGTGCAGTCTGAAAGTTATCTGTCAGGAAGCCAATCAAAGCCTGTTGGTAATTAAGGAATCGGGCGTAGCTTGGTCAGTAAGATTGGGGGGTGGAGGGTGAGCCTCAAATTTTCCATTTTCCAACAATCACACTGGCATATAATGTTAAAATACATTATATAAGAAGCAAAGCACAAGAGAGGGGTTAAAGGGGCAGTTGAAAGGGAGATGAATGCAGATTGGTAGGGGTAGTAAATGAGAGAAAGCACAATGGGCCAGATGTATCAAAGTTCAATTTTGCATTACCTAAAATAGCACATTTTAGGTAATCACTATTTAGATAAAGCAAAATTGAAAGTAACAAGATAGCGATTCTCTAATAGCGATTACTTAAAATTCGCAATCGCTATTAGGGAATGAGACTCCATTAGTTCCTATGGGCCTGAAGGCCCACAGGTGCCAATGGTTTTGCATTTCCTAATTGGCGAATTCCTTTTAGGAATTTGCAAATTAGGAAATGCACAACCAATTGTGCTCAGGGCCTAAGGCATCCTTTGATGCACCCCGCAAAACCACTGTGCACATGTAAAGCACACACACGCCCTAGGTAATCGCCATTCAGGTAATACAAAATGGAATGTAACAAAATAGCGATTCCCTAATAGCGATTACTTAAAATTTGCGATGGCTATTATGGAATCACTACATGGCACTTTAAACAATACATTTTTATTGCATTTTTTAAAAATGCACATGGTTACCATTTCCTAAACGCCCAGGCCACATTTAAAAAAATGCTTGATACATGTGCATAGCGAATCACAAATAGGAATTCTGTATTTGCGATTTCCTATTTAAGCAATCGCAAATTGCAAATCCCTTACTAAAATGGGACTGCAATACCTTTCATACATTGTGAAAGGTAATTTGTATTCGCAAACTGTAGAATTTACCGATTCGCACCATTTGCGAATGCAAAATCTTTTGATATATCTGGTCCATTATTTTGTAAAATAACCCACATTTCTTTTTTTTTTTTGTCCTCATTCACCTCAGAATCCAGACCTGCTCCATTGCTTAACCTTTCACACCCTCCCATAAATGGAGATAGACTATGCCAGGGGCTCCACTTGTCTCTCACATAGCCTTTCCATAGTGGAGGACTAACCGACCGGCTGGAGAGCAGGGAAAAGGTATATAATCATTGGACTTCTAGACTTCTTTATCCCCAGATCTTATACCTCAAGATCTTATTCACATATCTGATCTAGACATGTCCCCTTGATTGCCTCTCCACTCTACCAGGGGGCCGAAAGTTTCTCCTTTTTCTTCATAGAGCCACCCACTGCCAAATCCATTTTTGACACATGAAAAAGGGCATTAAACAAATCCAAATGTGTCCGGGGGGACCCAGACATCCATCTCCTGCAAATTTCTCTTCTAGCTAATAGGATAGCATAGAGCAGCAATTTATTCCTGCCTCTGTTCCCCCCTCTACACCCCGATTCCAATTCTTGCGGTTGCCGGAATATAATCAAGAGGAGAGTTACTGTAATTTCTCGCCCTAATATTCTCGAAAGAGTCATACATACTTCTTCCCAAAAGGAGTAGACACCTGGACACTCCAAAAACATATGGACATCTGTTGCACTCTGTAGGCCACAGTTATGGCATTCCACTAACTCTCCTTTTTTATTTTGATAAGCTTATCAGGCGAGTTATAGACTCTGTGTATGGAGAAAATATGATTTTTCCTTAGGGAGGCAGATTTTACTACTTAAACGAAGTGCACAATGATGCTTCCCACCATATTTGCACCTTCTCCCAAGACATAATATCTCCCCAGCTATTGGTAAATTAAAGTCTCCATCAAATCCTTCCAAGATTTCCCAATACCAGACTGCTGTCTTCTTTGGAGAGGGAGAAATCACAAGCAATCTATCTTCCAAAAAGTTTTCTAAACCCAGAGTCCCCTTGATGCCTCATGATCATCCTTTTATCTGAAAATACTTCAGCCTGGACAGGGACCCCCCAGTTCTTTGTTAGCTCTTCCCATTGGAGCAAAACTCCTTCGCTGAAGAGGACACCCCAGACTTCTATACAAGCCTTTCTAATTGGCACAGCTAGTACATACTTAAGGCATTCTGGTGTGCCTGAAGATTCCCAGAAGGGGGCATTTTGACTATAACAGCTTGCTTTCGCTGTTAATCTTAACTGATACCAACTCTTAGCGAGATCTCACAATATCTTCAGTTGAACCTTTTTGAAGAATTTTGGATCGCCACATTTGTATAAAAAATGCTTTGTTGCCCCCCGTGACAGTAGTAACCATAGAAACATAACACCAGTTGCTGTAGAGTCCGGAGAATAACATCCTTGAATTTTTAAATTAGAATGCCCAAGTGTAGTATCTTAAGTCTGGCAATGCCAGGTCGCCCTTCTCCCTTCTTCTGCACAGTTTTTTCCAAGTAATCCGTGGGCCTGTAGACACCCATATGAAGGAATTTATGGCCTGCTGAGTTTTATCCAAATGCCCTTTATTAATTGAAAGTGAGATGGTACTAAACGAGAAATTCCACTTAAAGTTACCATCTTAATCAAATTGATCCTTTCCAATATTGTCAAGGCGAGATATGCCCATTTTTGGATTATCTTACTACATTCCCCCAGAAGTTTTCTTTGGTTTGTCTCTGCCAGTTGCTCAATGCCATGTGTGATTGTTATACCTAAATATCTAATTTCCTTCTTTCCTTGAGACAGGTTTTCTTTCAAGTTCCAGGACACTATCTCTGTCTTCCGAGCGTTCACCCAATATCCCGATATTATACCAATGTTCCCTGCCATGTCTAATAATGTGGGAAGAGCTGTTGATAGATCATCAGTATGCACTAAGAGGTCATCTGCATATAAAGCTATCTTTTTCACCCAACCTTTACAGCTGAAAGGGGATATTGTAGAGTTCTGCCTAATTTTCCTGGCCAGCGGTTCTATATACAGATTAAACAATACACCTTGTACCGCTTGTTATCCTGAAGGATTCTGTAAGATTCCTGTTCACTAATACCCTTGCCAAGGGGGCCATGTAGATCAATTCAATGGCCCTACAATTTTTTTCCCCCAAATAACGGCGTCTCAGAATCGATTTTAAATACCTCCAATTAACTCGGTCAAAAGCCATTGTTGCATCCACAGTAATAACCGCCAGAAGGGCTTCAAAAGTAGTGGCCAAATATATTGCCCCAATCAAGTTAAAGGTCAATTCATGTAGGAATCTTCTTTTAGAAAAACCTTTCTGATCAGAGTGTATCAGGCTATTCACTACACCAATTAATCTGTCCGCTAATATTTTAGCAAATAGTTTGTAGTCGCTATTCAGCAATGATATAGGTCTCTATGATTCACATTTTGACATACACTTATCTGGTTTTAAAATGAATGTAATGGTCACCTCATTCCATGAAGTCGGTATAGGGGCTCTGCTCTCGAGGCTCCCTCTGAACAATTCCGACAGGGCTGGTATAATCGACTCCCACAAAACCTTATACAGTTCCAACGGGATATCATCTGGGCCAGCGGCTTTCCCTCCCTTACTCCCATCTAGAACACTTCTTATTTCTCATGGAGTGATTAGTTTATCCAGGAGGAACTGCTCCCACTGCGTAATACTCTGGAGTGTGTTCTGCCCTAGCCAGCCGCCTTCCTCTTCCTTCCCCACCTCTAACTCTTCTGTATAAAGTTGGGTAAAATACTTTTGAAAATGCAGCTCTATGGCCTTACTATTCATTGCGCTTTCCCCCGGCTGATCTACTTCAGTTTCTTTAATATAATTCCATATTTGGTTCAATCTGCTCTTCTAAGCTAACTGCTTCCCTACATTTTCACTGTATTCTAAATTGAGCCAATTTACTTGCTTCCCACCTTTTTGCAATTCTGACTTGTAATGCGTCCAAGCTGATGCCTCAGGTTGTATAAAATATTCAACAAGACCTCTGTTTGCCCCCCGCTATGTTCCTTACCAACTGGTTCTTATACCTTAACATTTCCTGTTCTAAGTGGCTTACTTCATTCCTAAATAGTTTATTTTTATAACTACCTTAACTCATAATTTTCCCTCTTATGACTGCTTTAAAGGTATCCCAAACTACAGATATTGGGGCAGACCCCACATTATCTTAAAAAAATTCTTCTGTCTGTTTACGTAATTGGGAGATAACCTCGTTGTCTAGCAATAACGAACGGTCTAATGTCCATCTCTTACTTCATGTCTCCTGAACAAGAGTAATTTCTAACAGAACAGCTGCGTGATCCGACAGATGGACCTGCAAATATGTCAGATTATTCACAGGGTCGCCCAGCCTCAAATCTACCAGAAAGTAATCTATACGGGAAGCATGACTATACTTTTTGTTAAAAAATGAAAAATCCTGTTTTGTGACGACTCTCTGCCTCCATAGATCACACAACCCAAATTCCTTCATCATCCCCCTCAAATATCGCTGGGATTTTGGTGTTCCTAAAGATCTACATTTATCTGACCTATTTAAATTGTTGTCTAAAACTACATGAAAATAACCAACATTTTTGAAGACGTCCACAACAGGGAGAGAGAGAGTGTGTGCGCGTTTTTGTTTGTGTGTATGTAAAATGTTATGGTGAAATCCAACAGACACCTCGCCATACCTGACTGATAGCAACTGTTTCCACCATTTAGCATAAATTACATTTATTTGGGGGGTGTAACACCCCCCTGAAGCTATGCCCCTGGCTTCAATCCTTCATACAGAGACAGTCCCTGCCCAGTCAAAGGAAAATCCTGTTCGGCATGCAGTAAAGCCAACAATTTCACTAAAGTCTTCAGACTCTGAAGAATAACAGAACTGTAAGGCGCAGCCATAATCACCAGACCGATAAATTTAAGATAATCCAAGAATCTCCTGGAAGGAGTAAATTGGGGAATGAAGACAAATTTGTTTATCTCATTTCAACACTAGGAGGCAATGGAGATCAACAGAAACCCCCACAACCAAGGTGTCAGCTAAATATACAAAAGTCTAAGATTGATTGCCTCCTTGACACCGGTGCAACTGTGTGCGCATGATGTCATGGCAAGACTACACCACCCTACCACCACACTGAAAGCCACTCGCACTAAGGGTCTATGCCTATGACAATAAGACGCCACTGGATGTTGCTGGTTCTTTCTACACCAAAAGGTATCTTCTCCAAACAATCCAGTAAAGCTTGTTTTTTTTGTTAGAATCAGAGATGGCACTAAACTAGTCAGCTGCAGATTAGCATTGTCACTACACCTCATTTCATATGTTTTTGGAATACAAGAACATACCATTCACACTATGCTATGAGAATTCACAGAAGGTTTTGAAGGAATCAGATGCGCCAAAACAAAACAGTGAAACTCTACATTGATACGTCAGTACAGCCAATAGCACTACACCACATGTGTATACCATTACATGTAAGAGAACAAGTAGAAAAGGATCTCAATGCTTTTGAAGTCACAGGTATCATGAAAAGAATGGAGGAACCTACCCCATGATGACACTAGCATGGAAACCGCAACAACCAGGTAAGGCTTAAAACTGTAGACACGAGGATGCTCAAAAGGACAACCAAAAGATCTTCATTCTAATGCTGGATGATATAGCAGCAGAGGTAAACGGAGCTAAATAGTTTTGCATCAAGGTACTGTTATTCAGATTCCCAGAAATGTTGAATGTGAATGACAACAGGAGACGAGCATTTCTGTCATCCCAGAGCCCTTCTTAACAGGACCAAAGAAAGTGATCTAACACTATACAAAAATAAATGAGAATTTCTCAAGTAGGACATTGATTTTTTCAGATACTAGTTCACCTCAAACAGAATGGCACCTAATCCTGATTGCACCACTTAAAAATGTCACCAAAGTCAACAGTTATTTTGGTACAATGACTTACATCAGGAGATTTATTCAGAACATAACAACCTTGACGGAGCTCTTGTATGATCTCTTGACAATAGACAGTCCACTGGAGTGTGATCGGGGAAAACACAGGGGCTGATTTAAAGTTTGGCAGACAGAGGGTGCTTCATGGTGATGGTAGTGGGCATTACCCCAGCCACCTAGAGGAACCTCTGACCTCTAAATATAGAGTTGTCTAGCTTCTCTGTGGGCAACTCTTAGCATTGACAGGTACCATTGTCACAGAGGTTCTTGTTAATGATGTAAAGGTTTAACAGACGTTAAATAGGACGGCAGCTCCTCAAACATTTACACATTTTTCATTTTTCAAAAACAAACTCCCAAAGTTTACTGTCATGTTGTGGGGAACATTATTATTTTTTCTTTTTCTCTCCTGCTGGTAACGGACAGCAATAAAGCCACTCGATTGCTCACTCTAAATTCAGTGCGTGATCAGATGGTTAAACTAATGGTTCATACTCTGGCGAGGCATTGAAGGATTATTTTGGCAAGGGAGCCAGAGTAGGCTCCGTCGTTGACATACTTTTGGTCCATCCACCTCTAATAGGGTTGAAAGACAGTGAGTTTCATTGAAGAAGTACTCCATCACAACTGCTAACTGTAAATCAGCCCCATATTGCTAGGTAACCAGGAAGATTAGGGCATAAGAGGCCAAGAAGTCAGGAAACATGGAGGATGTGGAAGACGGGTCAGTGAAAACAGTGAACTACACAATGAGAACTACAACTGCCAAATACATTTACTTGGCACCAGCCACAGGTGATGTTCCTCACAGGTATATTTCCAGGTTGTTACTGGGGCAAGTTGTATGCCAACTTTAATTTTTTTTTACTTTCTCAGCACCTTTCTATAGCTTGCACCTGGCTAGTCCACTCCCACAGCTTTATTGTTTTCTTCCTAAACGTTTTGCTGATCAGTGACTTACTTGCATCTTGCATTGTTGTCCTGGTATGTCAGTCATCTTCCCTCTACTAGGCTTCCTGGTGATGCAGTGATGTTCCATCCTTGAATAGTTCCTGCGCAAGACTTCTGGTACTCCAGAGAACTAGTTTTATCTTATTATCTCCTCCCTACACCGGGATGGGTACCTATTCTGCTTTCACGTGTGATCCGAGACCTTATCATGTGTGTCTCCCAATCTGGATATTCTGACAACTCACCTCTTGCAGCATATCTCTCCTTCTCTTTCCTAACCCACTTTTCCCATAAGCCTGGGTCCTCTTTACCACCTTTGATTTCTTACCAGAGGGGTAGGTCGACTCTTAAGGCAGAGAAGGAGGGAATGGCCTCGACCTCCATACATCAGAACTCCATAGCCGTGAGATTGCCTAACCTAGATAATGGATTCTAAAAGCAATACCCCGTAGGCAATGGTACAAGCTGTAAGCAAGAATCATGAACATCTTGAAGGGGCTTTAAAACCGTTTCTTATAACATGAAAGATGAAATCAGGTCATTAACTCCAATATCTTCCACACAAGAGGGACTGCTACTGCTGCTGTTCTCTAAACAGTCACTACTATGTACCTGGGTGGCAGAGGAAGTAATACCACGTGTTTTTTTTCCACTTTCAGCAACAGAAATTCTGGCACCTCCAGAAAAGTTTTCCAGTGATCCACATAATTTTCAAGCCTTCATGGTGCAGTGCTCCATTTTCTGGCAAAGCCACAAAAATTCATTTCTGGCTAATCCCTCAATATTAAATCAGAGTCCTTGGATTTCTAATTATGTGTTCTTTGAACAACAATTCATGACAATCTTTGAGGAGAAACAGAGGTGTTTCACTGCTCATAGTGCTCTGCTTACCCTTCAATAAGGAAAGGAGAAGTTGGTTTTTGTGCATGAGTCAGTTCTAGCAATTGGTTTCTGAAGTGCTGTGGAAGGACAAGACTGCCACATATTTTATCAAGGCTTTGTCGGGACTGCCCAGTGTCGGACAGGAACACTGTGGCACCTTTAAGGGTTGGAGCGAGTAGCCCTTAAGACGGAGTTCTCCACAGCAGGAACTCACCTGATGCTGCACTCCTAGATTCTGACTTCCCTGGCGTCTTCAGGAATTTTCCTGCTGTCTGACTTTCTTGCTTGACTGCTTTCAGGCCTAGCAGCCCTGGAACTTGTACCTACAACACAAAAGAAAACAATGAGCCATTTCAGACTTTATTAGGGTAATTCACAGTAAACGCTCTTATTTATACAAACATGGATACTTATCTAAAAACTTGTTTTTGAAAACTGTATTTTGATTTCTTGTTGATAGAGAACCTGCAAACAAAAGTATGAAGCTTTATGAATGTGTGAACAGTGTACTGAGGTGTCACAGTTATTAATTGTTACCTGGAGTAATTTGACAATATTTATGTTTCTTTTGAGCTGCATTAAATTCATATAGCCTTACACAGATTTACCTGACACATAAGCGTGCATAGTTGAAGTAATATAATGCAGTATGTTTCTAAACACAAATGAATGCATAATCTATACATATGTGTAGATATTTATTTTTCCTGCCATATGTCTGGTATCTGTGGGTTCCTTGATTATTCCTTGAAGCAGATCACATCAAACTTCAGGTACGCCACTTCTGAGGTCTTGCTATGCGAACATACATGGTTCTAGGCGCACATTAGGGTAACAGGTATTTTCTTATGTTTTATACAAGAAGATTATATTTTGGTTCAACTGTACAGTTTTTCTTAGATGGAGGAAGAGGCTATCTGGTATATGTGCTACTCTTAAGCCCTTAATAATATAGCAGAACATTTATACCTACTTATCACTACTTAGCACATATTGGTTTGTTTTAATTACAGGGGGAGATTATGTGGAACTTGGCAACACAAGCGTAGAATATATAGACCCGGGTTAGACAACGACCGTGCCTCCCTTACATCTCTTCTTCGTGGGCAAGATAGGCTTTGACTCTTGTTGGGTTTTCTTGTCCGGCTGGGAGGTTAGGACCTTTCTTTGTGATAACATTTCACTCCTGCAAAAATAATATCAGGTGAGACCCTGACAGGCCTTCGGGAAGACCTCAAGGAAGTGCTATCCTTGGTTGTTAATTGACACACCACATCCACAGTATTAATTAACCTCACTTTAGAAATGGATGCCCAGTACAGTAAGCAGTGACAAGTACGGAGGTGAGTTCAACAGGAGCCCAAGGTATCTTGCTAAATGGAATATTCTAAAGACAAAGCAATTTCTTTCGGAAGAGCCAATGCAGTTAGGAAACATCTGTTGAACCATGAGCATGGGACGAAAAGAATCAACCAAGAAAAGAGGAGTTGTGCATGTATTGTGGCAGGCCTGATCATTTCATCAGAGACTGCATCTGTTTGGTGGGAATCTTCAGGACTCAACTGTAATATGCGAACCACTGTTGCATCCTGTTTTATCCCAAGGTTTGTACCTAATATGAAGAACCTACGGGGCATTTTCAGTTGCCAGTGCAGCTATTTGCTGGAAAAAGGCCCCTAACAATTCTTGCTTTCATTAATTGTGGTGATTCTGGATGTTTTATGGATAATAAACGTTTCATCAGTAGTACCCCATTGCAAGACAATCCAAGAAAACACATGAGGATATTGTGGGAAGAGATGGAAACTCCTGTTATCCAGCTATCTGTGTTGAGAGACACCTTTGTTAGGCATAGCACTGAACAATGGACATTTGGGAACTCTTAAGTTTGATCTTATTGAGGTTACCACTTTTATAGATGTTTTGGGAACTAGATGGCTCAGGAAATAAAATATATGCAAAAATTGGGATAAGCAAACCATCACGTTTTCCATTCAGAGGAGCACTCAAAACTATTTGTCTACGGAGGTGTTGGACGGAATTCTTCCTTTAGTTTTCAGTGGCACTTATAAGAGGAAGGATTCATTAAGGTCGCCAAAGACTTTTATTGACATCTTTAGCAAGTAGGTAGCAGATCACATGCCTCCGCATCGTGTCTAACCCTGTTCCATTGACTTGGTTCCTGACCTAAGGATCCCACATGGGGAATCTACCTCTTAACAAAAGCACCTACAAGAAAATCTACAGAATTTCTTTATCCACCATTAAACATTGCCTACAGGAGCCCCTGTGTTCCTCATGCCAAAACCAGGAGGAGAGATTATAGTGAAGTCAATGCCATCACTATTAGGAATAGATATCCACAGCCATTAATCTCTGTACTGGTGAACCAAAACGTTTGACTTAATAGGGGCTGATAGTCTTGTACAGATACAACAAGGTAATGGGTGGAAGGCGGCTTTCAACTTCAGATGAGGGGCCAGATGTATCATCAAGGCCTTTTGCGATTTGGAAAAAGCGATTTTTAAGAAATCGATATTTCCGAGTCGCAAAGTGCCATGTATCACATTTGCGAATCGGTAATAGCGATTTCTTAAAAATCGCAAATGCTATTACCGAATCGCGAATTGCGATACCAGCCCAATTCGCACCTATGGGCCTGTTTAGCATTTCCAAAATTGCGATTTCTGAACCAGAAATTGCAATTTGGGAAATGCAAAACCCCAGGGTGCTGGGGGCCTAAGGCCTCCTCTGCTGCACCTCAAAAAAATATTTGGGGGCATGTAAGGTGCACACATACCAAAAGGGCCAAAAGGGCATGTGTGCTTTACATGTACAATTTAAAAATGCATTTTAAATGCATTTTTAAGTTTTGCACATGGTTACCACCAAGTTCAACTTGGTGGTAATTAGCGATTCCTAACTGCCAAAATCGCATTTAGGAATTGCTTCATACATGTGCTAAGGAATCACAAATAAAGAATCCTTATTTGCGATTTCTAATTTAAAGAGTCGCAATTTGCGACTCTCTAAACAGGGTCGCGATTTTAAGGAATCGCTATTTTTGCGATTCCTTAAAATTGCGTTCAGAATGTATTTCATACATTCTGAAATGGCATTTTGCATTCGCAAACGGGCATTCACACTGTTTGCGAATGCAAAACGCTTTCATACATCTGGCCCATAGTCATTTTGAATATCTCATCATTCTGTTCTAGAGATTTTGCGTTTCTGCACTTTGTAAATTATTTTTTCAGAGATAAACTGGATACTTACATCATCATCTGGCTCAATTACATTTTGGTGTTTTCGAAACAAAACGTTGAGGAACATCATCAGTACAACAAGGAAGTCTTGAGGAGGCTGCAGGAACACTTCCTCTTCGTCAGCTTAGAAACTGCCTTTTTGAAGTCTTGAAAGAAGTTTTTTTGGCTTCCAGATCTCAAATAAAGAAATACACATGTATCTAGAGAAAATGAAGGCAGGCAAAGATTGGCCTGCTCCCATAACTGTGTAAGAGATTCAGAGATTCTTGGTATTCTCCGTTTCTTTATAGAGATTTCATGCAAGACTTGTCTGAAATTGTGCAGCTCATTTCTCGGCTGACACAAAAAGAAGTACTTTTCTGTTGGAATTTGGAACAAGAAATTACCTTTCAGCAATTAAAATATGCTTTCACCACAGCTACTGTTTTAAAACATTGGATTTGCTTCCATTTATTGAGCAGACATTCTGCTTTTGCAGTCACGACTATCCTATCTAAGAAAGATCTTAAGACAGAAGCCATCTATCCAGTTGTTTACCTTTTAAGAACTCTCAAAATGTAGCAAAAGTGAAAGATGCCACCTATGACAGAGAGTTGCTGGCCTTAAAAGAAGTCTCAACATATAGGAGGGTTTGCCTTAAAAGAAGTCTCAACATATAGGAGGGTTTACTTGGGGGTGAGGTACAAATGTGTACCACTGTATGGCCCAGCCTTTAAAAACCTAGGATATCTGAAGTCAATGAAATAGAAGTTCCAGGCATGCAAATTGGTCATGGTCTTTTCATGGTTTTACTATCAAGTGAGTTTACAACCTGGAAGTAGGCATGGAAAAGCTTTCGTTTTATCCCACTTAGGAAAAATGTTCAACCAGTTAACAGTCCTCCATCTATTCTAGCCCTGAAACAAGAGCCATCAGTCTTATCAACAGTTTATACAGAAACTATTACAAAGCTTTCAATGTACCGACCAAAATGACTGTCTGACAAGATACCCCCAACACGCAAAAGACAGTCAAGAATTATTACAGCATGATCAGGAAGTATTAATTCCTGGAAAAGATCTCATATATCAGATTATAAAATGAGGGCACGATTCTCATGCAGCAAGACATACAGGAATGAAAAGGACAAGAGATTAATATGTGAATTCTGATGGCCCCATATGAGAAGAGACATCGAGCAGTACATGTAATAGTGTGCAGTATGCACCGCAGTAAAAGATCCCAGGAAGAAAGCTCAAGGATATTACAGCCGTTACCACATTTTAGCAACCCTGGTCACATGTTTCATGGACTTTATCACTGACTACCTCCTGTGGAAGGCAAAACAGTACTGTTGTTTATAGTAGATTACGTTAAAAAGAGTGCACACTTTAATCCCTTTCAAAATGCCTCCAGCCCTTTCCTTGGAAATCGTCTTCTTTAAATAAGTAGCAAGGTAACAGCAGTCATAACGTAGAGGGGGTTCCAGCTTATCTCTAATTTGGGAGAGCTTTAGTACGAAAGTTAGGGGGTCATGCACTGTACATCAATGAGTTATCATCCACAGAGTGACTGCCAAACATATATGTTAAATCATACATTGGGACATTTTTTAGATGGTTTTTGAAGCATATCCCAGATGAGTGGACACAGTGAATAGCACAATTCATACATAACACTCTCCATACTTTAGGCTACACCCCTTTTTTCTATTCCTCTACTTATCACCTTCACATCTGGCCTCCTGTATTTTGATCCTCTACAGTCAGTTCAGTTCAGGCCATCCTGTAAGACATACAAGAGATCCAAAGGTCAGGCCTAAATTATTTAAGACTTTTGAAAACAAGACATAAGGGTCATTGTTAGACACCATATCCCCATCTAACTTTTAACGTAGGGGAAAGAGTTTGGTTGTCTACAGACTATCTTGAACTTCCTGGTGTGAATCCAAAATGTTCTCCCAAAGTTTTAGACCTGTTTCTCATTATTAAGATCATTGGACTAGCAGCAGTCAGGTTGGGGCTTCCTTGTCATTAGAGGGTACATTATGTGCTCCATATTTATTTCACAAGAAGGCACATTATGTGCTCCACATTTCACAAGAAGGCACATTCTTTAACTTCTCCCACCACTCCCACGTTGGTGGATGGAACTCTAGAACATCAGGTATAGTGTATTTTGGACTCCAAGCAACATAGAGGAAAGCTGCAGTATCTTGTTGCCTGAAAAGGATATAAAACATCCGAGAACTCTGGGCAACCAGCTGCTTTTGTTCACACCCCATGGCTGGTCTCTCAGTTTTACAGGAAATTTCCATCCCAGCGCAAATCCCTGGGGGAGGAGGGTCATTTGAAGGGTGGGGGAGGGTACTATCAGGTCACCAAAGAGATTAGGGATTAAGAGGCCAAGGAGACAGGGAACATGAAGAAGGTGGAAGAGTGGATAATGGAGAATAAGGAATTACTGGAGAGTCATAAATTCAGTCACACAGCACCAGTTATAACAAAGACTTTTACCACAGGTACCCTTCTGGGGTGTTAAAGGCAGTCAGTATATAAAATCCTAAACGTACAGGGGCAAGTTGTCTGACAAAATCTATTGTTTTGACTCAGCAACTCGCTGTTGTTCTCACCATGGTATTCAGCTCCCACACCTTTATTGCTCTCTCTGTAATTGGTTCCCTCAGTCTTCATGTGTTTCCCTGATCACTGACTGACTTCTATCCTACAATGTTAGCTTTGTATGTCAGTTATCTTCCCTTTACTAGACTCCCTCCTTCACAATGCTGGAGTGATGTTCCATCCTTGTTAGGTTCTTTAGCAGGGCTCCTGGTATGCCTGAGTACTGGTTACAGCTTATCTCCTGCTTGTACTGGATGGGTACCTAGTCCACTTTCACTTATGATGTGAGGCCATGTGCTGTGTGTCACCCAGTACAGATATTCTCACAACCCTCCTGCAGAAGCATATCTGTCCCTCTCTCTCCTAACCTCCTTTTCCCCTAATCCTAGGCCCGCTTTCTAACCTTACCAGAGACGTAGGTGGACTCCTAAGGCAGGAAGGAGGGATTGGCCTCAACCTCCCCACATCAGAGTTCTGTGGTAGTAACAACAAGCAGCATTCCAGAAGATCACAGATGTGCTGTTGGCTGAAGCCCAATGCACTTGGGCTGACGGTAGGAGAGGTCCTGCTTCAGCAGCAAACAACTAACCAGTATGCATCAATTACATATGTCAAGCAGGCGCTAACCAAAATTGAACACTGTTACTCCCACAAAGAAAAGGAAGCCATTGTCATACTGTAGCGGTGTTGTCAGGGGTGTTTAGGGAGGGGGCAACATTTTCACCTGTATGTTTATACCATCCATCTTTAAGTGTGAAGTGCCACAAGCCACTAATCTTGCTTTTAAGCGGACTACATCAAAGTCACTGCCCCACATAGAAAAGTGAATACTCCAACTCAAGAATATTCCTTTGAGAAATGGGCTGGGACAAGGGAACCCTGCAGAGGCACGGGAGTGAGTGCAACTACTTTACAATGTGAAAGATGAACTGTCAGTCACCGACAATGGACTTCTCCAAGGGAGGTAACTTGTCATTCCCAAAGCTTTGACAAAGCAAATATTACAACTGGTACACCATGGACATCAGGGCATTTTGAAAATTAATTTGAGGATCAGACAAAAGGCGTGGCTTCCTGAAAATGAATCAAAGGTCACCTCCTCACCCAACTCCTGTTTGTCATTGTCATATTGTTTTAGTTTTTACTCCATATTTTGGGAGGAATGTTGTGTCCAGGGGAAATATACATTTAGGGAATGGGGTTACTGGTTAGGGGGCACGTCTCCTCAAGGACAATAATAATTGATCTGGTCCCCATGACTTAAGTGCTGTTATAAATAAAGGTGCTACTCAAAAGGAAGTTTAGTGAAGTAGCTGGCTACTCACCACGAGTTTTTAGTATAACTTGTGTTGGTCTCACTGTGTGTGAGCCCCGCTGCATCTTATATGCAATAATGGAGGATCAGATTCAGTGGTTTTGAAATCAATAGAGGTGACCAATGTTTTTGGAGGGTGGCATTTTTTCAGGTAGAGTGACCAACTGAAGTCTAGAGGCGGCAGTGTACTTATTTGGAGGGTGAAGATGAGTCCAATGAGGTTGCCACCCTGCAAATGGGTGAGTTAAGAGGTATGCAGTCACTTTTCTTTTTTTCAAACCATTGTGACGTGGCATTTAAACTTTAATTTGATTATTCCAACGCTTGTAAGTCGAAATTGCATCTTCCTGAAAGCTTTTGTTTGTTAAAAGTAATTCTGAGGTTGGACTGGGAGTGTTGTCTCTGATGTAACATATATTAATTCTAGCTCTTCTAGAGCCTATGTTAATATTAGACCTGTTGAATTACCTTTTGTAATGTCTTGTATACAGACTTGTTTCAAATACATCACATGCCTCTTTCTCATGGATGGAAGGATTTGTTGTCTTTCTCCCTTCCCTGATTCAATTATTTTCCCCTCCATTCTTATGTTTGTCCCGCCCAGGAGCATGTTGATCTTCCATCAATGTGATTGGATGATGTATCTGCTAATGTCTTGCTTTGCTTTTTAGTGCTTGGAGGGACTGTAGTCTCTTCCTCTTTTTCTACCTGTGCTCCCTTCTCCCCCTTTCTTTCACTCCTCCATCACACTCTCTACACCTGCCTTCCTCGGCCCCTACCCAGAGGTTCCAAGGAATGTTTCACTTGTTTATAATCAGGGGCGTAGCTTTTGGGGGGGATGGGTGGTGGCGTTCAGGGTGTTACGACCCCTAATAAATATATTTTCTGGCAGATAGTTGGGTGCAGGTATTTTCAGTTGGTAGAATGAGGTGCTTGTCAGATGTTAACAGTAATGTTTACATAAACACAGACAAAACACATACACAGGCTCTATCCCTCTCTGCTTTGAAAGTCTTCAAAAATGTTGGTTATTTTACAAAATATTGTGTTTTTTATCACTTACTACCTCTGTCAATCCACAGTAGTCTCCCTTTCCGCTGCCCCTTTAGCCCCTCTCATGTGCCTTGCCTGTTGTATTCGTTGGGAAATCTGAAGCTCACCCCCCAAAATCAAACTGATCAAGGTACATCCCTGCTTATAATTACAATATAAGCAGTGAAATGTGAAGCATTCCATTTTCAGTAATACATTGTAATAACTGCCTTACTTTACAGTATAGTGCATTAAATTAGACTACACACTCAATATTAAAACCGAATAGATCTGTTTGGGGTTCAGAAAACAGCAATATAGAATGCCAATAGAGAAGTGAAGTTGGCATTTCATGACATTCTAAATAAATCCCTTTTACAATTTCCTAAGTGTGCTAATGGACTTCTGGATGGGGTTTAGGGCCAGACAGGACTTTTAATCCACCGGCTATTTCCCAGTTGGACTGGAGTACTTGGTCCAAGGTCCATGGCGGCAGGGGTTTCTCCATTAGCGCTGAGGGGCTACACCCACTGAAATTCCTACATATTCCGTCACACAAATATTAAATAGATTTATTTATTTAGAGATACAATTGTATCTCTTAACAAATCGATGTATTTAAGTCTGGGCTGTTTGTTCCAGGTTGCCTGCCCCGTGTCGCTTTGAGGCAGGAGACAGAAGTCAGGCAGTAAATCAACTTTCTGCACTGTGATGTACAGTGCAGGGCTTACCAATTTAAAGCCCCTCTTCCCTTCATTGCCATTGTAGATTATGGTGGTATCCATTTCTGGCCAGTGATGCTTTCAATATCATGGTTTCAGGCATCGGAGTCTCCATCCCTGCGTGAGGGCAGCCATCCATCATTCACAGACATAGATCCTACCCTTTCCAATTCATCACACGTAGGAGTGAATGCAAGCATGTGTGATTTGGTGCCTTGTCCTCGGTAATGGTAAGTATAAAAATGATGGTCTTGTGTTATGTATATTGTGCTGAGACCCCTGGTCACACTAATCTCCCACATTGTGACACCCCAGGCCTTGGCTACTCAACACTGGCCCCCTTAGAAGTAGAAATGCTGTATTTGTTCAGCTGTGAAATTGAACCAAAAAACAAGCAGCATTTTGTTCCCTTGCTAAGTTGATTCTAATATCTGAGTCAAGTGCAAAGCGTGAAATAAAACATATGCTCATAGTAAAGACAGTTCTCTGTTGTATGGCAATAAAACTGGCCCTATTTTCATGTCCTTAACATTAATGTCAAGAACATGGATTGCTTTACGAACAATGAATGTGAAAAACAGTAAGGCAATGCATGCCAATCACATAGTTCCTCTCTTATTTCACATTTTACTTAATCTTGCATTCCCCAAGAGTGTTAGCTAATTTATCATGGTGTGTTTCATTATTTTTCTATGCATCTTATTACTCTTGCATAGTGCATACTTTGAGCTGTGCCATGTGTCTATTAGGGGCTTTGATTGAGAGCTCTGATGCTTAGGCTGAAGCCAAAGTGGGTTGGCCTCTCTGTAGAGCACACAGAATTGTCATGTATTCCAGTTGCAATTTAAATGCTGTGGAAATGTGTGAGAAGGGGGTACACATATGTTAAAATATTTACAAGGAAAAAGGAAATAAATTGCTTAAATGCAAGTGAGTGCAGTGTATGTTTGAAGTGGTGATGTGAGGGAGATGTGAGGAAGTGCATTTGGGAAAGAGTGAAATGAGGGTTCTAAAGAGGAAAAAGGCAAATGAAGATGTACAGCTGGACGAGATTTGCAGATAAAAAAAGCATACATATCTAACATCTAACATAGCTGAAGGCCAAAATTTCTTCCACAGGCCTCAATAATATTTGATTCACCAGCTCACAATTCCAGAATTGAAACATTTCCACTGTTAATTATGTATAACAAATAATTGTTGTTACTCATTTATCTTAAACAGCTAACCATCATTGACAAAGCCAATCGTTCTTACAAGTTTTAGGTGTATGTCAGTTGTTTTGTTATATATCTAGATGCAATTACATCTCAAAGAGAAACCAACATACCGGTCGGGTGGCACACTATGGGAATCACATTAACCTTTTTTACGTGTTCCCTTTAGCGAGGCCCCACTTTTTTCCATCCTGCTTAAAGACCTGTCTGCACATATTTCCATATGACTGATTGCAGCCGGCACCTGTGGGTGCCTCCAAAGCCTGGTTAGAACATTTTCTTCCAAATTTGATGCCACATTCAGTGCAAGACACTGGCAAGCACCCACTTTAAATAGCTGAAGTTGTCACACTGTACAATTGGCATGTTACAGTAACTTTTGAACATATTAAGGCAGTAAGATATGGAGCAGTTTTTAATGTGTTTAACATTTCAAGACTGCTTTATCACTAAATGCATTTTCTTTAAAAGGCACCATTTGCCAATCTTGTTTTAATGTTTTCTCTGGAGAAGGCCCCACCCTTGGCCTCAGGTTTATCCGTTGAGCTTGCTCATGTGGTTTGCCCGCTGCATAAAAGTCATACCCAACTTTTACGCCCCACTACTTTCAAATGTAACCAACCGCCACCGGTTCAGGGACGCTCCTGTTGTCTTGGTCACTCACACAGCTCTCCAAGGTTAATTGCAGCAGACATTCTGAAGCTTCAACAGAGGAAGGAAGAGAGGAAGGGAGAGAGATGGTAAAGAGAAAATGATCAGAGAGAGATAAGAGCTAGTGAAGTGAACTAGAATCTGTGGAGGGAAAGAGAGAGAGATTGTGATAGGAGACAAAGGAGGTAAGGATGGTTTGAGCACTTTGACAGGGTTGCTTTTGGTTCCCCAATCCAGCCCTGATGGGGTTACCGATTAAAAGCAGGAGCGGCTCCTCCATGAGAGTGGAGGAGTATCACCCCGCTAAAAAAATGCCCCCAGAGCTAAACAAAACAAAAAAAAGTCCTGAACAGAGTGTCAGGACGGATGGGGCAATTGTTGCAGAGTGGCAGCAGGGAGCTCTGCACTTTAGTTTAAAGTGTGCATGTCACTTTAGCCAGTCGTCTTGTGACGGCCAGCCAGACATGCACATTTTAAACTTCTCAGAAAGCACATGCCTCCAACGCTTTTAAGAGCACTGAAAGCGGCCGCTCCCTCCAATACTGATGCTTGTCTCATGCTGTTTAACAGCACGAGAGCAGCGCCAGGATTGGTTAGTGCTGTTTCCAGGGTCCTGTGTTGGACTTACGAGGAGAGATGAGGAGGACGATGTAAGGTAAGTGCAATGTTTTTTTATTTTTATTATTGTACCAGACGTATTTTGCCTGCCCCACCACTTTAAATTCAAGCCAGCCCCCACTGATTAGAAGTACCACGCAAGGTTCCAGAAGGTTTTTTCGTCTGCTGGGTGTTCTGTCGTGGGACCACTCCACTCACGTGGGGGACCCACGAGGAAATATACTGGACCCCTTGTGGGAACGGAATATTGGTTTGCTCCTGACCTAAGGAGTCGAGAAAATAAAAGGACCCATGGTTTGGCACCAAGCGTCAGAAAGAGTAACCTGGTGTCCGTGCCTTATTATGCCCCAGCATTAACCCGTAGGTGTTACCCCACGCCCACACAACACTAGGCAGGACCTGAGTAAGTTACTTACCGCGTTTGCAAACGTACTTCTCAGGCTGTCTTCGAAGAACACTTCTCCACAAGGCGCATCATTCTTTTCCAAATGCTGCCACCATGTGGCCTTTTCTCATACAGCTTTACAATACTTTGGCCAAGCTTCATATACATTAATTCATCCAGACACTCCTAGTTGGAGAAGGTGGCGGAAGAAGAGTGGATTAACATTGCTTTTCTCAACGGTCACTTTAAGTTTAGAATTCAGGTGGGAGGCGCAGCTGTGCCTGTGGAGGAGCAGATGTGTGGAGAATGGGCTGTTATGAGAACCTAATATGTTGTTCCAGCGGCGCAGCTTGGTCAGTAACATTTTGTTTGGGGGGGATTTTCCGACAATCAGGCTGGCATATATGCCTTCATTAAGACATTGGCGAGCAGCTGATCACCATGCTGGCAATTACGGTAGTACAGTCGCAAGGGTGGCAGTGAAGAACGCCAAATTATGACCGTGGCAATGATCCCTCCCATAGACAGCCAATATACCACCCAAACCGCCAGTGCGGTCCGTCCACTGACCATGATGGTAGATATCTTCAGGCTGGCAGAAGACAACGACCCGCTCACCATATTATGACACAGAAGACAGCCTGGATTTCCGGGGGGGAACCACTGCCACCAAAAGTCTGCCGGAAACACATCATATAAAAGGAGACACTCACCTCCAGGGACATAGAGGACTCCACGGCTGCCATGGAACCCGAACAGGAAGTCCTGCCGATGCTGTACCACGCGATGGCAGTTCAGAAGCAGCAACACCGGAGAAGACAACAACGGTGAGTACAGCCGCCTAGCACACAGGGGAGGGAGGGGAAAGTGACACACTCACACGCACAACACACACCATGCACACATACCACACATCAAGAACCATCTGCAGAAATAACCAACATCAACATAACCAAGGAGCAAAGAAAGCCAGGACATATACCACTGGTCCAACCACTGTAATTATGTGGGAACAGCGACCTTAATTTAAATTATATATATATATATAATATATATATATATATACGAAAAACAATTCCTGCTGGTCTTCCTAACTCCACCAAACAAAGCTAGTGCTTATACATATATACAGAAAGGGCAATTGGCCAGTCCATTGTCAATGAATAGCCACAGGGCAATGTCCAAGGCCCAACCTGACTCCTGATAACCTAAGTCACTTCACTGGACAAGGGCATCAGGATGATGGCAGATAGACACCTCAGGGGGTGGGGGGTTCCTGAGAGGGGGGCCCTTGGGTTTGGGAGGAGGCGTGTCCTTACTATTTTGTTTAGGGGCGGAGGAGTGGGCTTGGAGCACGGGGGTGGAGTGGTATTCTTGTGTCCCTTACTGCTAGGTTTTGCTGCAGGGGGAGGGACATGAGAGGACTGGGAGCTGGAGGTACTGGGCTGGGGGAGAGGGATCTTTTTCTTACAGGCAGGACGGGGGGGGGAAGAGGTCAAGGCAGGAATGGAAAAGTTTCTTAGGTCCCATGGGGCGGGTTGTGGGAAGAGGTTTGAAAGTGCAGGTAGAGGGAGTGGTTCTTGGAGGAGTAGGTGTGCTGGACTTGGGTGCAGGTGCATAGACAGTGTGCGTGTGTGAGGTGGATGGCTGTTGAGTGTCTGAGTGGGAGCATTTATGTGTTATTGAAGGGGGCAGACAGAGTCGGAGAGGACAAACAGGACATGTGTATGTGTGTTGTGGTATCTGAAAGTGAGGTGGGTGTGCTGCATGAGGTTGTGATGGTGGTGGTGACTGCGCATGTGGTGTATGGGGTGCTAGTCTGCGTGTCTGCTGTTGTGGCGACTGTGGGCAAGGCTGTACAGGTGGCAGGATCTAGGACTGATGATGCAGTGCATGCAGGTGTGAGTGTTGATGTTACTGTGAGGGAAGAGGAGGAGGGGAGACAGTGGAGATGGTGGCTGTTATTGTATGTGCTTCTGTGTTGGCTATCTGTGTGCTTGTGGAGTGAAGTGTGCTGCCTGTTTGTCTGTGCGAGTCCTGGCTGTTGTTTTAGGTGCATGCTTGTCAGATTGTGTGCTTGGGATGGGTTGGGGGAGAGGGCTTTGGGACTGGGAACAGGTAGTTGGAAGGGGACAGAAGAACCAGGGACACTGGCTGCCGTCAAAGAGGAGGCCAGAGCCTGAAACGATCTCTGTAGGGCAGCCAAGCTAACGTGAATGCCCTCCAGGTGGGCATTGCATTGCTGCATCTGGGATGCCAGCCCCTGGATAGCATTCACTATGGTTGGCTTCCCTACAGAGATGGATCTCAGGAGGTTAATAGCCTCCTCAGTGAGTGTAGCAGAGCTGACTAGGGCAGGGTCTGAGGTGCCTGAGGTGAAGGAGATGCCCACCCTCCTGGGTAAGCGGGCACGGGCAACTGGGTGGGGGGGCTACTGTGAGGGCAGTGCTGGTACGGGAGTGGCTGAAGATCTTGTAGCTGGGGTGGTCCCAGAGGGGTCCGCCACTACTAGGGAGCTTCGATCGGAGGAGTAATCAGAGTCAGATGCCATTGCTCAAGTCTCCCCTGTGGTGCTCCCCTTGCCCTCCAACCTCGGCGTCGGTGGACTCTGCCACGTGCAGAGTCCCATGGGCTACAGCTCCCCCACTCGCTGGTGCCCCTGCTCCTTTGCCAGACGATGCTAATACACACAAGTTCAGGATGAGAAAAGGAGAGAGGGTGGGGGAGAAAGAAAGGGAGCACAGGGTCAATCACAGCAACAACAGCACATATGGCATACACATCACAATCACTCACTGGTACTAACACTGTGCAGTATGGACCACAATGCCAAACCATTACCTGGGTACAACAGCAGTAAAGAACCCAAACACTACCATCTGTACACCTACTGGGACTCATTAAGCCATGTCTGCCATGGTATGCTAGCTACTTACCAATACCAAATATACATACCTCCCTAGATTGCTAAGCAGGACAACACAAGAATAGCTAAACCGGAATATTGGGGCATCCACCGACTAGAACCTTGCACCCAAACCCCATGGCAGGCAACAAAAACAAAATACCACAAAGTCTGCACTCACCCCCTTGTGGCTGCTGTGCTGACCTTAAGCGCCAATCCAACTCTGGTTTGCCCACAGCCAGTATGCAGGCCATTGGGGGGAGGGGGGTCAGATGGTTACCCCTCCCTCGTTGGGAGGCCATCCCCAGCAGGGCCTCCACGGTCTTCTGGGTTCAGTGTCTCAGGTCCTCCCACCATTTCCTGCACTGGGTGCTCTGCCGGCTGGACCCCCAGGGTCTGCACTTCCTTAGCCATGGCACACCACAACCCTTTCTTCTGATGGGCGCTGACCTGCAGAGGAGACACAGACAGAAGGACACCATGAACTCAACACTCCATTCTGTAACAGAAATGGCCTACATACTGCATAGAACCCACATTAAGCACACACATGACCCATACCTCTGCATACACATTGCATGCAGCGAACCCCCCCAAATGGCACAATGCCACCACACACATTCATCTTCATGCAGCCATGTCACATCCAACATACCCACGATGTACTCACCTGTTGGTCTCAAGGCCCATACAACTGCCCATACAGGGGTAGGACCCCATCCACAAGCTTCTCCAACTCCTTGGATGTGAAGGCTGGGGCCCTTTCCCCTGTAGTACGGGCCATCGCAGGTTCCAGACACAGGCCACAGCAGCACACACAGTGGAGATGTTGAACCATAGAGAGTCAGGAATCAAGTAAAGTCATACAGAGAAAATGGCGGTCACATCCGCGGCAGTGAACACCGTCACGACCGGCGTTGATCAACATTGGTTCCTGTACTCTATAGAGCTCCATGTTAGCCAATGAGGAGTTGCATGGCGATGCAGACCGCCTTCCGCCATGACGCCAAACACCAGCGGAGTGAGGTCACTTACACCTGTTTCTGCATACAGGACAGGCGGTTGTCATTTCCTTATGCTGGTACATATGTTGGACAAATTTATGTGCGCCATAGGTATCGATTGTACACACCAATTTCAGTCTTCTAGATACATACATGCTCTGTGTACTGTGATATTGTGTGTCCATACTTCCTGTAGTCACACACATCTCATGTTTGGTTTACTTAGATACCTACCACTGCGGAGGAGGAGGAAAGCACCCGTGTACAGACTCCTAGGGGACTTGGCTACACTGGAGGACCGGCACATCATACTCACTTATTGTCTGAACAGGGCCACAATCACTGAACTGTGTCAACAATTGGAACCAGATCTGATTCCTGCTATCCGTAGCACTACAGCAATACCCCCTGTAGTACAGGTTCTGTCAGTGCTCCACTTCCTGGCAAGTGGTTCATTCCAGGTGACAGTGGGCTTGGCTGCAGGAACGTCACAGCCAATGTTTTCAATTGTGCCTGGAAGGGTTTTGACTGCCTTGCTCAAACACATGAACAGCTACATCTCATTACCCCAGAGTGAAGATTTGCCCACTGTGAAGGCTGGACTCTACGCCATGGGACACATACCACATGTGATTAGGGCCAGTGATGGGACCCATATTGCCTTGGACCCTCCCATGGCAAATGATCAGGCTACTGGAATAGGAAGAGTTACCGCTCTCTAAATGTCCAGATGGTGTGCCTTGCTGATCAATACATCTCCCACAACTCTGCCACGTTTCCTGGATCTGATGCCTCTGTATTTCTGTATTGAGGAATAGCAGTGTCCCACAGGTGATGGCACAACTACAGAGGCACAGAGGTGAGCTTGAGTCTTCACACAGTGTATGTCAGTGTATGCCAACTGGAGTTGTACTCCATGCCATTGTACATGAGTAATGTGTGTCCCTCACTACTTCCAGGTGACTTTGGATATCAAAACCTGTCCTGGCTGTTGATACCAGTGAGGAATCCGAGAACAGGGGCAGAAAACTGGTACAGTGAAGCACATGCCCGTATCAGGAGGGTTGTTGAACAAACATTTGGTGTACTAAAAGACAGGTTCCGGTGCCTCCATTTAACAGGTGGATCCCTATGCTACGCCCCTAAGAAGGTTTGCCAGATAGTGTTGGCTTACTGCATGCTGCACAATTTGGCCCTCAGACGCCATGTGCCCTACCTGCAGGAGGAGGGGGGAAACAATGCACCTGTGGCAGCAGAGGACACTGAAGACAGTGATAAGGAGAAGGATGTGGACAAAAGGACACATATCATACAGCAGTACTTCCAATGACACTCAGGTAAGACTGTCATTCTGTTCATATCTCCATTTCAGTTAAGTGCTGTGTGCCAGCTGTGTTGTGCCAATCACTACATTTACATTTCAATTGATTGTCCCTTATGCTTTCCCTTTTTGCAGATGTTGGTGTGGTCATAACTGTGTACTGATGTTATAATTACAGACTGCTAAAACACATTTGTTGGATGGATTCACACATTACAGGACATTTGCACAGGATAATACAGTTCAGTACATTGCAAATGTCTTTATGATAAAGCACAAATACTCCAGTTGTGTTCAAGGGTGTTTATTGTAGTGACAAAAAGGAAGGGATAGTGCATTAGAATGGAGTGATGGTGGATGAAAACTTCAGTGTAGTGGCCCAGTTGGTTTGTAGCACAGGTCCAGTGTCCATAGGGCCATAGGAAAAGGAGCAATGGCAGTCCAAAGTGAACAAGGTGACTCAATGGTACACAAGGGGGACGTTCTGGAGGGGTCATTTCCTGGCGGTGGTCTTGGTCTTGGCAAGAGTCTCTGGTGTCTGTCTGGGTTGCAGGGAACATTTGTGGGGTGGTTCACCTTCTGCAGGGGGAGGGGTGCTGTTGGCGCGTGGGTGGTGTTGCAGGTCCTCCTGTCTACTTGCTGCAGCAGATGTTGATGTCTGCTGAGTGGAGTGGCTTGTGGAAGTGGGCCACTGGTCTGCTCTGTTCTCCCGCATAGTGTTGGCCATGTCACCCAGCACCCCTACTATGGAGGCCATGTTGGCATTTAGGCCCTGAAACTGCTACATGACTTCCTGGTGGTGTACCCCCTGTAGCCGCTGGTTCTCCTGCATGATGGTGATCACCTGACCCATCCTGCCCTGGGATTTTTGGTATGCCCCCAGGACGTTTGTGAGTGCCTCCTGGGTAATCGGTTCCCTGGGCCTGGCCTCCCCCTGCTACACAGCGGACCTCCCTGTGTCCCCTGAATGGTGTGGCCACTCCCATCTATACCAGGACCTTCACAGCCTTGCCTGGGTAGTGTCAACCGAGGTCCCTGTACAGGTGGGTACACTACTGTTTGACGTGTCCTGGGGACAACGGTTTGGGGATGTTAGCTGGCTGCTGTGGTGTTGGGAGTCGGAGGAGGGGCCCTGCAGTGGACTGGCTGTGGGAAGTGGAAGGCGACTGGCCAGTGGTCCCAGATGGGCCAGGGAGTTCCTCCACCTCGGGACATCCAGAGTTGCTGTCATCACTGAGGGCATCTTCTGGTGGAGGACTGGGTTACTGTGGCACCTGCTCGCTGCTGACATTGGCTGGGGTACCTGTGGAGATGTAAGCGATTTGTTAGGGTCAGTGTCTGTCACATATTACACATTTCTGGATTTTTCTATGGGTTTGGTGTGGTTACTGTATGGTGATGGATTGTGGGATTGGTAGTGCTACATGCTGGCCATGCATTGCTGTTGTGTGTGCATGCAGAGCTTGGATAGGTGTGCTTGCAGTGGGTAGGGCATGCAGGGGTACACAATTGAGGGTGGTAATTGGGGTGGTGCACTGTATGGGATGGAGTGGGGTGTAGGGAGTCAGGGTGAGGGGGTGACATGCCATGTAGGTATCGGTGGAGGCAGGTTAGTAATGGTGACTTACCATTGTCCAGCCCTCCAGTGACTCCAGTGAGGCCCTCAGGATGCAGGATTGCCAAGACTTGCTCCTCCCATGCTGTCAACTGTGGGAGGGAAGCTGGGGGTCCACCACCAGCCCTCATGATGGCGACCTGGTGCCTTGATGCAATGGGACGCACCTTCCCCCGTAGGTCATTCCACCGCTTTCGAATGTCGTCCCTTGTGCGTTCATATGGTCCCATGGAGTTCACCCTCTCCACGATCCTCCGCCATAGCTCCATCTTCCTGGCAATGGAGATTTGCTGGACCTGTGCACCAAACAGCTGTGGCTCTACCCTGACGATCCTTCCACCATCAGGCGCAACTCCTCATCAGTGAAACGGGGGGGGCTTTTGTGGGGACATGCCTATTGTGTAGTGTGTGTGTTGTGCAGAGGGTGTTCGGTGTTCAGGTAAGGTGTGTGGTGTGTGATGCGTGACGGGTTTATAGCCAGATGTGGTGTGTGTGTGAGCAGTCTCTAAGGGTTTGGCCTGTTAAGGTGTAGCAGTCTTATCGTGTTTGCAAAGGATTGTGGGTTATGTGGGGGGGTGTTTTATAGTGCTGTTGGTGGGTGTGTACAGTGTGTGTGTTTTTTAATCTGGCCAATGTGGGCTTCTAGTACTGTTGGGTACCCAATTCCGCCGTGGTGGTGTGCTCAGTTTTCCGCCTTCGTTGGGTCTGGCGGAATTGTGGTTGTGGCTGGTTTTGGTCAGTTTTGTGTTTGTGTGTCATTATCTGGCAGATTGCTACCAATGTCATAATGACCACCATAATGTTTAAAAACATTATACAACAAGCAGCTGGGTGCTTAAGAGGGGCCTAAGGGGCAGTGGAAAGGGATGGAAAGGGATGGAAAGGGAATAGAAAGTGGATTGAAAAACACAATGGCCCTCATTACAACATTGGCGGTAAAAGCCGCTTACCGGCGTGCAGAAGAGCATCAACACACCGCCGCGGGATTCCGCAACAGCTATTACGACCCAGTGCTCAGAAACTGCAAAAATCTAGACACCCACACAAGTCCGCCACACCAAAGGTCAGTGATAAACTGGCGATAACAAAACCTCCACGTCACGCCAACAGGGATACACCCACACTATCACGACCCACGAATCCACGCGGCGGTCTTTCAACCACGGTATTCCATTGGCGGTACACACCGCCCCGCTCAAAATACACACACCTATACAAAACACTACCACATTGGACAAATCGAAATACACACACCTAATACACATACACACACCACACCCACACACCCAATACAATATAAAACACCCACCCACATTAAATTCAAATCCTTACTACCCAAAAATCCGAAGAAGGCCAGAGAGACAGCAAAGCAAAGACAACACCAGCATACAGAGGCACACACCACCATCACACATACACATCCACGCACAAAACACTACACACCTCTGAACATCATCCCACACATCACAAAACACACCACCTCACACATCACCCACACCACCCCATGGCACCGCAAAGACACCCCAGGTTTTCTGAGGAGGAGCTCAGGGTCACGGTGGAGGAAATCATCAGCCACAGCTATTCGGATCACAGGTGCAGCACACCACCATAGCTAGGAAGATGGAGCTATGGCGCAGAATCGTGGACAGGGTCAATGCATTGGGAAAGCACCCAAGAACACGGGATGACATCAGGAAGAGGTGGAACCACCTATGGGGGAAGGTGCGTTCCGTGGTCTTAAGACACCACATTGCGGTTCAGAGGACTGGCGGCGGACCCCCACCTCCTCCCCCACAACTAACAACATGCAGCAGGTCTTGGCTATACTGCATCCTGAGGGCCTCGCAGGAGTAGCTGGAGGAATGGACTCTGGTAAGTTAAATCTTTAACTAATTCATACCCCACCATACCTGCATGCTATCACATATCGCCACCCTCGCCCTCACCCCCATCACTCCAACTCCTCACATATGTCCCACTAGCACAAACCACACATCCCAACACCAAGCCCTGCATGCAACAACAAAGCATCGACACCCATCACCAATGCATGTCCACTACACATACCCACACAGACCCCTAAACAATTATCACACAAGCTCCTACACAGGAATGGAAGCACTGGGGTACAGGGTCACCCACCCATTGCACACCATGGCACACACAGATACTAAAACTATGCATTTACACCCCTGCAGGACCCCTACCCAACGTCACCGGACAGAAGGTTCCAGACATGTCCACTCCCCCGACAGAAGAGGCCCACAGTGATGACAGCAGCTCTGTCCAGTTGGATTTAGATGACCAGCCCGGCCCATCTGGGACCTCGGGACAGTCGGTTTCCCTCACACTGGCACAGGCCACCATAGAGCCTTCCCCCTCAGGAAACACCAGCACAGCACCCACCCAGCGGGCCCATACCTCTGTCCCCAGGACATGTCAAGCAGCAGTGTGTCCACCACTAGAGGGAACCCAGGCTAACCCACCACCCCAAGAACAGCTGGGACCTGGGGGCAGTGGTAGTGGGCACACGGTTCAGGGGACAGAGGCCCAGGAACACAGAGGAACTGGGAGGGATGCTGTGCGACAGGGGGAGGACAGGCCCAGGGAACCCACTCTCCACGAGCCCCTTTCTAACTTCATGGGAGCCTACCATCATTCCCAGGAGACGATGGCAACGGTACTGGCCAAGTTTCAGGAGACCCAGCGGCTGCAGGAGGAACAGTATTTGGGGTTCAGGGAGGAACTCAAGTCCATCAATACCACTCTGGGCACCATTGTAGGGGTGCTGAAGGACCTCGTGAACACCAGGAGGGACACTGTGGCACAACAAGGGGCCCCTGACACTAATCTGGACGATGAACTGCCCTCCACCTCCGCCGGCGGTAGTGGACAGGAGGCACCGCTACAGGACCACGACACCAGCACCCCACCCCCTGCAGATGGAGAACCACCCCGCAAACGGTCCCTGAGATCCAGGACAAAGCCAGAGAACAATGCCAAGACCCCCGCCAAGAAATGAGACCACCTTGATTGTCATCCTTCTGTCCCACTTTGTCACCCTGTCCATCCTTAAACTGCCCTATCTCCACTTCCTATGCCCCTTTGGACAATGCACCTGTGAGACAAATAGACTGGACTCTGCCATGGACATTCCTCCACCATCACCCCTGACCATTTTACAACCCCCTCCACTAAGTTGCACTTAAATAAACACCCTTGAATCACAAAACAATCTGGAGTCAGTCTGTGCTTTCACAAATGTGCATTAGCTATAACTAAGGAAAATACCAATGTCCATTGTATTTTCAATATACCTGTGTCACACAGCTCTAGTCCATGAGGTTACATAGCAGACGTCACACAGTGGGACCCACATCTGTGAAATCGAAAGAGAAAGTGACAAATCTGGGTCCATACACTGGGTGAACATGACAGACAGATGAGAGGTCGAACAATATTATCAGATGTAGGAAGCAGTGATGTCTTCTACCTGTGTCTCACTGGAAGTATTGATGGATCACGGTGTTTCTGTTGTCTATGTCCTCTTCTTCTGCCTCCTCTTCTTCACTGTCCACAGGCTCCACAGCTGCCACAAGACCTCCATCTGGACCATCCACCTGCAGAAAAGGCACCTGTCGTCGCAAAGCCAAGTTGTGCAGCATACAGCAGGCCACAATGATCTGGCACACCTTCTTTGGTGAGTAGTATAGGGAACCACCTGCCACATGGAGGTACCTGGACCTATCCTTCAGGAGGCTGAAGGTCCTCTCTATAACTAGTTTGCCCATGTGCCTCATTGTAGCGTTCCTTTGCCCTTGCCCTGGGATTCCTTACTGGGGTCAGTCACCTGGAAATGTCGAGGGACAACAGTTAGACACACACTAACCCTTAGGGACAACCCTAGACCCAGACAACTATTCACACTGTATAGTGTCCATGTCCTCACCTAATAGCCACACACGGTGCCTCTGGAGTTGCCCCATCACATAAGGGATGCTGATATTCCTTAGAATGTAAGCGTCATGCACTGAGCCAGGAAACTTGGCGTTCACATGTGATATGTACTGGTCGGCCAAACACACCATCTGCACATTCATTGATTGGTAACTCTTCCAGTTTCTGTACACCTGTTCACTCCTGCGGGGGGGGCAAGGCTACATATGTCCCTTCAATGGCACCTATGATGTTGGGGATATGTCCCAGGGCATAGAAGTCACCTTTCACTGTAGGCAAATCCTCCACCTGAGGGAACACGATGTAGCTGCGCATGTGTTTCAGCAGGGCAGACAACACTCTGGACAACACGTTTGAGAACAGGCTGGGACATCCCTGATGCTTTGGCCACTGTAGTTTGAAAAGGCCCACTTGCCAGGAAATGGAGTACTGACAGGACCTGCTCTAGAGGGGGGATACCTCTCCGGATAGCTGACATCAGGTCTGGCTCCAACTGGGCACACAGTTCCTGGATTGTGGCACGATCAAGTCTGTAGGTCACTATTACATGTTGCTCTTCCATTGTCGACAGGTCCACCAGCGGTCTGTACACCTGAGGATGCCGCCATCTTCTCACCTGCCCCAGCGGACGTGCTCTATGGATGAGAACAACGAGCAGAAGGTCAGCCAACACTGAGGTACGAAAACATAACTTTATTGCACACATTTGTCAATCCGCCTTGTACCTGTCTTAGTGTGTATGCAAGGCCTAGATATGTGTGACACATTTAAAATTAATGCCATGTGGCCCCTTGAAATGGCGGCTGCCTGACCAGGAATGTGGGACGATGGGATATGAGGTAACTGCGCTGGCGTTGTACATAGTCGCGGTAGGCGTTCGAAGGGCGCAGCGCGATCCTGCATTGGTTAACATTGGACCCTATGGGTCCCAGGAGCCAATGACGATGTACGCCGGCGGTGACGGTACACACCACCGTATACGTGACTGCCATTTTCTGTCTGTTCACTCACTTGATACCTGATCTTCAACAGGAGAGGACCTACACTGCAAGTGCTGCTGTGTCCTCAGTTTGGAAGCGACAATGGCTCAAGGGTCTGGGGAAAGGGCCTCTGCCTTCACATCGGAGGAGTTGGACAAACTAGTGGATGGGGTCCTCCCCCAGTACACGCTAGTCTACGTTCCTCCAGACAAACAGGTGAGTACACTGTGAGCATGCTTGTATGGGCAATGCCTGTTTGGAGTGGTGTGGATAAGAGATGGGGGGGAATGAGGCGTGCATGAAACGACGGTGAGTGGATGTGCGTCGGGGCAAGAGTGGGAACGTGGGCCAATGACTGTGATGGTCCGGACGGTTATAGTTTCTCCTTTTCCCCTGTACTATTCCTGTAGGTCAGCGCCTACCAGAAGGATATTTGGCGTGCCAAGGAAGTCCGGACCCTGGGGGTCCACCACAAATGGAGCACTCAATGCCATAAAAGATGGGAGGACATTCGCCACTGGAGCAAGAAGACGGCGGAGGCCCATTTGGGGATGGCCTCCCAACGTGGGAGGGGTGCCCGTCGCACCATGACCCCCCTGATGTTCCAGATCCTGGTGGTGGTGTATCCGGAGTTGGATGGGCGCTTGAGGGCATCACAGCAGCCCCAAGGGGGTGGGTACAGTCACATTCATCTGATTCAGCGCGCATGGGAGGTGTCCGGGTGGGGGAGGTGGGCAGTGGGTTCCCCTAGGCCAGGGTGAGTTTTGCAGGCAAGGTCCCTTCGTGAGGCAGGCTATGTGGCACCCAACCCCACAAGTGTTAAGAGCCATCTACCCCTAGTCAGGCTCCTGTGCCTTCCATGTGTGCAGCAATCGGGCATAGGCCTTGTACCCCATGGCCCTGTGATTAATTAGGGAACTCTAAGTGCATGGCGTAGTGCAGAGGGCTGCTGTGTCTGTAGTGTCCGCCAACGGTAGCGGTATTGCATGCACTGAACATGTCTTTCTACTTTCTTTCCCCCCTTTTTGTGGTCTCCCTGTTCTTGTGTGCATTAGCATCATCACACGGAGGAGCAGTGCCATCGGAGCAGGAGGGAGCTGCATCCCACATGGCCCTGGAGGGCTAGACTACGGACTCCGAATTCACCAGTGGGACGGAGGGTGAGGGGAGCTCCACGGCGGGGACAGGAGCTGAGACCAGCGACACCGACTCCTCCTCTGATGGGAGCCCCCTTGCGGTGGCGGGCCCCTCTGTGCCCTCTGCATCTACAGGTACAGCCGCCACCCCCCCCCACCAGCACTACCCTCCCAGCAGCCCCTCAGCGTGTGCCCCGTGGCCGCTCACCCAGGAGGGTGGGCATCTCCTTCGCCCCAGGCACCTCAGGCCCTGCCCCTGTCAGCCCTGCTGCCCTCAGTGAAGAGGCCATTGACCTCCTCAGATCCCTCACTGTTGGGCAGTCTACCATTCTGAATGCCATCCAGGGGGTACAGAGGCAGTTGCAACAGACAAATGCATACCTGGAGGGCATTCATTCTGGTCAGGCAGCCCAACAGCGAGCTTTTCATACTCTGGCCTCAGCACTGATGGCAGCCATTGTTCCTGTGTCCAGCCTCCCCCCTCCAATTTCCTCCACCAGACCCAATCCCCAGTACCTCTGCCTATCCCAAGCACACCATCAGACCAGCATGCACACACCTCAACACACAAGGGTAGCTTTGGCAAACATAAGCACCACACATCCCACAGGCACTCACATAAGCATCATACCCATGCAGACATACCAACAGCCACTGCCTCCGCTGTGTCCCCCTCCTCCACGTCTCCCTCCTCCCTCCCTGTCACATCTGCACTCACACCTGCATGCACTATATCTTCAGCCACTACGTCCATCACTAGCACGCCCATCACCACACATCGCTCAGGTGCTATCACCACCCCCACTACCATTCACACATCCCCTATGTCCTCTCCCAGTGTGTCTGTGAGCCCACCTCCCAAACTACACAAACGCAGTCAAACACCCACCCAACAGCCATCCACCTCACTGCAGCCTCCAGCCCATGCATCTTCACCCAAAGTCAGCAAACGAACACCTCCTACAACCACTCCCTCTTCCCCCACTCCCAAACCCCCTCCATCTACCCGACCCAGTGTGTCTAAAAAACTTTTCCTGTCAAACCTTGACCTCTTCCCTACACCTCCCCCACTCCTTCCGTTCCCTAGGGCCCGCCTTTCCAGGTCCCTACCCAGCACCTCAGCCACCACATCACCGAGAACAGTGGTGCCAGCAGTAACCGGCTTCTGGAGTGCACCAAGCAGCATGGCAGCCAGTGTGCCAAGGAGCCAGGCCAAGGACATTCCCCCACCTCAAAAACAAAAGAAGATGGCCACAGCCTGGAGGGAGAAGGTCAAAACACCTGCCACTAAGGGCTCTCCCAGGACTACAGTTGGGAGTGGCAAGACAGCTGCACCACCATCCAAGGTGGGGAAGGGCCAGAGAAAGAAAGGGAAGTCGCCGCCAACCTGCAAGGCGGACAAGACTGGCACCGCCACATGCACCGCCGCCATGGGCACAGCCGCTTAGGACACCGCCGCCAGCAGCCTGCTCACTGAGCCCCCTACCAGCACCGCTGCCCAAACACCTCCGCCAGCAGCACGCTCACTGAGCCCCCAACCAGCACCGCCGCCCAGGACACCGGCGCCAGCAGCACACTCACTGAGCCACCCACCAGCACCGCCGCCCAGGACACCGCCGCCAGCAGCACGCTCACTGAGCCACCCACTAGCACCACTGCCCTATGAGCGCCACAAGTACCGCCGCTACTGAGGCCGCCGCCAGCGGCCACGCCACATCCTGTGCCAGTGGCACCACCGCAGACATGGCTGCCATCCCCAGTGGTCAGTCGTACGAGGCTGGTGGTCAGTTCCAGGGGCCTGGACAGCTTCCATGTTGGCCCACCGTTAGTGGAGTATCACATCCACTACCTCAGTCCTTGGCAGGATGAAGCACTCTGGGCACCACGCCCCCTCCAGAACCAGTGGAGTATCACATGCACTACCTCAGTCCTTGGCAGGATGAAGCACTCTGGGCACAAAGCCTCCTCCAGAACCAGTGGAGACTGTTATCCACTTGGGAGACTGTGGCTTTGCACTCCCCAGGATGCAGCAGTGGGCAACCCACCCACTGAAAATACTTGAGAGACTGTGGCTTTGCCCTCCCCAGGATAAAGCAGTGGGAAAACCACCCACTTGACAGACTTGAGAGACTGTGGCTTTGCACTCCCCAGGATAAAGTAGTGGGCAAACCACCCACTGGAGAGACTTGAGAGACTGTGGCTTTGCACTCCCCAGGATAAAGCAGTGGGCAAACCACCCACTGACAAGACTTGAGAGACTGTGGCTTTGCACTCCCCAGGATTAAGCAGTGGGCAGCCCACTCACTGGAGAGACTGTGGCTTTGCACTCCCCAGGATAAAGCAGTGGACAAATCACCCACTGGGTTGACTTGAGAGACTATGGCTTTGCACTCCCCAGGATACATCAATGGGCATGGAGCCCCCTCGTGGAGCTGGCGTCGTGCACCCATCCGGCTGAGGTGCCCCCCCTTCCCTTCCCCCTGAGGTGCCTGTTTTCTTTTGATCTGATGCCCCTGCAGTGTTCTCTCCGTTTGGATCGGGTATTGAGTGTGGGCCCCGCCCATGCATTTTGGGCCCAGTGGTCCACGGACTATGTAGGTGCAGTACATGGACTTGAAATCTTGGTGTACATATTTGTTAATAGTATATACATATATATATATATATATATATGTATATATATATATATATATATATATATATATATATATATATATTTGAGTAATGGATTTTTCCTGATTACAATCGTTCAAATCATTTCCTTTTGTCCTTGCGTTCTTCCAGGGGTTGTTGGGGGGTGTAAATGTAATGTTTCAACATGTATTGGGTGTGTGTGTTGTGGGTGGGGGTGTTGCGTGTCACTCTCTTTTCCCTCCCCCCTCCCTTGTGTCGTAGGTGCAGTACTCACCGTGGTCGTCACCGCTGTCGGTCGTGCTCATGGTAGAGGAGCAGGAAGACAATGGCAGGTAGAATTTGGAGTTCCGACTCCATGGCGTCCTAGTTCCTCGTGGGGTGTGTAGAGGTGAGCGTTTTCCCTTCCAACTCCTGTTTCTGCCGTGTTTTTGTTTGCGTTGAATCCGCCCCGGAAAAGGTGGCGGATTGGCTTCTCATAATGGTGTGGGCGGTACATTGTCTTCCGCCTGTCTGTTGGCGGTGACCGCCATGCTGTTTGTTTGTACCACGGTGGCGGTTGGAGTGTTAAAGTGGCTGTCTATGTTGGCGGTTTCCGCCATGGTCGTGATTCCATTTTTTTTCCGCCGGCCTGTTGGCGGTCTTACCGCTGCTTTACCACCAACCGCCAGGGTTGTAATGAGGGCCAATATTTTGTAAAATAACCAATATTTTTGAGGACATTCAAAACAGAGAGGGAGTGTGTTTGTGTTTTTGTCTGTGTGTATGCACAAATTATTGGTGAAATCGGACTGACATCTCACAATACCCAACTGAAGGAACCTGTACCCAAATATTTATTAGGCAATACATTTATTAGGAGGGTGTAAGTGGACACATTTACTTCAGCTGCCTAGGATAAAAAAGGTTGGTAACCCAGTAGTTTCACAGGCAGTACCTGTTGCCTTTGTCAGCGCTTGTTATTTTAGGTACTTGGTAGCTGGAACCTGGCTTCAAGACGCAGCAGAGCACTTTACTAGCATGAAAATTAATCTGGCTAGGGACAAGATTAGTCATATGCTAAAGCTGAAGCATGCACCAAACCAAGAATTCAAAAGCAGCAAAGAAAGAGGTGCTTTGGCTTTGCCCCTTTGTTGGCATTCTTTGAGGGTATTTGATAGGGCAGCAGTTGGGGTAGTCAATCTATGAAGTAGTTCCATTGTTTAAAGCTGATGAAGACATTGTCAATGCAGAGCCTGTGTCAAATGCATTATGAAGTGACCATGGGACTGATTTAAAGTTTGGCGGAAAGGGTACTCCATCACAACTGCATCAGAGTACCCTCTCCAAAAAACTGAGGGTCTGCCTGCCTGATATACAGATGGGTGGAACATAAGTTTGACAGAGGCTACTCCATCTCTGTCACTGACATTCTCCTCTTAAGGCCCAATGGAGTAAGGACTGTCAAAGGTTTGGCCTTTAGACCATCTGCCCAATTTAGAGTAGGTGGTTGCCAGTTTTTACTCGTCTTTTCTGCTGTGAAAAACAAGCCAGTAAGGGATAACAAACACATTTTCCCATTCGGTGATTTTGTTTTTGAAGAAATAAAAAAGTGTTAAAAGATTGACAGACAGTACCGTCATTTTGACTCTAGTAGCAGTCACCTTTTTAATATATTAAGAGAACCACTGTGACAGCTGTTCCTGCCAATGTTTATAATTTTCCCCAGGGCTGGTGGACAACTCTAGATTTGGTGGGTGGAGGATCTGCTGAATGGTGAGAGTAAAGTGCTCCACCATACCAACAGACTTACGTTCACCCATCAAACTCTAAATTAGCCCTATTGTATGGCTTTTTCTTTGAGACCTATTACAAATAAAATAGGAGGATTTTTTCATTGTGAACTGTCTGGCAAATGCAACACAAATGGGTTTTACATTGTGAACTCTGTGCCAAATACAACAGGAAGGGGTTTTACACCTCAAATCTTGTGTCAAACACTGTGGGAAGGGGTTTTGCATTCTATAATATACGGATCTCTAGCTTTTGTTATCTTTAATATTTACTTGGGTGTAAATGAAAGTACTTTTTAAATGTAAAAGCACTGATTTAGCATTGATGTGTTAAATGTTATTAGCTTTTATGCTGAGTTCTGACTTTACCACTATCCCTGGGTAAGCCTTGGATTGCTCTGTCTAACTGCCTCAATGGGCAGTTGCAAAAGGAATGTACTTGGTACTTTTCTGTTTAAAAGTAAAATTCTAGCTAAATATTGAAGTATTAAGTGTTATTGTGTGTTTTCCAGAGTTCTGAGTTTCCACCCCATACCACATACCTATCACTAGGCACACTTCTTTTTGGGGCAAAATGTCCCTATCGAGGCTCTGGAGAACATGAATCTCTGACTTGGGATCCACATGTAGCAGTCTACATCTGTTGTTGATTGTTACCCTTCCAGCATATGACCAGTGCTCACTTTGAAAAAAAAAACTGCTGGGCCCCAAAGTTTTCTTCAGAAAGCTACAGCTGTCACTATCAAAGGATGGAGTGTTAAATATTAAGGATGTGAAGCCTTGATTTCACCGTATGCCTCTTTAATCCATGCTAGAGACTCTCTGCCTCTTTACTCTCTCTCCAGGTACTTTTTCATCCCTGTTGTCTTACTTTTTCACTGTTTTTCAATCGTTCTTTTTTTTCTTCTTTGCCCTTTTGTGTTGTCCTCTCTCTTGCTCTGGATCCAAGTATTTTAAACAAAAAAGTGCCAGACCATCATGCATGATAAGTACTGCATCCCAGAGCGGGCTGTCTAGTCTGGAGGGGAACATCATGTGCACCCCTTTTTTGAACGCATGTCTACTGCCTGCTTACTAGGCTAAACTATTATATCTAAGGCTATGCCTTGTTACCTGTTGCCTGCACAGGGAGAGTTCCATAATGACTATTCCTGTTTAAAATTGCCTGCCAGTTCCCTACAACCATATCCTTCACTACATCCATGTGGGCATGTTTAGTGAATGTGAATATACACTATGCATGTGTAGTAGGATGTGTATGGATTTTATGTGTTATGCTTGACTGATGCAGCCCAGGATTCCATTTTGGATCTCCTTCACAAGAATGGTACGCACAATAAAGACTGGAGGCAGCCTGCCACACTGCAATTTGATTTACAAGGCCTCACCAAAGCATTTCTGATGTCCTTTGAAATGGAACAGACTCTAAGGCTGTGGAGGACAGGAGACAGATGGCTGCTTTGAAGTGTAGGGACAGTCCTTGCCTCTTTCCTGCTCCATGCTTCCACAGAGATGTTACCCCGACCAGTTGTGAAATAACTGAGTGAGGATGTGCCTCCCTCTAGTATGCCTTTGTTTGATTCTCTAAGACTGCTCCCATCCCCACCCCTCCTTCCTGCAGACACCGGAGGGCAACGAAGGTGGTTTCACCAGATTGGGATGAGTATGCAAAGAATTAGAAATCACTTGAAATCAGTCCTTGAGCTGGATTTGTGGAATCCACAATCTGTCTGCAAAATTAGTAAACCAGTCCCTGAGCTTGACTTGTGGGATCCACAGTCTTTGTCTGAAAAATTAGTATAAGTATAGGGCAGAAGTCCCCAGTCTGAGCTTCCACACCAGACTTAGAAAGATGTTAGAACTCAGGGGTTGGGTTCTTTGACTGCCAACTCCCCTGGCAAGGTTCAGGAACAGATACCTGGAAGCTTTGTTATCTTGTTAGGAAGAAATGCCGTGTAATGACCTTGGGGAAAATGAGCCCGCAGACCTCTGAGGATGGGTACTGGAGGTACCGTTGCACATAAAAAAGGTTGCCCAACAAAGGAGGGCCAAAACGAGCTGTGCATGAAGAAATGAACATTGGTCAGCTGAAGCCTAGGGAAGGATCTGCACCACCATGACATATGGTGAGGTCTTGTGACCCTGGTTCTCCTGTTGTGTGTCCTATTGTGAGGCAATCAGCTCACTGAATCTATGCTTGCATGCGGGCACTATGATCTGCACCCAGATAATAAGGTGGAATGTGAAAGTGACTACTGAAAACAGACTCAAAGAAACAGAGACTGTTATGGTGTGGTGCTGAGCTCTTTTATAGCCACATTTTGAAGTTTTCAGGAATGCCCCAGCACCCTACAGAGTCTGAGTTAAGTAATCCTAGGAAGATTGCGACTTGGGCCCACCGTTGCTGTGCACCAGAGTATCAAAAAAGGACATGGTAGTACCACAACCAATGTGGCTCTGCTCCACAACTGAAAAAGGCGAGGTAACCAGGAATAATAAAAAGCAGTTCTCTTAAAGGCTCCAGAAAACTAGCAAGGGAGAGGAGTCACAATCCACTTCTATGCAGAAGGAGGCAGGTATAAGGGGAAAATCCTTGGACCTATCTGTAAACGTTCAGTACTATAGCTATCTCCAGGCAGAGCATGAGTGAGGAGTCGGCTAACTCCAAAAAGCCCCACCGGAGGGCAGGCTACGAGGATTGCGATTTTAGGACATAGTGTGGGAGTTGGACCATTCAGGACATTGGGATGAACATAGGTTACACTAGTTTCTGTGGCAGAGGGAAAGTTAAAACCACTGCTTTCATGCCTGCTAACACTGCCTAACCGTTCTCTTAACATGGCTTGAATTTTGAATACTTCTCTGAAATACTATATTGTCCTCCAGTAGTCTCTGGTGACATTAGATCTTCAAATGAAAAACAACACAAATCCAATCTCAAGGTCTTGGTCACAGCAACTTGATACCAAGGTTGCCTAGCAAGGATGCTGGGGAACACTAGGGAGGTTTTACCCAGTGATCCAAAATGGCAGATGTTACTGCTAAGCAATGTGAGAGTTCAAGGAATCCTGAGAGTTTTAGTTTTCCTTTTGATACCATTGCTTAGTGTATTCTCCACAGACATGAAGCCTTTTGCCAGGCTAAAACGTGGGACCCTGAGGAGGCCACAGAAAATAGATATTAGGAACACTCCAATTTGATGTTCTGGCTGCTCCTTATATTGTTGTCTTGGGGACCCCACTGCTGTACAAGCATTACCTATAGATCTATTGGAGAGAACACACCATCAGTTTCCCCCTTTGCTAAGAATTCTTCTGTTTGCCACAAAAAGGATTAAACCAAGCCATTCCCTTAACATGCTGCACTGTCTAGGTGGAATCAACTCCTGTTCAGATATCAAAACAATACAAGTAGTTGAAAGATGTCTTTAGCAAGAAAGGGATTGACCAGTTGCCACTGAATTGGCCATTGTCCTTTTGATTTTATCACTGGGGCAAAGATTTCACATGGTTGGATTTACGAACTTACTTTGTAAGAAGATGACATTCTCTGGAAATACCAACAAGAAAATCTGCAGAAAGGTGTCACACATCACTGCATGTTACCAGCAGGTGCCCCTTTATTTAATTCCAAAACCTGGAGGGTGGTACTTTCCATGCATCTACTACAAATAACTGAATATGCAAAATATATACTTTGTCAATCATTTATGTATAATTAGACCAAATGAAGACTGCCAAGATATTTTCAAAGTTGGATTTGAGGAATTCTTATAATTTGGTCAGGATCCATAAAGGTGACCAAAGGAAGAATTTAGGGCCAGATGTAGGAAAATGCCAATTTGCGACTTGCAAATTGCGAGTCCCTACGACTCGCAATTTGCAACTCGCAAATTGGTATGCAGAACGGTGTCTCAGACACCGTCTGCGAGTCCCTATGGGGTCGCAATGACCCACCTCATTAATATTAATAAGGTGGGTCGCAAATTGGGGCCCCATAGCGAGTCTAGGCACTCGCAAACATGGAGGACTGCTGTCGTCAGCAGACCTCCATGTTCGTGACTGCTTTACCAATAAAGCATTTTTTTTTTTTAAGTGTAGCCCGTTTTCCTTAAAGGAAAACGAGCTGCACTTTAAAAAAAAAACGAAACCTTTAGTTTCAGTATTTTTTCAGGGCAGGTAGTGGTCCCTTGGACCACTACCTGCCCTGAAAAAATTGTTTTGGGTCCATTCGCAAAGGGGAAGGGGTCCCATGGGGACCCCTTCCAATTTGCGAGTGGGTTACCATCCACTTGAAGTGGATGGTAACTGTGATACCATTTGCGACCGCATGCTATTGCATGCCACTCCGAATCGCAAATAGGAAGGGAACACCCCTTCCTATTTGCGATTCTGAAATGCATATTGCGAGTCGGTCCCGACTCGCAATATGCATTTGTGCATCGGGAAATGCGATTAGCGAGTCGCAAACGGCAATTTTTGCCGTTTGCGACTCGCTAATCGTTTCCTGCATCTGGACCATATTTATTTAAAACAACATATACACATTGTAGATAGTTAGTAATGCCTTTTGTTTTGTAATGCTCCACTAGATTTCCAAACTATTATAAATGATATATATTTTGAGACATTTTCAATGTTTATGTGGTCATCTCTGGATATTCTGGTATTCTCTGAGACATTGGAAGAACACAGAAGGCTTACAACAGAAACACTACAAATATTACAACAGCAATCGTTGTTTGTAGAATTTGAAAAATGCATTTTTATAATCATATATACGTGACCAATGTGGCTCTAAGATATCAGATCAAGGCTTCATATGGACAAGGATAAGGTTAAGGCAGCCCAAAATTGGTTAAATCTTAAGTCTTTGAATGAGATTCAGCCATTCATAGGTTTTACCAATTTTTTCCATCATTTTAGTTTTTCAGAAATTGTTCAACCCGTATCCATAATAACATTAAAAAGAGTTCAGTTTAACTGGGGTCTAAAACAAGAGACCATGGGCCAGATTTATCATAATTTTGCATTGTCTTTGTCTGACGCATGGTGTAGCAAGGGCAACACAATACTTAAGTCAGATTTACCAAGCAATGCAAGACCACCTTACGTGGCCCTGCGTTGCTTGATAAGTCTGTGGAAGACAGTGCAAGTTGCTGCCTTGCTACTCTGCCCTGGAAAGGCGTTCCATGGATGTTCCCATGCATTCACCCATTCATTTTGGCTCATTTCCAGACTCACCAGGACTAGTAAACCTGGGAATGCATCAAAATGCTACACCTTCCCAGGGTAGGCACAATGAGGAAAAATATCTTTATTTCTCCTTGTTGTTTCCACTTTCTAAGTATGCCACATTCTGCAGCTCGCTTAGAGGAAAAAGCTTCTGAGGAAAGGACACCTTCCTGCACAAAAACTCCTGCTTCCAATGCAGGCACCCTTGCAAAATGGTGCAGGAGTGCCTGCATGGGTGCTAGGCAGTAGATTGTGTGCAAGCACTAACACAGAGCAAGAATGTATCATATATTCGTAAACATGGCAAAATCCTGCCCTCTCCCTTTCACAAAGCACAGCAAGTCCACTTGCACTGCATAAAAGATTCACAAATCTAGCCCCATTTTCCAGAAGCTCAAAGATGCATTAATCACAGGTCCCATCTTAAAATACCTGAACAGTGTGCCATTCGTTGTGTGTTCATATGCCATCACAGCCATCGTTTCACAAAGAGATCTGAACACTGTACTTGTGCATCATGTACAATACCTTTCCAGAACTCTAACACCTTCTGAGACAAATTACACCATCGAGGATTGTTAGTTCCTTGCCATAAAGAAGGAGTTAGGTCACTGGAGATGTTGTTTGGAAGGAGCTCACCATCACCATCAGGACTGATCACAAGAACTTGGGGTATTTATATGCAATTAAATGAAGCAACTGTCGACATGCAAGATAGTTGCTTTTCTTTTCTAGGTTCAAAAATGAGATCACCTATAAGCCAGGCAGCATAAAGGGAAAGGTAATTGTCTTGTCTCAAGGTGAAGAATTGAAACCTTTGATCAGCCTTCCACCTATTTTGCTCTTGAAAGGGAGAATTTCATGAACTGGAGAGGAACCTTATCAATCAATAAATCCTTCTGATTGGGTAGTCCAAGAAACTACTCAAAGAAGCAAGAAAAATATCTCTTTTGGAAAAAGTATCAAGTGTGATTCTCTGTCCAAGAGTTACAACAACAGGTTATGCAATGAGAGTATGACTCTCAAGTTGCTGGAAATCAAGGCATTATAAAGACTTGAGAATGAGAACCAATAGTGAGTGAGGATTGGTTGACACAAATGAGGGGAGAAATTGCAAAGTATGTGCAACAGTGTGCCATCTGCGCTCAGGCTAACATACCCAGAAGGAACCAGAACACATGTTGCAGCCATTCCCTATGCCCCAGCAACCTTGGCTCCATAACTGAATAACTACCATCAGAAGTAATGTTTGTCCTATTAATGGTCCGAGAGAATTTTACTAAGCCAGCACATTTCGGTCCCCCAGAAAAGATTCCAGCAGTTCCTGTCTTAGCAGCCATGTCATGATATGTGGATTACCAAATGTCATTATTAGAGATCAAAGTTCCCAGTTTATAGCCAAATTTAGGAGGGCATTTCTGAAACTAGAAATCATACAATTCTTATTAACAAGTTATCATCACCATTCTGATCAATGAGTTTGATGTAAGGATATTCCCCTTCCTACTGTTCACCCAGCTTTCACCCACGTATTTGGAACTCCGTTTTTTCTTCTTCCTCTGTCCCAATTACAATCCTTGCTCCAGGACATTGATGGGATTCAAGAACATGCCCTTATCCATCAGAGATCCACTAAGGCCAAATACAATATGTTCGCAGACTGGCATCACGGTCCTGGTCTAGCATTGGTCCAGCATTCAAGACTGAAGGTAAGGTGTGACTTTCCACTGACTATCCATTCAGCTAGCTCATCCTAAGTTCTCACCAAATAATATAGGTCCCTTTCAAATCACAAGACTCATAGGACAGGAAGATAAAGTTGAAATTACCATGCCATTAGATAATTAACTCTGTCCTCCATAACTCTTAGGACAAAAAGGCAGTATTTTCTGCTGTAACTCCCCATCCTACGTTTATTAATGGAACAAATAAACATGAAACAAACAAACTCTTACATTCCCAATGTAATAGGGGATAACTTCAGTGTGTAATAGCATGGGAAAAGTATGATGTGTCTTGTAACTCTTGAGAGACAGCACCCTGTGTTCAAGGTCCAATATTAGTAATATCATTTAACAGGACATTTCCTAGTAAACACAATAGGAGGGGAAGCCCTGAGGGGAAAGAGGATGCTATCCGATCTGTTACCACATTAGAAAAAGACCGAACTCTGCCCTCTTGGACAATGGAAACTACAGTCAGGCCGTACAAACACTTCCAGGGCTATATCAGCAACATGCTACACCAGCCACAACAGGCTTGGTATTAGTAAAGCCTCTTTCCAGGTCAATCTGTGAAGAGCACCATAAAATTCCTCTGCTATGAAAGCAGGTGTCTGGCAACAGCTGTTGTCATGGCTCTTTTGTTTTGGTACTAGTTAGCACCTGACTTCGTTACTGTACGTTTGTTATTTTGTTCCCTAATCAGTTTCCCCTTGGTCACTCCTACCTCACCGACTTTCATCCTGTGAACTTACCATGCTACAGACATCCCTGCTTTACCGGTACTATAGAGATCTACTCTCTCATTGGTTCTCTGGCATGTTTCCTGGTTTGCTGAGGAGCTAATCACAGCACAATTCGTCTCCACAACGGGTAAGGTCATTTTTGTAATGAGTGATATTTGTGTGTATGTTTGCTTACAATCTTTAAATCTGATTTTGTAAGTATGTTAGGAGAAAGCTATATATACACACATACTTAGAAAAATAGATTTAAAGATTTTAAGCAAACATGTAGGCACATAGATTGCCTCCAGCAATTGCTACCTTGCAACGAAAAATAGCTCAACAATTTAAGGAGAATGCCAAAGTGCAGTGTGTGTTTTTTTCTTTGCAATATCTGGGTACATTCAACAGCTGTTGTGGTGGGGGATAAACCGGGGCCAAGACAAATGAAGCTGGGGCATAGGCCCAATCTAGCCCCTCTTTGGAGATGCCAGAGGAGGTGATGACCTGACACCAGAAAAGTGCTGCTTAATGGCAAGGGGAGCTGGGCTTCGGAGGCCTTGCTTTGGGGCTAGTCAGCGGTGGCCTCCACAAATCTCAAGGGGAAGGAAGGGGGAGAGGTGGAGATGGAGGGAAAAGAAAAAAACGTAAGGGGAAGGAAGGGGGAGAGGTGGAGATGGAGGGAAAAGAAAAAAACGTACCTTATCACCTTCTCAGTCTCCTGCCGCCTCACGCTCCTCTTTCCTCTATGTGATGTCCCAGCATTCACGTGAACACCAGCACAGGCTCACCAGAAATCCTGGCACTTCTTACATGCTAAACATAGCCGGTAAGCAGCATCAGTGGTCTGTGTAGTTTCTACAACCCGGCTTTGATACAGCTGGGTTGGAGACACTTAAGTGCGCGTGTGTGTTTGGCCGGCCTGAGACGGTCAGCCAAACACAAATGCACACTTAGTACATTCTCCCCTCCTCCCTTGTCCCACCTCCTGTGGCCCAGCCCCGCCCCTCCCTGTACTGCTGGCTGAGCCAGCAGATGAAAATGAAACGATAGTGGAACTGCCATTTCATTTTTCATCTCCTGGCTCTTGGCCTGGGGGGACCAATGCTCCTTCGCCATAGTGAAGAAGCCACTGCTGGGGCTAGTGCAGTGCTGGGCTTTGTGTAAGTATTTGATTGAGGGATAAGCAGAAAAGCTATGCTATGCCAGTTTTGGGTGACAGACATCATATCCTGTAATGAGAGGGCAGTATTGTATGTTGATGCATCACAGTAGAAAAGAGTGCTTGACCCTCAAAGAAAGTCATACATCTACACCGACAATGCTACATCCTTCCATGTGTGAAGATTTACAATTTTCAGGAATTCACATAAGTATCTAGAAGTATGCCTGGCAACCTGCAACAGTCACAGATTTCAAGGTGTGCTCCTGAAAAGGGTTTGTGCTTTGCAAGTTTTCATGTGCAAACATAAACAAGCATTGGCAAAGTCAATAGGTCGCGCCTGTGACACCTAATAGCTTTGCCAATGCTTGATTTTTTTAACCAGCCTCTGCACATGTGCATGTAGGAGTGGTGGCCATCTTTGTATGATTTTTCATAAAGCCAAAGAAAAATCATTTTCTAAGATGGCCTCTGTGTGCAAACGTGTGTGGCAGTCATCTTGGAATTTTTTTAATGCTTTAAGAAATATCATTCCAAGACAAAGGGGGTGGTGCCCAGAGCTCCTCCAGGTGGCCACTTGATTCTGCCATGTTGGAAACAAGATGTGCAGAGGCCCCTGGAAACATCTGGTTGGCCAGGGCAAGTGTCTGACGTCAATAACCCACCTCTTATAGGTGGTCACCCTGCAGAGTGACCAATCCCCTGTTAGGGCTATTTAGGGACTCCTCTGCTGGTGGGTCCCCAGATTCAGCATGCCCAACTCCATCAGGACTCCTCTGCATCTACTTTTTCTGCTCCTGGCCACCAGAATCGCTGCTGGACTTCACAGGAACCAAACAAACCTGCAACTCCTGAGACGGCCTCGCCTTGCAACATTGTTTCTTCAGCTCCTGCAAATATTTCCACAGCTGTGCATCCTCTGAGGTCAGCAAGACTTCAGCTGCATCAAAGAAGCAATAGGAATCTCCCTTGGAGTGAAGGAGTTACTCCCCTGCATCCGCAGGCACCTAAGGCAATGACATTTGGCTGCTGGGATCTGCTCTCCACAGGAACTGCGTGGATCCTCCAACACAGGTGGTGGTTCTGAGTGGTCCTATTGGTCCTCTGTACAACTTGGGAGAGGGTGAACCCCTGCCTCTCCTTGCAGGACAGTACCCATGTGCATTGCGACTCTTGCAGGAACTAAGGCTTGTAGACTCCTGCCCCAAGGGATCTTCAGGCTCCAAGTAGCCTCGGGCTCCAGCATTTCATCCTTGCAAGGACAGTTCCTCCTCTGCTCCTCCAGTGACGTGGGACACCTCTCCAGGTGTGCTGACTGGGCCTCACTGCAATTTACTGTGCCTACCGCCAGTGGGTTGCCTGTGGGGGTTACGACTGATTCTGCTAGCTCTCCCGACTGCTGAGGGTCAGCCTGGATTCCCCTCCAAGGGTCGAGTCTCCTGGACCTTACTGGTCCTCTTCCTTTTCTTCTCTGCAAATCCTCCTCTGCCCGGATTTGCATTTGTCAAGGCTTGTTGGTGGTTCTCCTGACCACTGACTATCTGCGAACCGGCAACTGATGTGGGACATCATCTGTATGACTCCTAGGACCTCCCTACAGCTCCTAGGCTCCCCAGCTGATTTTCATCTTCCCTCGTCGACCCAGATCTTCATCCACAAAAGGGTGGGTAGTGGTTCCTGCCCTGCCTGGACACTATTGCATAGGCTAGAGTCTGTCACCTTCTCTTGCAGGTCCTCTTCATCCGGAATCCACCACTGGGTTCCCCTGGACTGTTCCTGGTCTTGCAGTCTTCCTTTTACAAGTCCCCTTGTTAGTCTTTGGGAAGACCAGGTAACTTACCTCTGCTCTCCTGGTTGCTGGGGATCACCTAGGTACTCATCTCTTGGGGTCCTGAATTCTCCCAGCTCCCTTCTAACTACTCCACATCCTTGGATGGGTGACCTAACTTTTCACTCCACTATTTTAGTGTATGGTTTGGCCCTTGCTATAAGGCCCTAGCTATTTTGTGTTATTTCTTCCCAATGCTTGTTGTTTTTCTGAGCTAATTCCTAATACTTACTGTGTAAATATAGTGGGTACTTACCTTCAGTTGGGGGACTGCCTATAAGTAATCTAGTTCAGTGGTACCATAATAAAGTACCTTTATTTTTGCAACACTGTGTGGTTCCTTTCATGTGAGATAAGTTACTGTGTGACTGCTGTGGTATCGCAAGTGCTTTACATTACTCCTAGATAAATCTTGGCTGCTCACCACAGCTACCACTAGAGAGCCCTGGCTTCCTAGACACTGTCTCACTAATTAATAGGGGTTGCATGGACCTGGTATAAGGTGCAAAACCCCCTAGGTGTCCACCACACACAAGACCAGCTTCCTACAGGTGCTGTGAGAAGAGCTCCTGAGACTTGGTGATGATTGCTGAGCTGACGGCAGAGGAGGTGAATTATTTCACTATGGAGAAGATTTTCTTTCAGTTATTGTTGCTGTTGTTCATCCCCTTGGCCAAACCCACTGTGCACTTGCAGACTTTGAGTTGCTGGTGGTACTGTTGGAGGGCTGATTTGTAGGTCAGGTTGTTGCTGTGGGTGAGTCTCCAACAGCTCCCCAGCTGTTTGCAGTGGTGTTTGGTGAGCCGTAGGTTGTCGGTTTACCAAGTTGTTTGAGGCCTGGTGCTTGAGGCAGTCATGGTTTTGAGTGGGAGCAGGGCATCTGCGTAGGAGGTGATCCAGTAGCTGATGTTGTTGATAGATCAGGTGAGGTCATTTTGATGCACTGGATGGTGGTTTAGAAGTTCTGTGGTCCAGGTTTCCTCTGAGATTGTGTTTCAGTTGCAGCTAGGGGTTTCAGTTTGACTGGGTCTTTCTTGGCTGTTAAGGTGCATTTTGAAGCGGACAAGGGGGTGGTTGGTCCAGATAAGAAAGGTGAGTTTGTCCACGATGATGTTGGTGAAAATAGGGTCTAACAGATGGCTGGCAGTTTGAGTAAGGTCCTTCACTTGTTGGGCGAGTCAGTGTGTTCAGGTTTTCCAGGAGGTTTGTGGTGTTTGGGTCAGTGAGGTCCTCCAGGAGAAAGTTGAAGTCACCAAGCAGAATCAAAGAGATAGAATTGAGCATGAAGGGGTCAATGGTGTCTGTGATGGTGTCTCCTAAATTGACTGTGTGGCCAATAGAACAGGGCTTCATCATGGTGGTGTTGTTGGAGATGCTGAATTTGAACGTTAGGTGTTTCAGTTGGTCACATGGGTTAGCTGAGCTGATGAAGCATTCAGATTTATTCATTATAGATGATTGTGATCACTCCTCTGGGTGTGCTGATATTGTCCAGCCTAGCGATCTTGTAGCCTGGGGGGATGTCTCTCGCAATGTGCGGGGATGAGAATAATTTAGCCAGGTCTCAGTGAGAATGAGTAGGTCTGGGGAGAGGTAAGGTAGGAGATCCCAGATTAGATTTGTTGATGAGTAAGTGAGTGTTCAGGAGGGTTCTGGTCAGTGAGTGGTAGGTGTTTTGTGTGTCTGTATCACCAGGTGCAGGTGTGTGAGTGTAGTAAGGTGGGAGGAGAGAATGCTGGGGAGGGGCAAAGCAGAAGTAGCAGGAGGTGCAGGAGAATGGACCTTGCAAGCTGGACAGGGCAGCCAGGCAGCAGCACAGGGAGAATACAGGGTTCAGGTTGTGGAGGACTACAGCGAGGTATCATCTAAGACTATACTGGGAGGATGGAGGAGCAAGGGTCCTAGCACTGGGTGTGGGCTGGGCGCCGATAGGATTGCCTCTGAAGTGCCTTTGTGTGCTAGTGACACATCTGCACCATTACCGCCATTAAGAAGTTCCGGGAACAGGGAGAAGATCTTAGGTGTAGAAGGCGGGTTTTGAGTATGTGGTGGGAGAAAGTGAGAGATGGTGGCAGGAAGGTGCAGGTATAAGTGAAAGTGTTGCATGGGCTAGCACCCAGGCAGGAAAAAGGCTGTGAAGGTGAGAAAGAGCAAAAAGGAGCAAGTGAAAAAGAGTGGAAAAGGGAGAAGAGTGAGAAGGTGAAAATCAATCAATCAGAAAATGTATTACGCGCGCTACTCACCCAAAAGAGTCTCAAGGCACTGGGGGGGGGGGCGGAGGAGGCAGGGGGTGTAGTTTACTGCTCAAAAAGCTATGTCTTGAGGTGCTTTCTGAAAGTCAGGAGGTCCTAAGTCTTGCGTAGGTTAGTGGGGAGGGAGTTCCAGGTCTTGGAGGTGAGGTAGGAGAAGGATCTGCCTCCGGAGGTGGTGCGTTGGATGCGGGGGACTGTGGCAAGGGAGAGGTCAGCAGAGCGGAGGAGTGAAGTGAGTGTGTGGAAGTTCACTCGTTCGTTGAGGTGGGCTGGTCCAGTGTTGTGGAGGTGAAGAACCAGAACCTTATGGGCCTGGCGGCGCAGGGTACGCCTGAAATCTCCTTGGATTCACCTGCCTCAACTAACAGAGACACGGGACACTCTGTCAGGCGTAAAAGATCAGATTTTATTAGCTGCAGCTAGTACAGTTGTCCAAGAAGTACACAAGGTATGTTCTCAGGAGACTGCCACTTTACTTTGTGGCGCACAATCTTATATACCGTATAAAAACCATTTATTAACTACATACACTCCCAGAACACATAGAAAGGAGCCAGTAAGAATAATGTAAAGATAGAACAGAGCCAATAGAAATGTCGGAAAACAAGACAGCACCAATAGAAGGAATTGGAAAACAAAGTATCAAGTGACTTAAGGTTGCCTCCCCTCCAGCTGTGTTTGTCACCCCTCCCTTGAACTAATTCATTAACCGATCCACAACGAAGTTGCATGTGGTGCGATAAGTTTGTGTGCGTTTGGAGGACAGTTGTGAAATGAGAGAATACTAGCAAAGGACAGCGAAGGCCAGACGATAAGATAAGATCGGCGGAGAATAGTGTGAGCCTACAGATAGTTGAAACAAGGATTAGAAAACCAGACAGGGATTAGTGTACTCGGTCAGACCTTAATACCAGCCTTGTAAAGATAGAGGCAGAAGGCTGTTTTGAACACCATGTTGCAGAATAAGCAGAAAAGGCAGAATGGACTTCGTTCGCTGTGCTGCCTGAGTGAAGGCAACATAAAATGGCGGCGGGCCACAAAATGGCGGGTCGATACGATCGTATTAAAAATCGAAATTCCTCAGACCCTCCTTTTGCCAGAACTCAGGCAAGATACACAAACTCATGTTAATCTGAGTCGATGTCTATGGCCATGAGGTCATCAAGCTGTTGCTGTACCATCATTTTGATATTCTCTGCTCTTTGTGACTTGGGTTTGGGAATACATGCAGTAGCACATAGGTTGCAGATGGCAGGACCGCAGTGCATACAAAGACAACAAGAGAATATAAAAGCTAAAATTACTCCAAAGAATGTCAATACCTTCCAACCCCATTTGGACAGTAATCCCCAAAACCACTCTGAAAAGGACCAATCTCCTTCGTCCTGATGAATCGACTCGGAGATTATGTGTAACTTAGAGATAGCTTGGTATACTGTCGGAGCGTCATTAGGTATGAAAATACAGCAACTTGATCCGATCAATTTGCATACTCCACCACGGTCCGCAAGAACAAAGTCTAAGGCAACACGGTTCTGCAAGGTCATAAGACGATCAGCCTGTAGTTCAGCTGTAATGTTACTTAAAGCTCCTACAGTGATGTCTATGGTGGTTTCTACGACACGAACCAATTGCCTTATATTTCTGCTGTTGGCCATTGGACCCCAGAAGGGAAGAAATCCTTTGAGGAAATCTCCTCCCTCTTGTCCTGCTGTGTCTTTCGAATCCACAATCCCTCTGCCATATCTATTTTTATGATGGTTCGCAGGAGCGGTGTATGTAGGGGGAAGAAGAAAGGCTATATAACAAGTACCAGAGAAATCAGCTGGCAACCATGTATAAGCCCTATCGTGGCAAACGAAGTATGTACCTTGAGATGGTACTAACGGCAGTGAATTCAGGGCTGAATAAACATATGTATGGGAACATAAACTTTCTCTTTGTCCGGTGTTTGGAGTTCTACCATTTATTTGCAGACAGAAATTTCCTTGTTGGGGTATGACCCGTATCGGAGGAGATTTTCCTTGCTTAACCTTATCATTGAGGCTGGAAATGTAATTAGTTATGTTCCAATTGGTATATGCTTTTCTTTCATCTATGGAAGCTTCACTTTTTTCCATGATTTTAGCCATAGCTACCATTCCCTTTATCAATAAACTATGACTGAAATTTGAACCAACACTATGTGAACTGACAGGTTGTTTAATTTTACTTTGATATGCATTATTGAAAATGACAAAATAAGCCCAAGCGGAACCTTCATAGGAGAATGGAAGAACTAAATATGGCATTCCTTTTTCTACCGTATGTGGTATGAGTCCACACACCCAACAGTCAGTTGTATTGATCACTAACTGATGTTGATGTAACAACTGGACGAAGGAATTGTTAAAGTATTCAGTTCTTCTGATGAGTTCATGCTGGGGAAGAGTGTGAAATAGGTGCGGAGAGATAGTAGAAGAAGATGTAGAGGTAGGAGAAGAGACAACTTTTTGCTGCAGAGTAATAATGATCCAGTTTACAGATGCCAAAAGAATACACGACAATATAATGACGCATAGAGCAATACTACAACGACTACATATTTCTTTACAATTATTCTTTACATTTTTACTTTCTCTTTTATCTAATGTAGCCTCCATCTTTCTAAGTGGATGCTCACGGCAATCTTCCTCAATCACTGTAGTCACGATTATCTACCGTCCTATGACACTGTGAGGTCCTGCAGGCCTATTGCCACTTACTCAGGTCGTAACTAAGACTCCTACCGTGACCCTGCAACCGGGATAGAGTACTACATAGGAGAGAAATTTACAAGTTCTTTGGTCTTGGTCTCAAATTATAGCGTTCCTGTCCAGAGGCAGTCTGGTTTTGAAACAATGTTCCTGGATTTGTCGTGTTCAAGCGACGATGCGATGGTATTGCTTCTTGAAGGATGTCGTCGTCCTCTTTCTCAGAAAGTGTTCCAATTAGACGCGCATCACTGAATGGTACAAATTGCGGAACTTTCTCACTTTCAGAGTCACTGATGCCTCTACGGACCCACTGATCGAAAGGCAAGGGCAAAGGCACTTTCTTGCAGTGCACGGCATGCACCCAGTTTTTCTTTCCTTCGACTTTAACTGCTGTTCTTGTGGTCAAAAGAACCAGGCGTGGCTCTCTCCATCTGGGCTCCAAATTTCTCTGTCGTTGGAAATTTTTCGTGCAGACCCAGTCACCTGGTCGGATGGAATGACCTGGGTCTGTGGAAGCCTCTGGTAGAGCACTCTGAACCTGTTGATGAAGAACACGCAATTTAGTTGTAAGGTCATGCAAGTAGTCAATCAACATCGGGTATGGCAAGTCTGAGTATTTCTTAGGGCGAGGAACTCCCCATACATTAGCTGGACGACCAAATATCACTTCGTAAGGGCTAAGCCCCAAACGAGAGTGTACTGCTGTTCTGGTGGACAGAAGAGCCAATGGTAAAGCATCAGGCCAATTAAGTCCTGTGCTAGCTTGCACCTTAGCAATTTTAAGCTTCAAGGTTCCATTGTAGCATTCTACTAAACCAGCCGACTGTGGGTGATTCGCCGCGTGGAACTTCTGTTTTATGCCAAGACCTGCACAAACTTTTTGCATGACTTGACCCACAAATTCGCTCCCATTGTCACTCCAGACAATGCGCGGCAAACCAAACCTAGGGAAGAATTCTTTCAAAAGTATTTTGGCAGTTGATAAAGCAGTATTGTCCTTCAGAGGGTAGGCTTCTACCCATCTAGAAAAAGCACATACTACCACCAGAACATATTTGAGGTTGTTGCATCGTTCCATGTGAATATAATCGATCTGCAACACCTCAAATGGATATGTTGGAGGAGCAAAATGACCTGCTGGAGTTGGGGTTCCCTTTCCCGGATTGTACATCAAGCAAACAATACAATGTTTTACTACATTATTTGCACACTTTGGGATCCCCTCATTTTGCCACACTGGAGCCAGAAGTTTACATATTCCTTTTGCACTTAGGTGAGCTGGACCATGTGCCATAGTAACTACAGGTAGTACATAAGCATCTGGTAACAGCCAACGTTGATGTTCTGATAATTCAACCCAACATCCCATCTCATCTAACATTCCTGTACTTTCCTTCCACTTTCTCAACTCATTCTCCGTAGCCTCTCCTTGAATTGATTTCACACTCTCTACTGTATCTTCACACATTCCCTTTTCTCTTACGCAGTTTGCGGGACCTGCAACATACATTCGACTTGTGTTGTCTCTGGCTGTCTTTTTCGCTACCTCATCTGCAAGTGCATTTCCTCGACCAACATCGTCCACAATCTTTTTGTGTGCACTACACTTCACGATTGCTATCTGAGTAGGCATTGTAAGTGACTCAAGAAGTTCAGTCACTAATTGACCATGTTGTATCTTAGTACCATGGGAAGTAAAGAATCCTCTTTCCTTCATTAAGCGCCCAAAGTTAAACGCTACACCAAAAGCGTATTGGCTATCAGTGTACACGTTTACTCTTTTTCCTTTGGACAACACACACGCTCTAGTTAAGGCTATCAATTCAGCTGCCTGAGCTGAATTATGTCTAATGCGTGCTGTCTCCACAATCGTATGCAAAGTAGTAATAGCGTAGGCTGAAACTGTATCTCCATTCGGGAGCTTGAAACAAGAACCATCTACCCATAGTGTTCCATCTGGATTCACTAATGGCGTGTCTTTTAGGTCAATTCTACCCTTAGTCTCTTCTTCAGTACGGAGAAAACAATCATGCTGTTCAGAGACATCTCTCTCTTCTGGAAGAGGCAACAAAGTAGCTGGATTCAGGGTATTACATCGTTTGATGTGTATGTGACTAGCCAAAAGCGTCAGCTCATATCCGGACAACCGAGCACTCGTAAGATGCTGCGTTTTTGTCCTATTTAGTAAAGTATCCACTGCATGTGGCACCATAACAATGAGAGTATTATCTAGCACTACTCCAGCAGACTGTCGAATAGAAATTGCTGCTGCCGCTGTTGCCTTAAGACAACTAGGCAACGCTTTAGCTACTGGATCTAACGTAGCTGAGAAATATGCGCATGGTCGCTGTTGATCTCCAAAACGCTGCGTTAAGACTGACAATGCACAACCCTCTCTTTCGTGGACATAGAGCGTAAAGGGCTTACTGTAATCAGGAGTACCCAATACAGGAGCAGAACACAAAGCAATACGCAAATCAGTAAAACTCTTCTGACACTCGTCAGTCCACGGAAGAGGCTGAGGCGTATCTTTTAAAGTTAGCGCCAACAGCGGTTTAGCCAATAAAGAGAAACTCGGAATCCACTGTCTACAATAAGAAGTAATGCCCAAAAAGGCACGTACCTCTCTTTGTGTGGATGGCACTGACATTTGTGCAATTGCCTGAATTCGTTCGGGGGTCAATCGTCGTCCCTCCTTTGACAAGAGATGACCCAAATAAGTCACCTCGCGACAGACATATTGTAATTTAGAAGGAGAAACCTTGTGATTCAGATCAAACAAGTGACGCAACAGTGCAACGGTCACGTTTTTGCAAATCTCCTCTGAATCAGCTGCAACTAATAAGTCATCCATGTACTGAATGAGAGCGGCACCGGACGGTAAGGAAAAGGCATCAAGATGACATTTTAGAGCTTGACTGTAAATAGAGGGACTTTCACAATAACCTTGAGGTGCGCGTTTAAACCGGAAGCTTCGGCCTCCGAGGGAAAAACCAAAAATATCTCTACTCTCTTCGGCGATGGGAATACTAAAGAAAGCATTCTTTAGATCAATAACTGAAAACCAAGTCGCTGTAGAAGGTATCATCATCAACAGAGCAGTGATATCTGGGACTACAGGAAACTGCGGTACGACAATCTTGTTTACCTCCCGAAGATCAATTACAAAACGATAAACAGGAGGCTGAGAAGGATCAGTGCGTTTAAGAACCGGAAGAACAGGACTGTTACATGTATTTCCTCTCGTTTCCTCAACCACACCCTTCTGAATCAAATCATGGACAATTTCCAGAAGTGCTTTCTCACCTTCAGTAGAGATTCTGTATTGCGGAATACGTGGCATTTCAGCATTGGGCTTAAGAGTAACAACATAAGGTGGGATCTCAAGACAACCAACGTCATTCGGACCCGTAGCCCAAAGCGTTTCGGGAAGAGAAAGCAATTCAGGTGGGAATTGATCTTTTGATAAGTACATTGGACTAGTCATTTTCTGTCCTAGAGTGAGGTATACACCAGAAGGTGAACAATATATCGTAGCATGCATTCTTTTTAATAGATCTAAACCCAACAGATTTTCACCACAACCATTCGTCAGAAGAAGCGGAGCTTCTAAATCATAAGGGCCTATTGAAACAGGCAAAGGGCAAGAAACTGGATTGCGAACAGGGGCGCCAGAAAATCCTACAGATACATTCGTTAAGCCAGACAAAGGTGCGCCAGGGAGTTTAGAATGAATGATAGAGCTTCTCATGGCACCAGTATCTAAAAGAAATGGCTCTGAAACACCCATTGTAGTGACATTAACATAAGGTCCATTCTGATCCACTGGAATTGACGTAACCCCCTTACTTTGTCCATGGCTGTCCTATTCAAAATGAAGACTTTCATTCCCTCCTTCAATATACTGATCCTCACTGTAATACTGTGTAGACCTAACATTTTGCTGGTCAAAGTAATTTCCGGAATTTGGAGGAACAAAAGAACGCTGCTCTTGGGTTAACACACCTCGACCTCTACCTCTATTTGCTGACTGAGGACCACCACGACCTCGTGAAGCAGATGTTGCTCCATTACGCTGCAACAATGCCGGACAACTGTTCTTAAAATGACCTTCCTCCCTACAATAAGCACATTGATTGGGACCTAGCAAAGGTCTTGGAATGAATGGTTCAGGCTTTTGATACAACCTCTGAAACTGCGGAGGCTGTTGAAACTGAGGCTGAACATAACGAGGAGGATAAGCCTGTTGCAAGAGAACTTTAGTTTTTAATTCTTTCGTCTTTTTCTCTTGTTTTTCCCTTTCTTCTTTGTCTCTATTTTCATAATATTGTGCAGTAGCCAATATCTGGGCGGAAGAAGAAACTGCCCATGAACTCTCGGAGTCTTTTAGCTTGTGTGATAGTTCAGGAAGCAAGTTATATACGAACTTATCCACAAATAATCGCTGTCCCCCTTCTGTAGCCATATCTTGACCACTGTGATCAATGAATGTCTCCTCGAATCGGGTAAAGAAATCGGAAACACTTTCATCTTTCTTTTGTTTACATGCTGCTAGCTTATCCCAATTAACTCTCAAAGCAGGCATCATTGTTTTCATTAATGTAATAATCCTACCAGGGAGTTCTGAGATCAAAGCGTCGGGCTTTGCACCACCTACTTGACCTCTATCTGCGGCAATAATAGCGTTCCAATCGCCGCCTAATTCTTGAGCGTGATCCTCTCTACGAATTTTAGCCCATATTGTCTGTGGAACTACATTTCCCATCAACATGTCAATATCTGCTAGATTCATAGTACATGCATCAACTGTTTGCGACAACTCTTTATAGTAACCAGCAGGATTTTTGCGTGAATCTGGTAGTGACTGTTTAAGTGCTAAAACTTCAGACCTTTTCCAGGGGACATGTATCCATATGCGCTGAAAATGCGCAGGAATAGCTGGATTAGCACCTGCTGCTGCAACTTCTTCCTTCCATATTGGAGAAACCTCTCTCATGGGATAGTTTTTCAGTGCTGTCCTAACTGAAGGATCAGAATCAGGAAAAGTCTGTGAGAACAATAGGGATCTGAAAGAAATAAGTGTTCTGACAGCGTTTTCAACCTTAGGACCCACAATAAGTCCTTTGTCAAAGTCAGCCTGAACATCTAACAGATCCTGTGGGACCGAACCCAAATTCATATCCTCCCATTCTTTAGCGAGAGTATCGCACATAACTTTAAAAACATATCTCTGCGTAGGTGCATTCCATTGCAGAAAGGTGGACATAATATCAGACGTACTATATTGGGGACCCTTCTTGATCCATCTACAAGCAAGTGAGTCCAATTTTTCTCGCTCTTCGGAGTCTGGGAATTGACTACGAGACTGTCTTCGAGAAATAGCTGGAGACACATTTAAAGCTTCAAAGAAAGGTGATAAGAGACCAGAGACAGTATCTGCAAATCGCTTACGCATAGATGGAGAATTTGACATAAGGATAGGGGACAAGGTATTAGGTGAATTAACTAAAGGAGCATTAGGAATTGCCAAAGGAGCAGAAGGCAAAGGAGTTAAAGGCAAAGCTGGCATAGGCAATACTTGAGGAGGCAAATGTGGAAAAGCTGGAGCAGGCGGAAGCACAACTGGCGGCTGAACAGGCTGTAACATCGGGGGTGCATTAGCACCTTGTACATAGGGCGGAGGCAATTTCAATAAGTGGGACATTAAGGAATCTTCCTCAAAATCTTTTCTCTTATCAAGGGAAGAGATAGGCAACGTCGGATAGAATTTATCTATTGCCATTCGATGCTGTCTGTCTGAAATTTCCATTGCATTATCTATTTCATCATCTTTGAATTGCTGAGCAGCCTGTATAATCGTCATTCCCTGTGTTTTCCTATCTCGTTTCGCTTGTTTAATTTCTCTCTGTTTGGCTTCCTTACGCCAAAGGCGAAAAGAGTCAAACATTGCCGGCCGGGCTTTTCTTTTAAATAACGTTGCTTCTAAATTATCTAGCACATCAGTTTCGAAACTACCATTTTCTGGCCATTTTAAAACACCATCTTTCTTTGTATATCGGGTCCATGTCTTATTAAAGGCAATAGGACCAACACCATGTTTAGAATAGAGCTCATATGTGGGAGTTCCAACCGAAGGAATCGGACAGGAGTCCTCAAGCTGGGAGTCCCTATTACAACCAAAGCAACAAAGTTTTCCAAACTTAGTCAGACCAGACATCTCACGATTTTTACTGGCTGTTCACAAACATCAAGGGGGTAAAACTTTCAGTTTACACAGCACAAATGCACTTACCCCTCGGCTTTGGCCACTGCAATGGCCAAATCTAAGGACCTAAGGACAAAACAAAGACCAAAATTTGTGGGCGCGACCCACCAAATACTTAACTAAGGATGTCTTCTTACACCAACAGAGGCCCGTCTATCGTCTCGCTTTACCATACATCATCAAAGAAAGGGCCAAGGCAGGGCGGCAGTCAGGGCAGCAGTCGTCAGTAGCCGTCAGGAAGGAGTAACCGCGCTGAAAAAGACCTTCGGACCACTTCGACATACAGGGGTCGCTTGACGTGGCTCGCGATTCCTCCAGAATTTTCTTGCGGGGTTCCTCACGACCTTCAGGCAGAACCGGTACCGCTGAAGCCGCCCCACGTTGGGCGCCAGTTGAAGAACCAGAACCTTATGGGCCTGGCGGCGCAGGGTACGCCTGAAATCTCCTTGGATTCACCTGCCTCAACTAACAGAGACACGGGACACTCTGTCAGGCGTAAAAGATCAGATTTTATTAGCTGCAGCTAGTACAGTTGTCCAAGAAGTACACAAGGTATGTTCTCAGGAGACTGCCACTTTACTTTGTGGCGCACAATCTTATATACCGTATAAAAACCATTTATTAACTACATACACTCCCAGAACACATAGAAAGGAGCCAGTAAGAATAATGTAAAGATAGAACAGAGCCAATAGAAATGTCGGAAAACAAGACAGCACCAATAGAAGGAATTGGAAAACAAAGTATCAAGTGACTTAAGGTTGCCTCCCCTCCAGCTGTGTTTGTCACCCCTCCCTTGAACTAATTCATTAACCGATCCACAACGAAGTTGCATGTGGTGCGATAAGTTTGTGTGCGTTTGGAGGACAGTTGTGAAATGAGAGAATACTAGCAAAGGACAGCGAAGGCCAGACGATAAGATAAGATCGGCGGAGAATAGTGTGAGCCTACAGATAGTTGAAACAAGGATTAGAAAACCAGACAGGGATTAGTGTACTCGGTCAGACCTTAATACCAGCCTTGTAAAGATAGAGGCAGAAGGCTGTTTTGAACACCATGTTGCAGAATAAGCAGAAAAGGCAGAATGGACTTCGTTCGCTGTGCTGCCTGAGTGAAGGCAACATAAAATGGCGGCGGGCCACAAAATGGCGGGTCGATACGATCGTATTAAAAATCGAAATTCCTCAGAGGGACTTGTGAGCGTGGATGAGGACTTCGAAGATGATCCTTTTGCTGATGGGCAGCCAATGAAGGGATCTGAGGTGAGCAGAGATGTGTTTGTGGCGTGGGAGGTTGAGGATGAGACGTGCAGCTGCGTTCTGGATTCGCTGGATTTTCTGCTGAAGTTTGGCTGTGGTACCAGTGTGGAGGGCGTTTCCGTAGTCTAATCTGCTGCTGATGAGTGCCTGGGTGATGGTTTTTCAGGTTTCTATGGGAATCCATTTGAAGGTCTTCCGTAGCATGCGAAGCGTGTTGAAACAGGAGGATGATATGGTGTTGATTTGCTGGGCCATGGAGAGAGATGAGTCTAAGATGATGCTGAGGTTGCGTGCATGGGTGGAGGGTGTTGGGGGTGGACCTAGGCCGGTGGGCCACTAGGAGTTGTCCCATACTGTCTTGTTGGGGCTGAAGATGATGATTTCTGTTTTGTTGGAGTTGAGTTTGAGGTGGCTTGCTGTCATCCATTTGGTGGTGTCGAGAAGTTTGGCGTGGAGGTTTGTCTTGGCGGTGGAAGGTTTCCTGGTGAGGGAGATGACGAGCTGGGTGTCGTCTGCGAGGGGTGGAGGATGTTGGTGACTGGGCCATGTAAATGTTGAAGAGGGTAGGGCTGAGGGAGGACCCTTGGGGGACCCCACAGATGATCTTGGTTGCTGGGGACTGGAAGGGAGGGAGGCGGACTTTCTGGGTTCTTTCAGCGAGGAAGGAAGTGAGCCAGTCCAGGGCCTTGTGACGGATTCCTGCTTCGAAAAGGCGTGCACGGAGGATTTGGTGGCAAACAGTGTCGAAGGCTGCGGAGAGGTCCAGGAGGATGAGTGCTACGGTCTAGCCCTTGTCAACTCTGGTTCTGATGTCATCAGTGCAGGTGATGAGGGCGGTCTCAGTGCTGTGGTTCTTGCGAAATCCAGACTGGGAGGCGTAGAGTGCGTTGTTTTCCTCTAGGAAGTGAGACAGTCAGGCATTCACTATCTTCTCAGCGACCTTGCCTGGGAAGGGGAGAAGATAAATGGGGCGGTAGTTCGTGAGGTCTTCTGGGTCTGCTTTGGGTTTTTTGAGGAGTGCGGTGACTTCAATGTGCTTCCAGGTGTCTGGGAAGGTTGCAGCGTCGAAGGAGCTGTTAATTACGGCTTGGAGCTGGGGAGCGATGATTGGGCTGGCTTTGTTGAAGATGTGGTGGGGGCAGGGGTCTGTGGGGGAGCCTGAGTGGCTGGAGTTCATGTTTTTTTTTGTTTCTTCGGCGTCTGTAGGGGTCCAGGTGTGCAGTTGGTTGGTGTGGGGTTGTGTTGTGTGCCGCCATTAAGAGGGGGAGGTGGGAGGGTTGAGCAGCTGGGAGGCGGGAGGGAAGGGCCAATGGGGGCCTGAAGAGGGCGGGGCTTCAGGGGACGCAGCGGCAGGGAACAGGAGAGCACAGCAATTGGGCAAAAATCGGGCAAGAAACGAAGAGGAATACAGAAAGGGCACAGGGGCACAAAAACACAATGCAGAAAACGAAAAAACGATTTTAAAAAACGAAATACAGGAAATGCAACAAAGCAGAGGGGGCGGGGCCGAAGGGGATGCAGTGGCAGGGAACAGGAAAGCACAACAATCGGGCAAAAATAGGGCAAGAAACGAAGCGGAATACAGAAAGGGCACAGGGGCAGAAAAACACAATGCAGAAAACGAAAAAACTATTTTAAAAAACGATTTACAGGAAATGCAACAAAGCAGAGGGGGCCGGGCCGCAGGGGACGCAGCGGCAGGGAACAGGAGGGCACAACAATCGGGCAAAAATCAGGCAAGAAACGAAGCGGAAAACAGAAAGGGCACAGGGGCAGAAAAACACAATGCAGAAAATGAAAAAACGATTTCAAAAACGATAATACAGGAAATGTAACAAAGCAGAGCACAACAAGATATTCCTACCACTAGGCACCAGGGATGAGGCGCAGGCAGGTGCCTGCGGGTGGTGGAGGGCCTTGAACTTCAAATCCTGTCGGCAGTCGGCGGGGTCAGCGGCACGGAGGCAGGCTGGTGGAGCGAAGTGGACTCCTGGCCAGAACCAGGTCAGGGGGTCACACAGGGCTCCACGCAGCAGCCGCCATTAAGAGGGGGAGGTGGGAGGGTGGAGCAGCTGGGAGGCGGGAGGGAAGGGCCAATGGGGGCCTGAGGGGGCAGGGCTTCAGGCGACGCAGCGGCAGGGAACAGGAGAGCACAACAATCGGGCAAAAATCGGGCAAGAAACGAAGAGGAATACAGAAAGGGCACAGGGGCACAAAAACACAATGCAGAAAACGAAAAAATGATTTAAAAAAATGAAATACAGGGAATGTAACAAAGCAGAGGGGGGCGGGGCTGCAGGGGACACAGAGGCAGGGAACAGGAGAGCACAACAATCGAGCACAAATAGGGCAAGAAACGAAGCGGAATACAGAAAGGGCACAGGGGCAGAAAAACACAATGCAGAAAACGAAAAAACTATTTAAAAAAACGAAATACAGGGAATGAAACAAAGCAGAGGGGGGGCGGGCCGCAGGTGATGCAGCGGCAGGGAACAGGAGGGCACAACAATCAGGCAAAATCAGGCAAGAAACAAAGCGGAATACAGAAAGGGCACAGGGGCAGAAAAACACAATGCAGAAAATGAAAAAACGATTTTAAAAACGAAATACAGGAAATGTAACAAAGCAGAGCACAACAAGATATGCCTACCACTAGGCACCAGGGATGAGGCGCAGGCAGGTGCCTAAGGGTGGTGGAGGGCCTTGAACTTCAAATCCTGGTGGCAGTCGGCGGGGTCAGCGGCATGGAGGCAGGCTGGTGGAGCCAAGTGGACTCCTGGCCAGAACCAGGTCAGGGGGTCAAACAGGGCTCCGCGCAGCAGCCGCCATTAAGAGGGGGAGGTGGGAGGGTGGATCAGCTGGGAGGCGGGAGGGAAGGGCCAATGGGGGCATGAGGGGGCGGGACTGCAGGGGACGCAGCGGCAGGGGACGCAGCGGCAGGGAACAGGAGAGCACAACAATCGGGCAAGAAACGAAGAGGAATACAGAAAGGGCACAGGGGCAGAAAAACACAATGCAGAAAACTAAAAAACAATTTAAAAAAACGAAATACATGGAATGTAACAAACCACAGGGGGCGGGGACGCAGGGGAGGCAGCAGCAGGGAACAGGAGGGCACAACAATCGGGCAAAAATCGGGCAAGAAACGAAGCGGAATACAGAAAGGGCACAGGGGCAGAAAAACACAAGGCAGAAAATGAAAAAACAATTTTCAAAACGAATTACAGGAAATGTAACAAAGCAGAGCACAACAAGATATGCCTACCACTAGGCACCAGGGATGAGGCGCAGGCGGGTGCCTGCGGGTGGTGGAGGGCCTTGAACTTCAAATCCTGGCGGCAGTCGGCGGGGTCAGGGGCACGGAGGCAAGCTGGTGGAGCCAAGTGGACTCCTGGCCAGAACCAGAAACAGAGGAAGAAGGTGAGAAAACAGAGTTAAAAGCAGCAAAAAGTAAAGCACATGTGAGAGAGAATGAAGAGAAGACATATTAAGAAAAAGCACAAAGAGACAAACTCAAAGGAGCAGAAAACGTGGTAAAGGTGGAAACAAAAAGAGAGATGAAGTTAGAACGAAAGCTCGAGTAAAGAGCAGAGAGAGTGAGAAGCAGTGCAAAGACGCAAGCACTGTGAGGTAAAAGGTAGCGGGGCAAAAGATGGAGACAGGCACAGAAGCAGAGGAGAAAAGGAGGCAGGAGAAAAGGAGGCAACAGAAGAAGCAGGCTGGAGGTTGGTGGCTAAGGGCCTCTGGCTGAAGCACTAGAGTGATATGGGGTCTGAAGTGACCGATCCATGCGGTAGGGGCAAGGCAGTCAGGTAAGGCGATCAGGCAGGGCCAGACCAAAGCACACTAAACCCTTGCTTGGCGTCGCATGGGCAGACCCTTGCAGCAGTCACCTACAGAGTTTGGCCTGATGCAGACACAGACCCAGTTATTATTGCCTGTCTTTCTGCTTTGTGTACTTGCTTACTTGGCCTATCTTCACTACGGACTTTGTATTTATCTGCCTATATGCCTCATAACATTTTGCTAGCATTATATGTTTGTGGTAGTTGCTGTCCATCCTCCCTGTCCATCCGAGCTTCTAGTCCACCCTGCTTTTCCCATTACTGTGTCCATTTCCAGATCAGCACCTGCTCCTTCTGCTTGTCATGTGGACCCCTTTGTTTTCTTTTCCAACTCCAGCTTGCTCCTGCCTCCTGTCATCTGATCACCAGCTCTAACTTACTTTGCTAATGCCGAATTTTCACTTTAACGAGGGGAAATATTTTCAGTCATTGCCTTACTGGTAAAGGCAAGCTCTGACAGTGGCAATCATTTTGTCTTCTGTATAATGAAAAGGTCTTCTCAAGCTTCATTAACACACATAGTCCAAGCACAGCAGGGGCTGTAGCAATGCAAAAAAGGATTAGGAAGATTATTTCCTACCTCGCTGCGCAGACCTGGAACACTCTACCGCTACATCTCAGGCAATCACCCTCATTGCCTCAATTCAAGAAGGACCTCAAGACCTTGTTCTTCGACTGAACTGCAACATCCCCTATGGCCTTGAGACCCTAATGGGTGATTAGCCGCGCTTTACAAGTATTCTGATTGACTGATTGAGACATAAAGTGTGTGAATTAGCAATGTATCTGCCTTTGCTGACAGACAAGCATGGCAGGGCAGCCACAGTGCAAGATTCTCACAAAGGCCCAAAAACAAAGAGAGAGGGGCAACCAATACAAGAGCCAGCACGAATGGATGCATTGGCAGGGCGTGCAGATAGGCTGAATGTACTTTGACTTTTTCCCCCAATTTTATTGGTGTGCTGACCAGGTCACGCTGCCCCCAAATAACCCAAAAGTCTACAGCAGCCGTGAGCTCATGGACAGAATAACAATAGGCAGGTCAGAGCAGGAACCACATAAATTATGTCTTGCACCTGCAGCCTTGAGATGCTCCTCGGTAAAAACAAAAATGTTTTTTTTTATTGAATCTAAATGCACTGCAAGAGTTTTCTCTGTCGCTGCTTGTGAAGCCACATCTCATAATGAGAAGCGTTTGTGGGTTAGTTTTATCCACTGTTTCTCAAATATATGGTGTATGTTGGGCCAACAAACAGCACAAGAAAATGTGCCCAGAACACTGAGGATGAAAGAATACAGTTTGAGTGTTTATCTCCTTCACTAACATTACAGATAGTTTCAGAGCTGTTGGTAGGCAAGGAAATACAGCCAGCCAGAGAGCTCCCTTCTTGTCTGAGGCGGTCAGTCACTGCTGCTCCACAGCACCCAGACTGTACTGTGCAGTACATGCTTCCAGCCAATCACAGAGCTGCATGCTAAAATCCAAATATGCTTACTGCTGCTGAAACAGGAACCCTTCAGCTATCAATTATTGCCAATTTACTTTACTGAATCCCATCATGTTTAATAAAATGTGCATATTCCTCGCATTTCCATAAGCTAGAAAAGAGCCCTGTACCCTCGGCTGCAAAAGCTGAAGAGGCAGAGTTTATTTCCTTTTTTTAGGTCTTGCCTACCAGGCAGGTCGAGCTATCTGCTTGCAAAAGAGCTATTGAGGTCTTACCAGGAACCTACAGGGGTTTACAGCTCTCGACTGTTTCTCGTTAGTTGTCCTTATTGTCACATTCATTTACTTGTTTCTTATTCAATGGCTTGGGCGTAGCCTCTCTGGGATCTCTTTGATTGGCTAAATTGTATCCGTCCCCTGCTCACTTTTTGTTTTTTTCCTTTTTGATTAAGCACTCCAAGAAAGTACATTTATTTTCCAGCTCTTTCCCTCGTATGCTCCCACCCATGAAGGCTGTAGTGTTAAGGCTTACAGCAGAAATTCTCAAAATGACTATTTGCTAAATTGCTGTAATTCACCTCGATGTTCCCAACTATGTACACCTGTCCAAACAGCCACTGACCTCAAACAACATCCATAGCTTCGCAGCTAAACTGTCACCCTTGCCAAAAAATAGTAATTGCAAGCCCTCCTGGTGAACCAGTGGATGTCCTCTGGCAAGGTATTGATTGTTCATATAGTAAACCTGTGTGTGTAAACCCACACAAGATGCCCCCCACAGTATGTGTCACAGAAACGTGAGATGTGCCGGAAAAAAGGCTCCTAATAAATAAAGCACTTCTCAAAATTGAGGTGTCCAGATTTAAAACTAAAATGCTCCTTCTTAGGTACAGTATCCAAGATCCCAAATGGTCTTCCAACACACTTCAGATGGGCCCTTTCGATTTCTATATTCAAGAGAAAAATATAATGTGTATGCAGTTTTACACATTACACAAGATACTACAGGCCCCAATAGGCCATTGCCCGCACCAGGCATTTTCCTGGTGGGGTGGGAAGGTTGGGGATGGTTTTGATCTTGGTGGGCACAGGTTGGGTTTTACTATAGGTGGGCACCGGTTGGATGCTAGGAGCTGTTTTTCCTGCCCTTCAAACACAAATTGCTTTATAGTGCCCACCTCCAAACCATTTGTTTTTGCATTTGACTTGTTCCTGTCTCCTGCGGGATCACCACGAGCAATAATGACCCTCAGGGGGAAGAGAGCGAGGGGGTCTGTGGTTACTTGGCTCAGGGAGTCCATTACAAATATGAGTTTTCTAAACACATGGCACTGTTACCTGTAATGCGACTGCAATGCATATCCGATTAGTATATTGCATTCAGGGACAATTATTGAAAAGTGCTAGATTCTAATCATTAAGTTAGATACATTCATACCCCCCACTCTTACTTCCCTGACGATAATGCTATTAGTGAACCAAGAGGAAAGTCCGTTGTTGTTTGCCCCCTAAATGTGGCCTAAAAAGTTTCTATAGATGGAATTACAGTACGTCTTTTGTTTTTGGGCAGCATACACCCTGAACTGATGTATTGAAAGCTGCTCTCATGTGATGATGAAGGAAACTGAGGCACTGTGAACAAATAATTGCCTAAGATCACACAAGGTCGTCAAGTGGAAGCTGAGACAGGGCCATGGTTCTCTGGTTTCAAGTCTTGCACCTCAGCCACTACATGGTTATTTCTTTGTCTGTCTCATATTAGATCAAAGCTTAATTAATTAGTTTATGCTTAGTTATTTGTGGTGATAAAGTAGTGCACTTTGTTAAATATATGCTGTATATGCATGTAGTCTTTTGGGAAGGGTGATGTTTTAATACAGCAGCTAAAATGAAAAACAGGCGACCCATTCTTAGTGAGTGGATTGAGGCAGTTTGCTCCACGTGGCTAAAAGTCTTTAATTGTTGTGGTCTATTCTTGAATTATTTCATTCGCTCACACATCTCACTTACTATTCATTCACTGAACTATGCAGAGAAGTCTCCAACCTCCATCCTTCCAATCAATGACTTGACAAGGTTCTAAAATGAAACGTGTAGTAAAATGTACCATATCAGAAATTGTTTTAAAAAAATTCCTAGGACAAGAACTTAAACCCCAAATTCCAAATTCCTTTTACAGTGATCATGCTTGTTCGCTACGCTTGCTGGCGTGCACAGTATGAGAGCTGGTCTGAAAATTAGCCGGGGCTGCTTTTGGCTCCCAGTGTGGCCCTGAATATGTATGACATTCCAGCTTAGATTCACCATACACTGTGGAAAGGGACTTCACAAAGGTGGCTAGAGAGAACAATACGGCATATACCCATTAGATGACAGCAAATGCCATGTTTTCTTAAACCTGGAATATGTAACTTTTTTAGTAGCTAGGAAGATTGAAGAAGCATCCAAAGGGCCAAAAAGGTCCACACGTTAAGTGTTGGCCCATGCCTCGCCATGCTTTCCAACAATCCTGACTATGACTTCTCCATCTACATGTTCTCATGTCCATTTTAAGTCAAGCCTACTAGACAACGTAAGCTGCCAGGTTGCAAAAGACCTATGGTGGGCTTGCGAAGAACTTAAAGGGGCTTACAGTCCACCCACTGCTTACCCTTAGTTGGCTTTACTCTCACTCTCATTTGCTTACGTCTTATTCAATGGCTTTCCTTGTGCTAGCTTGACCATCTTGTGTTTGTTCCTCACCTGGGGCATTGCTTCTTTACCATCTCTCTGATTGGCCAGCATCTATCCTTACCCGCTCTCTTTTAGGGAACTACTTTTTTCTTTTTTGCTTAAGCATTTCAAAACAGCGCATGTGCTTTCCAGCTGTCTTCCTCCTTTGTTTCCCCCACGCCAAATACCCTCCGCTGCGTTCTGTGTTGCTAGCTCCCTTGAGATGCATGCTATTGCTTGTGTGCTCCCTGCCAAACTTCCCTCCCTACTCTGCACTACATGTTGCTTTCTTGCTTGTGTGCTTTTCCTCCACCCCCTCTGTAGCTCTCCCTCGTGTGCCGCTTTTCCCCTCCTTGCCTTTTTTAGGTCAAGCATACCAGTGCGCAAGCGCTTCTTTTCCGATGTGTTGGTATGTATATGGGCTTTTAACCACGCCCACCGTATGCCCATTACTATCACTCGTTCATGGGCTTGCCCTTCAAAAATCCTTTATTTTTGTTGGTAAATGCTTTACGATTGTCCCTCCTTGGGGTGGTTTAGTTACCATCTTGGACATTGCCCCTGTTACATGGCTAATTGCACTTTTGTAGATAGGTTTGAGTGCGAACGAACTTCTGTTTCCTTTTGTGTGCTGCTTCACGCTGATGCTGTGGTGCTTTGAATCGGCTCGCTTATCTAAAACTGTATTACTTTTCATTTTCAATTTATGTGGCAAGAAAAGTCCGGTTAAGAGTTTACAACGCTAATAGGTATAACTCGAGCAAATGCGACACCAACCGCTTTGCAAATGCTAGTTCACTTTGGCCACACTTTACATCATGGCCAAAATTCATTGGCAAAGCCGATGGGTTCCACAGGTAGGACCAACTGGCTTTGCCAAACCTTGTTACCTTAATGCTATCACTCTCCCCAACCTTCTTCCCTGTTTCTTTCGGTTTACGTCAGTTACTTGCGTACCTCTTGAGCTTCTACAGAGGCATAAATCAAACACTTTAGCTACCACTTGTACCATGCAACATATTTTTTGGATGATGTATGCTCTGCAGAATCCTGTGTACTACCCCGTTCGGAGTGTTTTCATCGAGCTATACAAAAACTAATATAAAGAAATAAAATACATGGATTTCTAACGAGAACTGCTGTCATGTATGAGACCCTTTTAAACCGGTGTAAAATTATCGAACGACCGCATTTTTGGTGTGATTTGTGTAATTGCACGCATATAAAATATGTGTAGATCCTCTGATGTTGACAAGTGTCGGCATGTCAGCTTGTATAAAACAAATACACTACAAGGTTCATACGCATCATCCCACACTAGCAAGGACATATCAATTTTCAGTTGATACCGAAGTATGCACTCCTTTACATATGTAGTGCATACTACATTATTTATATTACAGCGCCACCTGGTGGAAGCCTTGATTAATGCAGGCCAAAACCGTTGTCCCTGCTGTCTCCAGAGGTTTCATAGACACCCATCTTAAAGAAGGCAAAAAACAAAGTATCATGGCCCGTATTTATACTTTTTTTGCGCCGCATTTGTGTCGTTTTTTGACGCAAAAACGGCGCAAACTTGCAAAATGCCATTGTATTTTGTAGGTTTGCGCCGTTTTGCGTCAAAAAGCGGCGCAAATGCGGCGCTAAAAAAAGTATAAATACGAGCCCATGTGTGAAACAGTTAACGTCTGCGAGACTAGAGATCTTGGAAGGACTCTGAGGCAACTGTTTTGTCAGAATATCGAAAACTGTAAAGAATGTTTTCTGCATAGCTTAGAAAACATGCGCTCAATTAGATGGCATTTCACGCAGAATACTCCAGGGGCCGATATGGCACTTAGGAGAAAATACCTGATCTTCTAACGGAGAGCTCCCATACTGTGGTTATAACCCTGAGTCTGTCTGGCATAGGGTGCCATTTTGGAACTCTAAAAGGAAATGCACAGGCACAACGTGTTTGCAGGAGAGAAATAGAGCATGGCTCTCCATTAGAGGGTGAGCCAAAAGACAGAGAGAGAGACCTTGCTAGTAAAGTATGTCGATACTGTCCCACCATCTGCACCCCAGCAAGAGGGAATTTACACAAGGGGTGACTGCCAACGCTACATGTACAGTTCACAGGCATAGACCAGCCAGCACACGGTGAGATGGAAGGTGGAGGACCTGTAGTTTGCATAGGAGGATGGGTAAAGAATCGCACAGAGGATTCCCCGGAAGCCATCTGGGCGTTCGTGGGGGTGAATCCTCTCCCCTGCTTTTTGCCAGAGAAGCGTCAAGTGATAGAGGCTGTTATTACAGCTCAAAACCTCGTTGGGTCGGAAATCGGCAACCATGTATCAAATAGCACTTAACATAGGGCACCTTCCGGCTTTCCTCTGCAGAGCCAAATTACTCTCCTTTCTATAAACTGGGAAGGACCCCACAAACCCATCCTATTATAGCCTTATAGTAGACCTGAACACGGATTATACAATTTTCAGTAAAATTCTAGCTGACCGCACACAGCGTTTGCTTCCCCTCCTGTTCCATGCTGATCAAATGATGCGTACTGGGCCGTAATATCCCACTGAACATTAGGAGGTTATGCTACATTCTGGAGGCCTCGCAACGGCACAGGCCCGAAGCCGTGGCCTCAATCTTAGATTTTGAGAAGCCATTTGATTCCCTGAGCTGGACCTACCTGTTTGAGGTCCTGACCAAGTTTGGCTTCGGGGTCCGTACCATCCGTGTGGTCCAGTCTTTGTACTCAGATCTCTCTGCCTGGGTCAGCCTGGGCAATCTCACACTGAAGCCACTACCAGTTTTATGTGCACTTGTGATGGAACCCCTGGCTGCCTAGGCGCTGAGGGGGGGCAACATTTGGGGGATACCCTTGTCTGCCAGAACCCATGCAATCTCACTGTATATGGACGTTTTGTTTAATATCAGGGCCCCTGCTGAGGATGCCTCCAGGATCTCCAATCTTGTCAACTTTTAAACATTGTCGGGTCAGCTGGGACAACTCCATGTGGTTCACCCTGGTCCCAGTGGCAGTGCAGGTGGCCTGGTGCTTTGGATGGGGTACAATACGCTGCTAAGCTTCATCCTTCCAATACCTGGGGATCAGTATTTTCCAAAAAGATCGCGATCTCCTACATGGTAACCTTACAGCGGCAGTCCTTCCATTCCTGGGTGGCATTTTGGCAAACGCTAACCCTGTCCCAATTGGGCAGGATAAACGTCTCCAAGATGGTCATGCTCCATCAACTGTAGTATTATTTTGTCAAAAGCATACTTAACAACCTCGTCTGTCAGAACTCTTGTTGTTGAGGAGCCCTATCTAATAAACTGCAGCTTCCACCAGATTCAGGGGTCTGGGGGCCCCTAAATTTGAGTTCTATTATTTTGTGACTCAGCTGCAGTGGCCAAACTGCTGGATTGCTGGGTCCTACTTGGAGGATACCTACACCAAGAATCCCCCACTGTCAGAGGAGAAGGCTTTAATGGTGCTGGTCCCTAGAGCTTACTGTCTGGTCAACCACCCTTGCCTGTTATGTCCATGACAGCCAACTCTTAACCTTTGCAGAAATAGTCGAGTAAACAACTCTCCAGGAAGGGCACTTCATTACATACGGTTGAGTCTGCCGGGACCTGTGCGGACTCAGAATGCAAGGAGATTCAGATCTAGCAACTAACCAGCTCACTAATGCCTTGCACACCATGCAGACAAGGTGGAGATTCATTGCTTGGCTATATAGGGCCCTGGTGGCACATTCTCATTTTCAATGCAACCCCTTAGAGAAACTTGGGAGGTAGAGATAGACAGAGCCCTACACAACAAAGAATGTTCCAGGGTCCTTGAATATCCCTGTACGGTCTTCCGGAATGCCCACTTCAAATTAATCTGATTCTACATATTTCATAGAGCCTACCTCTCCCAGGCCAAGATACACAGAATTTTCTCAGATTACCTGAACACCTGCAAAACCTGAGGGGAAGATTTTAAACACATCCTTTGGGAAATGCCTAGGCTGAGTCTACTGGGCTGATGTGGCTCTGGCACTCCTAGCTGTTACAGGTGCGACTGGATGATACACATGGAAAGCAATTGCACTGAGCCTCTACAGCTGGTCCAAAAACCGTAGAACCACCTTCTATTTCATAGACTTAGCCCTGCTCAGAGGGGAATAAACTATAATCATACCCGGTGCAGTGATTAGTGATGATGGGATTGGACCCAGTGAGCGGAAGTCAAGGCTGTGGCCCTGCAAAGGGAAGAAGCAAGAGGCCTTCCTGTCACTCTATAGCCTTGGCGTGGGACATGCTCCTGGGGAAGCTAGCCAAATCTCACAATGGATCAATCGTCTCTCCCTGACGCCCTGCATTAGAGACCACCAACTGGAGCTGAAAACATTCCCTTCATCCTCCTTGCCAAGGTCTCAGGTTGTTTGTTCTTTAGTATCGCCTGCTTGGTGGATGCTGCCGTTATTCCATGGTTACACATATGTTCTGGGTATTACAGTAGCGGGATCAGGGCTATTTTCCATGTCGTTTCTCAGGTTATTGTCCACCGGAAACTCTCATAAATTGAATACATAACTAGTCCAAAATAAATAAATAATATTCCTGTTGTTCGACTAGCAGAACAAGGGGGAGGGGGTCCAGTACTTTCCAACAGTGAACATATTACTAGAAAGTGCAATGAACATTTCTAGTTCTATCCCGAAAAGTTGTCTGACAGACTCCCAAAAGAAGGGTCAGTACCCATTTGGGCCTCAGGTAGACGACTGTCTAGTTGTCGTATCTATCCACAGAGTCCATGGTCCTATGTGGTGACCTTATGTGACTACACACTTACTAGCCTCATCCTAGATTCATGGATGCTCCGAAGGGGCCATGGGCACTCCGTCTCTTGGAGTGGATGGAGGAAGCATACAGTAAAGAGGAAAACTTACTACAATTGTGTCCTGCCCCTGTCCTATCTGGTGCAGGGGGTTGGTTCTAATTTATGTTACACTCTCACAATGCAAAGCACTAACCCCCTAAGAAGCCATGTTTTCCTGCTGTCAAGCCTCTCCAAACAACTGCATCACTCTCACTTAACATTTTGAATCAGGCACGTTTCCGGTGCCTCAAAACATACAGCAGGCCAATCAAACAGTTGCTCCTTGCACTGACATGTAGACAGGACTTGCTCTTGCAGTCAATCACTCTACTCGCCCACTGTGTTGCGCCTCGTTTCTTTTTAGCGCGGCGTACCTGCAAACACACATAAGTTCTCTCCCACTCACCTGCTATTTTTGTCCTTCTTTCCTGTCGCCCTCGTTTGTTCTTCCCTTTAGGTTTTTTCCTTTTTCCCATTATTCCCCTCTCTTCCCAGCATGCATTGGTTCCCTACTCACTATGGTCCCTTGTCCATGACTTTCTATGTATCTTTCCCTATCCAATATAGTGTCCTTACACTTCCTGCTGGTCGCTTCCTGTTTTATGGGTTTTTAAGGGCTGTGATTCTTGTTCTCCTTGCGCTGCAACACTTTCTGTTTGGATGGTGTCTTCGCTCCTTCTCCCTTGTGTCTGATACTGGTTACGCTCTTGTTCCAGTGTTTTTTTCTGTTCATTTTTGGTCTTGTATCCTACGTATTGATTTTTGCTTTTGTTCCAGGAATTTCCTTTTTGTGGTTATTTCCCCTTTTACGTTTTTTTTTCCCTCTGGCACTACTTCTGAAGGACACGGACTGCACTTGGCGTTCCTATCGCCTGCAGTACCGTGGCTACCAGAAAGAGCCGCCCCTACCTGGGCCAAGGCAGAACGTTCAAGAACAAGAACCTCGTCACTCGTTCAGCGGACTCCAGGCTCAAGCAACGCTTAAGTCGTGACACACTGCTAAGAGAACCGCCTGCTTATTCTGCCTCCACTAGACCGTGGTAGTATTTTCACTGATGAGGACCAGATGGACCATGCTTACACAGCAATCAACCTCTTACCCCTAACAACATTGTAATTGCTCTCAACAGTCCAGGGCAGTAGACAACTGCAAGCCACGCCTCAAACCTCTGAACAGATTCTTATGCCAACTAACCACACCACATAATCAGGTGCAGGAGTCCCGTACATACAGCAACAAAATACATCTCTGTTTCCAATCAGACACACTCATCAACCAGTTATGCTATCCTAACTCTACTTGGTGGCCAAAGGAGAACACGTTCTAAACTAAAATACACAATAATGCATTGTTCTTTTGCCAGTGTGGGAGCAAAAGATAACCCAATACTTAGATACCACAAAATTTACCTTAATCAAGCCTCCCACAATTACTGTAAAGGAGATGGTGTTACACCTCAATTTAATGAGGCATTGTGTCACTCGTTAAGGCACCTCCCAAAGCATCAAAAGCATCTAAAATACACTTTATTCAAATTACTAAATTAAATAAGCTCAAGCAATAGCTCAGTTCTAGATCAATGGAAAGTTAAAGGGTTTATTACAAAATACAGAAATAAGCAGTGCAGAGTCAATGTCATGAAGGCTCTCAGATTCAGAGTTATAGAGTATAGAAAACTCAGAAAATACTCCAATTGGCAGCAAAATCAGGAAATGATCGGGCAGCATCACTACTAGAATGAGCAACTCTTCTGGCCTACTTCCAAAATGAGAGTTTTTATTCACAATTCTTGCACAGAAAATCGAAACATTTGCAGAATGACTGTGGTGAATTCCGCAGCAACTCAGAGCCCAGGAAAAATAAATGTAATTATCTTAGCATATAAGCATTATCCCATTTTCTTGAATTGTTATTCAACACCCTCAATGCTGATTTCATCCGAAAATGCTCGATTAAAAACAAGAAATAATGACAATAAAACTTTCTTTGAACAAACAGATCTAGTGAAAAGAGGAAGATGTAGTAACATGCATACATTTTATATCAAAATTGTAGAATGTTCACAGTGAGCAGAACAATATCAACAGTGAAAATAAACTATTAAGACTTTAGCTTGATTGTGTGCTGTGGAGCCTTTGGGGAGAGGATGTGCACGATTGGGAAGCACAAGTGAGTGACAGAGATGACTCATCTTGTTCAAGATGGTTTTTTACACAGCTGAAACACAATAATAAATACACTGCTACATATCATAAGAACTTTATTTCAAAATAAATTGTGTTAAATTCAGTCTGTAGATATAAAAACCATGTATGAAAATGCATATTGCACATTATTACTGCTGTACAAAAACAGAAATCTATTAACTTCTTCCACACCTGTACAGAACAAATATCTGATTAGCACGTCATCCAGTCACAGACCCTTGTTCTGAAGCAAAATACCAAACATTAGATATCACTTTAAGGCAATTCCCACCTTATTTTCTGTCTCACTAATATGCATGTGATTGTAAAATATGAACCCAAATCCAGACATGGAAATCTAGGCCTGGAAGAAGTCTTCCATCTCCTGAGTCCCTGGGTGGCCACACCCTTTACCTTACCATCCAGATTCCAAATAGCAGGCACTGCCCAGCGATCCCACTGAGGGACTATCATTCAGGTGTCAAACCAAGGAAGAAGCGTTGATAACTAAATTCAGAACTGGAATAAAAAGAAACCATGGTACCACCTTCCATATTTTACATTTGTTCTGTTTTCATCCCAGGGCCTATATACACTGCATAGGCCCACTTAATACTTTCTCTTTGACCACAACAGATTAACTATACATAGCAAGAGACTAGGCAAGAACCGGGATGAAGTAGTAATCTGATCTGGGTACTGCTGGTGAGGTTGAAATTTAAAAAGCATAATTAGACTCTCAGTTCCTACAGTAGAGTATAAATGATTGGTGGACCCATGTGCCTCTTTTAGCCAAGCTTGTTTATATACATGTTTCCGTGGAGTTGTACTTTGATCACTCTAGGCTTTGCAGGCACATCTGTGGTGTTAAACCACCGCCCTGTGCTCATAAACTATGTGGCCATGATGCCATTGTCTTACCTTGATTAGGACAGTTGTGGCCTCTCTTCAAAGTGATGACCAATGAACAGGTTCATGAGCCCAATGAAACAATATTAAGTATTTATTGTAGAAAACTGGGGAAAAGTGCATCTTTTTACATGGCCCCTTGATTGTTTTCAACTTGATGTACTGGTAATTTTGGACTGTGGGCCTCAGTAGGCCCTCTGGGACCTTGCTCGGTCGCAACTTCCTGCCTTGCCCGGTGACATGAGATTAAGTAAAAAGAAAAGTTGCATTGGAAGACAAAAATCATGTAACAAAAATAATGGAAAGGCAACAACTTCAGGAACAAAAATAATGTCTTGGAGACTTGTCTGGTCTCAAAACCACTGTATGTGATACAGAATATTTGCAGCCATTGTGGTACCAGCCATATTTTCTGCAAGTGATCACTAGGTGAGAGCACTAGTGGCGTCTCTCTCTGGTTTTCATATTGTATGGTTTTTTTTTAACCATTAAAGTGCTTCCACAGAAGATACTTAAAACCACAATCATTAGACAAAACACATGAATACAGTACAATATTAAAATGCATGGATACAATACAAGATTAAAATACCCAAAGGAATTTAAATACATCGGTATGAGAATAATCACTAAAAATTCTCATGAATATTAATAACACATTATAATACAAGAAAAGATCCAAAAAATTTAACAGGGCGATAAGAAACATTCACAGTAGGTGGATTCAACAAAAGGTAAAGTGCTTCCGCCTAAGTTGTTATAAAATGTTTAGAAATACCTAGGCAAATAATTTTTTTATGAAAATATAAAAGACCCGGAAAAAAGTAAACCATGATTCATTTCTTGTTTCTTGGCACCACAAAATTAACAACCTGAATTCGGTATTTGATCAAGTCTAAATTTTATAAAGGTTCTTTGAACCAATAAGATGTAAATTAGCCTTTAGGTAAAATTGCATCTCACCACACCTTACTAACATACAGCTCAAATGAAGTCATTTTGTCTGTAAACAATGATGAAAATCATCCTTAAAACGTTTTATTTTAGCAACATTTTTAAACAAAACTTTAAAACACTACTGTTGTTACATGATAAATCCATCTGTTTCAGGGTATAGTAATAAGTATTACTAAATGCACAAACACACTTGCGTGCCCCCAAGAGTTCCCTTCATATGATCTTTTCCAACATATGTTCTGAACTGCAAAACAGCAAAACAATTGAAAGTAAAAAAGAATAACCGGGAAATAGGCATCATAGTTTATCACAGTCAAACACAGCTGGAGACAAATCACTTCAGTCGAGCTAGAGGTATTAATACCAAGGTATCGCTTCCACAGAGCAGATTCAATGCAGAGTATGTTAATGAGAGAGGACATTGATCTTGCCTCTATACCATACAATGCTACGTGGGGTATGTTCACCCTTTACACCTTTAAAAGTTATTGCACATCCCTCTTACCCTGTGCATTGAAAAATTGCAGGAGGCCCTTGACTAAAGACTTTGTTTAAGAGAGCTGTATTTTAACTAGTTGAGCCCATTAAAGATTGTTTGAAATACTCACTGCCAAATATGGATACTATTTTACCACCTCTCATTTACTCCCATTTAAAAACCATGACCTGAAAAATTTGATACCTCTTAAAACCATTTTCATAATTTTAGTGTTTTTCTCATTAACTGAGAGATTATGAGCAAGTGCAAATGAAGCTAGAATGTCAAGTTGTTTCTGCAAACCAATCAGGGTAAGAGCCATTAACCAGGTCGTCAGCATGCAACACTTCCTCTGATCCAAATTTGGCGGGGACCAGTAATGACTTTGCTTAAACGAGATGTAAAATCAGATACATATACATTTTTTTACACAGGAGCAAATATACTTCCCTGTTTTAAACCATTGTTTACAAGAATTTTATCAGAGTATTAATTTCTAGTGCACAAAAGTACTTTTAGCCAGTTATTTGAAAGAAGAGAAATCTTTGGGTGCAACAGCTTGTATGAGATACCTAGCTGAATAAGTTTATGCCAAAGTGTTGGTCTGTCTATGGAATCAAAGGCACTGCTGAAATCCACATATGCCACATACACAATCATTTCTCGATATTTCACTCAGTTTATACAAACACACAATATTATCTGTTTTGGAACAAGCCTTATGAAAACCTGACTGTACAATTGGCAAAAGCTGGACAGCATCTACTCAAGAGACTAAGGTGGTCATTACGAGTCTGGCAGTCTCTTGACCGCCAGACTTGTGGTGGCGTTTGGAACGCCGCCTATGCGGCGTTCGAAACACCACATTATGACCACGGTGGTCGTGCTGCAGTCAGACCACTGGCAGTGCCAGGATTAGTTGTCCTGGCGGTCTGGTGGCTGTGGCAGTCCTATTCTGCCAGGGCAGCGCTGCTTGCAGCCCTGCACTGGGGATTACAACTTTGTTCTCCGCCAGCGATTTCATGGCGGTAACACTGACATGGAAAGGCTGGCAGAGAACGGGTGCAGGGGGCTCCAGAGGGGCACCTGCATTCCCATGCACTTGGCATGGGCAGTGCAGGGGGCCCCATAGCCAGCACTGTTGCAGTGTTCTCTGTCTGCTTTGCAGACAGTGAACATTGCAAGGGTGCTGGTGCACCCTGCATCCTACAGCATTGCTGCCGACTCGATTACGAGCAGGAGACAAAGCTATAGGGTGTTTTCTACTAGGCCAGCAGGCGGAAACTCAGATTTCCGCCGGCCAACCTAGCGGGGAAACTCGTAATGGGCCTGGCAGGGAGGTAGTCACTATGGCGGCAACCTCCTCGTCGGAAGTTCAGCGGACGGCAAAACCACCCGCCGAACTCATAATCAGGCCCTAGATGTTTCAATAGACATTTAGTGAAAATCTTCCCTGTAACATCTAAGAGTGAAATTGGACAATAACATTTCGGAAGATTACGTTTCCCTTTTTAGGTCGAGCCTAGGCAGCACGCATGTGCTTTCTGCAAGACCTGCTGCATTCAGTATAAGGACTCGGATCCTGCCTGCTGCTTACCATAAGTAACATGCAGTGTCACTCTTCTTTGCAGCCTCGTAACTGGTTGCACAGGCGATAACTCACTTCCTTTTTCATGGCTGAGGAGCACAGGCCAAGTACAGTTTCCTTACACTTTCAATTGTTTATCTCTTGTTTGGGGGAACTCTTTTTTTAATTGGGATCGTGCTCAGGCTCCGATATGTGCCCGTTTTCGAAATGTCGTTTTACTTCCTCTATGCCACAGGGGTCCAATTGTATGCATTGTGCATTTGTTTCAGTTCCATTAACAATTGCAATGCATTTAAAATCTTTCTTTTTTTAGACATGGGAGAACTGACGCGGAGACTCAAACCCGGATCCCAAGTTCCAAAGTCAGGAGCTCTGGATGTTACACCACATCCTCTTTGTAAATATTGCTGGTTTTATTTCTTTTGAGGTTGTGTACTTTTTTGGGGCTCAGCTGGTGGCATTAGGAACCTAGGTGAATGGGGAAAACAGTACGTCTGTTTTCTTTGTTCAGGGCACACCGTGTTGCTTTGACCTCAAGCTGAGCCAGTCAGTCTTCAAGTGCAAGTTATTTGTGGTGTTCAGAGTTTTTCACGTCATACTCAATTTTGCTTTTAGTACCTATATAAATGAGTGCTACAAGTAGCAGGTTATAGAGTTAGTGACAGGCTTTGGTGGTATACCTCAGCTTGGATGCGAGGACTACTTGCGACTCACTGGCCTCATGTGGGAGTGATTTAGTTGCTGTCTTGGAACAGGATGTTTTCTTGCTTTATTTCATGTAGGAGCTTTATCAACAAGGGTAATTGTGAGGCAGCGCTAATGACCAGAAGAACAGTCACCCAAGCCCTCGTAGGCAGCAAGTTGGACTATGGCAAAGCTCTCTACGCAGGAACCACAGCCAAACTCCAGAAAAGGCTGCAAGGCATCCAAAACTCCTCCGCACGCCTCATCCTGGACATCCCCCGACACTGCCACATCAGAGACCACCTGAAAAACCTGCACTGGCTCCCAGTCAACAAGAGAATCACCTTCAAACTCCTCACCCACACTCACAAAGCACTGCACAACACCGGACCAGAATACCTCAACAGAAGACTCTCCTTCTACACCCCGACCTGGCATCTCCGCTCCTCCGACCTCGCTCTCACAACCGTCCCACACGTCTGCAGAACTACAACCAGCTGTAGATTATTCTTGCAGCTCGCCACCAAAACGTGGAACACTCTTCCCACCCACCTGCGCCAGACCAAAGACCTCCTTAACTTCAGGAAACTTCTCAAGACCTGGCTGTTCGAGCAGTAGCAGCACATCCCCCCTTCCCTGCGCTTTGAGACCCTCATGGGTGAGTAGTGTGCTTTACAAATTCCTGATTGATTGATTGAATGAAGTGTTGCACTGATAAACACTTGCCTACAAGCCCTGCCCTAGAGGAACAGTTAATATTTTGTCTATGGCAATTAGAATGCAATATTTGCTTGAGCTTTGTTTGGCAAACATCAGAGCTGCCATGAAGTGCCCCAGATTATCAAGGGCGGCTCTCGGCTATGGCGGAGGAGCATCGCCCCTTGCCAGCAACAGCAAACCTTTAAAAATAAAACAATAAGAAACAATGTTTATTATCACCAGTTTGGCCGTGGGAGTGATGAGCACTGAGGGGAGTGCACAGAGCACTCCCCTTAGTATGCGTGTATGTTTGGCGGCTGTCTTTGGCTGGCCAAACACACATGCGCACATGACTCTCTCCAACCCGGCACTATGCTGCTGGGTTGGAGAGAGCAAGCCCAGGCTCCCAGTCTGCATTGGAGCCCCCAGCCAGGGCGCTCCAGTCAATCATAATGCTGCTCTGAGTAGTGTCTTGATTGGCTGCATTTTGATTGGGAACCTGTGCCTGCAGCGCGGCAGAGAGCGGAGGTGGAGGTGCTGCAAAGGTACATTAAAAAAAAAATATATATATATATATATATATATTTATTTTTGTTACCTGGACCCTGCCACTTTGCACAGTCGCCAGCCGTGACTGCAGATAATATTTTTGGAAAAACTGAGCAATGTAACGTCCAAAATCCGGCTTTCAATTTCCTAATTTTATTTTTATGGGATATCTAATCCGCGGTGACCAGTCTTTAGTAGAAGTCTTGAGAAAGAATGAGAAGCACGCAGGAAGATTTGTGTGGGAATTTTCTCAAGGAGCCGCTGAAAGCCCGTCTTTTAATAATAAAGCTTATGTCGTAGATGCAGAGAATCACATTGTCCCTGCTTCGATGACCAAAATGCTCTCTATATTTAAATATCTCATGTCTATTGGTCGGACTGTGTGTAAAGTAGAAGGAAATTGAACTGCCTGACAATGTTAACAACAAGCCCGCTGCACTATGCATGAAATGATTGGCTGCAGAGGAACTGCTTTTTAGGCATAAAACATGCATTGTCAGGAGATGAGGCCCGAGAATCACTGACCTCTGGACACGGCCAGCATGTGCCCAGCTATTACTGTATAACAGGAAGCTTTCAATATCAGCAGCCCATACATAGTGTTTTTTCCTTTCCAACACCTGGCAGTAGCTGTCTTGAGTTAGAAGTTGCAGTCTAAAGTATTTTGGCATTTTTGTCCCATTTAAACCATAACATTACAATAGTAATATGCTTTAGACTAGAAATTGTTTGCCATTGGACCCGTGTATCACAGGATCGCTTTGACAGGTTAAATCGTCTGCAAACAATGAGGAGCGCTGCATGCTTAAATGCAAATAGTAAAGCATGTTATGAAGACTAAATGGACCCAGCTCTTTCCATACCGCACTGAAATGCAATCGTCCAGGAGTCGCTTATCCTATAAAATTAGGAGAGGTGTGCACCCTTTACTTAGTGACATTTTTGTACCATGTAAAATGTAATGGTTTAAAAGAAATTTAGTACTCTTGTAAAGTTCCACACACAGTTTGAAGACATATTAAAATGTATTGTGTAATGGGCATAGACATTTCATATACAATACTGATAAAATTGATGACAACAATGTTTATTGGTGTTCGTGAAGTTGTATTTGGAGGACAATCTTCCAGTTTAAAAATATTTATGTAGCAAATTCTGTTTCCTTTTTGTGCTGTTTTTTGAATTCATGATTTGATTTAAAGACAAAAAATCAAGTGTGATTAAAAAGAAACAATTCCAATCCAGCTCACATACTTCCACTTCCACACATACATCCACTACACTCCAAAACAAAATATATGGGTAAAAACATTATCATTTACTACACCAATAGCTCTAACTCTTGCAAATGCAAGACCTGTTGCATTGCAAATGCTTGTTTATAAACGAGGTTAATGTTGCTACCTTGCCAAAACTGCTTTCAAGGAATAATCAAATATTGGTTTCAGGATTCCAGCCAATAAAATGGGATTAGCTTTGACAAGGTGAGCCGGGATAGTCATAACAAAGAGGCACTGATTGTCTGGGAGGGTGATTTGAACTCAGGACTTTGTGGGAATGCTGATTCCTCCTTATGTGGCCTGGAGATATTGAAGGAGGAGTATTTACATTCACAGCACACACCTTTCAGGGAGGTCTTGAAGCTGAACCTCCAGATTCTTAGTTTTTGCTAAAAAAATGTTATGCCCTCAGGGCCCCTCCCCTCACTACTTTAAATTAATGGCCCTTAAAAGGGTAGTGAGATTGACTACATTTTAGTGTCACGTGATCTAGTTAAGCTAATACTTGACAATTATGTCTAAATTTAATGTAGTAGCGAGAACAACCAACTCACTTTAACGATAAATCTTACACTGACAGGGCAAAAGAGACCTCAGAAGAACCTGATCCCCTCTTACTAGTGAAATGGGGGTATCCAGATAAAATGGAAGAGGGTGGATAGGGATGCCTTTCTGGGTAATCTTGTGTGTGAGAACAGTGAGGCATTCTCAGTCCTTACCCAGGAGAAAGGGACATCAGAAAACATCACTACTGCTTTCAGATCTGTTTATTCTGCAGTGGATAAGGGGTTAAGGCGGTCTAAAGTTTCAAAGAATCCCCCAGCTATAGGCTGGTTAGATCATGCCTGTGGCTCACAAGAAACTGAAACTGGCCCTCTCTACTAGACTGTGCTCAAGAAGTGATATAGTGAATGCCAGAAGAAGTTATAAATTTACCTTCGTGCCCTGGAAGTCTGTCCTGGGGGAAGAAACTTGGGAGGAGCTGTCAAAGCTGCTGTCTTGGAAGGTTGTAAACGGGCCTTTCTTTTTAGGGAATTAGAAATCCTCCACAGAAATGCTCATTCCAGTGGAGGCATGGGCTGCACACTATAATAGTATATATAATCCTGATAATAGAGCACCTATCCAAGAGGGTAAAGAGATAGCCTATGGTAACCTGGTGCTGTATTCCAACCTTACCAACTCCAAAGAAGTTGAGGACGTAATCATCGCCCTCAGGCAGAGTGCGGCGAGGAAAGAACCTGGCCCAATGGTGTCCCCTTAGTTCTTTTCGAAGATAACATTGCACTGTGGGCCCAATTCTGACAAATGATTTTAAAACTATCCATTGGGGACATCTTATACACACATGGAAGGAAGTGGTTGTGAGCCCCATCTTTAAGGGGACCGCCATGATCCCCGCTGTTACCGGCCTATTCCCCTCTTAGATAGCTCCCTCAGGACCCTTGGCAGGAGTTTAGCAACCAAACTGAAGGATTGGCTGGAGGAAACTGCTTTGTTATCCAGAGATCAATAGGGGTTTTGGCCCAGGCTGGGGACAGCTGAGCAATGCCTGAATTTCCAGCTGGTCACTGGCAAGTATGTCAAGGCGAGGAGAGATTCCATTCACTTAGCATTTATGGACCTCTCTTCAGCCTTTGACATAGTCATTAGATCTAAGCTGAGAGGGATAATGGTAAGGATGGGAACTGACCCAGCTATAATTGGTTTGTTGCAAAGGATGCACTGGGATGGCTTGATCAGGTTCAAGTTGGGTAGAGAGGGTGGACTCTCCTGAAATTAAATCCTCAATGGGAGTCAGACAGGGCTACGTGATGGCCTCCTTACTGTTTCTCATTGACATTAATGACCTTTAACCAAGCTTGTGCCAAACAGGGAAAGGTATCCCCAAAGTGAAGTCAAGAGCCCTGCCCGCTTTAGTGGACGTCGATTTTGCGATACTTATTTAAAAAATTGCAAATGTTCCACAATGTCTTTTAAACTTCTATTATGGTTTTATTCGGGGAGGGGGTCTTGATCTTCAAACCCATCTCAGTAAGTCCTTCACTACAAGTATTAGTCCAAAATATGCTAAAACCCAAACATTTTATCTGGTTGGTCCGCAAATTAAAAAGGTCAAGACTATTAATTACTTAGGCATCCAGCATGACCAAAATTTAACTTGGCATAACCTAATCTCCAATAGGATCGTCCAGTCCCAAAGAGCTGTGGAGGCGATTTTCACCTTTGCAGGCTGGCCTGGGAAAATACCAGAACACAAAATAATTAGTATTAACAAAAGCAAGTGCACTTCCGTAGCTTCGCATGGAGCTGGGGTGGGGGGTACAAAGGCACTGACCCTCTTGAGAATGTTGAGAACAAGTTCATTACAAGACTCCTTGATGTTCTGCAAGCCGACCCCTCTTTTATGTGCCACTCTGAGTTGGGTCTGTACCTCATGGAGAATAGGATTAAGTTGGCCACTTTGTTGCTCTAGTCAGATTTGGGGGTAAAAAGGGGGCTTCACTGTCAAAATATGTGCTGGAAGATTGTCTCTCCTTGGATCATGCTTTGGCAATCACCTGGATTAATTATGTTAGAGAGGGGTTTATGTACCTGGGTCTTGCAGACCTGTATTCCAAACCCAAGAAATAGTAAACAAACTATGATGCCCTTAGTGAAGGAGCCATTCAGGGTAAGACCACGTAGACTCCATCAGGGCAACTTTGACAATCTAAATAGTAGTGCCAGCTATAACTCTATTAAAACATCACTGGGTTATGAATACTATTTGATCCTAATTTCTGATGCAAAAAGTAGGTTTTTGCTTACCAGGTTTCATTTTAATCTACTATATTTATCAGTGGTCTTTCCCAAAGGTGTCTATTGGCGTACACCCCTGACAAACTGCCATTGTGATAATTTATCAAAGCTATGTGCTCTATGCTTTGTTTTGTCACTTATATTCTCATCTCCTGAAGCGCTTCCTAAAACCAATTCTTTGTTCATTCAAGATTAGATCTCATACAGAAGTGTTGCTTTATTTGCAAAGGCTGTGTTTTAAATCCCTGTGTAGCAGTGTTAACCTATATTCATTGTGCAATTAGGATCAGAGACCAATATGGGGGTGTGTGATGAATGTTTCTGTTTTATGAACTTTGGTGACTCGATGCATTGGACGTTAATCGCTTTTAATTACACTTTTACTATTCTTTTATGTAGTTTTATGATTGTACTGTTTTATTCTGTGCTTTTATGGTTTGAGATTAGCTGTATAAAAAGATCTTTTGACTGACTGAGTGCAGGAATATCATCAGGCCCTAGGACGTAGCCACTGTTAGGTTCTAAGATAACATTGGCAGTTTCATCCTGGGCAAACCCAAGATGTCAGGAAGAATTTCATATCTGGGGCAGTACTCATGACAGAGATTATTGGCTGTGTACAAAGTATTCTAGTCTCTGGTTGTTATCAGGTTCCTTCTGAGCAGGAACACTTCCCTTTGGGATAAATCTGCTGCCTAGTATGCCCTGCTCATGGTAAAACATGCACCATGTAGAAAATAGTCCCAGTCATGTGTGCACAAAGACACCCAAATGGGGTGAACCTAAAACTGTTCATAGTTTCTGGCTCAGTCCAGTGCACCAATGTGAGTGGCATAAAAATAAGCCAAATGTTCAGTGATTTTTCTCCTTCCAACTGTAATAGAAGTGCTGTATATTCTGAAAATTAGGCCTACCAGGAGGTATGAACATGTATGCAATTAATCATTACAAAACAGTGATTAATCCAAAGAGTCACAAAGAACAATCTTTTGAGTGAGTACTGATACCAAATAAATGGCATAAAATGTGCAACTAATGTAAAAAAAAATGTCTTTTAATGTGACTGAAGTCAAAGTTCAGACCACTTTATATATGTTTGGCAAAATACATAAAGATAAATATGAAGATTGGGGGGGCATGGCCAAGATGGCGACCGTGCTGGACCGCTGAGCGCGGAGCTCCGTGTGAGCTATACAATTATCCTTCCACATTTGACGACATCCACCCCCTCCTGCTATTCGAGGAGGAGACCTTGCTCTGCTGAACTCCAAGGGTACTCTTGATGGCTGCTCCGCTCCCGGGGAGACACCCGGTGGACGGCCACAAAGGAGCGGGCCGACAAGTGAGCGGGCCGCATCGGGTGAACGCGTGGGCTGGCCCGACCTGGAGGCAAGCAGCGGCTGCACAAGGCCTGGGGGGGGGACAGCGCTGCTTTGGGGCCCCTGCAACTGATGATCCTCCTGACACCAGGGGTTAAACCTCCTGCTGCAAACAAGCAGGCCCGGGTGGATGTTGGTGACCATGCAGTGCAGTGGCATAGGAGCCGGTGCCGCTGAAGTTCTACCGTTGAGGAAGGGAGAGGCATGGAGCAGGCTCGGACGGCCACTCCAGGAGTGCATCAGCCGATCTCTCGCTCCGTGCTGGGGGCGACACCTTTGCCAGACCTTTGGAGACCTGGAGACCCACATACCCCCCATACCTCCCAGAAGGGCTGACTAACGCTCTGGGGGATCTCCCTCTTTCTCCCCCATTTCTAGACTCGATGAGACGGTGGACTACAATTTCTCCCGCTGTCACAAGATAAGTGCCACTTTTTTTTTTCTTTTTCATGCATATATACATTGCTAATGCTGATACCACTGTGCAGAAAGACTGTCTTGCCTGACACCAACCTCGTGGTTTGCCCTTTGGATCCCTGGCGTGGACCCGGAACTACTTTGTCTCGTGACCAGATATTGGGCCCTACCGCTTCTTTTTTCCTGTTACCTCCTACTGATGCTTGAACACTGTTAAATATGATGGGGAAGACCAGGTTCACCAAGTCACTGCAGTTGGATGCGTCCGAGGCACAAACGCCCTCCAGTCTCCCAGACAAAGCCCCAGATGGCTTGCACCAGCTCAACCCCATTGGCCAATGAGGTGGCTGACAGGTCTTGCATTAAAGGAGGGCGGTATGAAGAAGGCGCTCCTAGGGTACAGACTTCTGGGATGGCTTTTTTACCCATATAAAACAAGCGGCGATGTGAGTATACTCATATATGTTGCCAAACAAACATGAAACGCTACATACATGTCAATTGAGCTCCGCACCCTTATGCACCTCAGATACCCTTATGGAGCCTACTAACCCTGCATAAGCTCTTAGACACATATGACCGTACACGTGGCGAGACGCTGAACTGTCCCAACTTGGCACACTGTATCAGGAAGGGACCCTGCTCCCTTTTTCTGACATACATGGTCAATATGATAGAGGAGCTGGCCATTTTCTATGTTATTCGGAGCTAAGGGCCAGGATCATGAGTACCTGGCCCCAGGGACTGATGGAACCTGCAGTACCCCTGAGACTCCAATGTATACTGACCCATGGCATGGGCCGTAAGGCAATTTCAATTTTATACACAGCACTACACAATTGCAAGGGGGCCCCTCCACCTCGAAGTAAGGCACGCTGGGAGGACTCCCTGTCCATGATACTCACTCCCCAGCAATAGAATATGGCCCTCGAGCAAGTCCAACGAATCTCCTGCAATGCACATCTGAAATATACATAACTTAATTATGTACACCAGACCTATCTCGCACCATATCGCCTCAGCAAGATGTTTCCTGAGACACAACCCAAATGCCCTAGATGTAACTTGAACTGTGTTTCGGATTGTCCCCCACTGCAGTGCGCTTGGGGTGAGGCAATGGAACTGATATCGGATATCTAGAGGTCCAGATCTCTCCAAGTCAGCTGTTTTGTACACTAGGTATCATGCCACACACAAAACAAAACTAACACTATCTGAAATTCGCAGACCTGGCGACTATATTTTACAGATGCCTAATCGCGATTCACAGGAAGGCCCTACACCCCCTCCAATAAATAATTGGCTTTGAGCAACATACAAGTGGACAGTGGCCGAGCCTGAAGGCATTAGTTCGATGTCACAGATGGTAAGGGAATGCCACCCCCATCACGACCTGGGACGGATACATATTAAAGTTATCCGAGAAAATACACCCACCTGAGGTTGACTGACACTTGCTGAGGATGGTACCATGGGGTGCCCAGCTGGCATTAAGCATTTCCTGAGCCAGTGCTCCCAGTGCCAGCTGGGAGATGATGTTCTGTCCCTAATGCACATACTTCCATGCCATATGAGCCGTACTCCTCCCTTTTTTTCTTTTCTTTCTGGGGTTTTGTAAAGATACACGTCCTTATCCCACAACTTTTCTCTCCTGACCTCGGCAATAATGAGGTGCATTTTCTCAACTGCTTTTCCCAGACAGATGTTTGTTGTATAAATGTTACATTGTTATTTGATGGCATTATTACTGTAATGTGATTTCTTTGATTGGCTGATCCTGTGATTATCTTGCTGTTTTGAGACCTTTCTTTCCCCAGGTACACGTATCTCTATTATGTTATATTGGCTTTGGACTCATGCTCAGCATTCACTGAGATGCCAGCTGCACTCAGTGCCATTTAACATATTATGCTGCCCATATATTATGGCCTTGGCATTACTCTTTTGTATATGTTTATAGACTTAAATAAATACCAATAAAGAAATACAGAAAATAAATATGCAGATTATTGGATCGAACAAATGTATCATATAGATTATTTTTATCTAGCTTTATTCACACTGCACGTGTGATTAGCATTGCACTGGTCAAAAGGTAGTTGTGCAGGAAAAGTGAAGACAATGACAAGGCACGTATGAATTTACAGAGGCAAACGGTATGTACATGGGAAGGAATGTAATTACTGATAACAAAACCAACTCATTGCATTTGGTATGGGATTGTCCAGTTCTTTATTAGTGATGATGTTTTGACCCTTGTTGAGAAATCCATGGGTCATCAGGGTAGGTAGGAATTACCTGTGCATCTCTTGGGCTTCATAAAAATAGGAGAAGAATCCTGAATACGAATTTTGAGAATTTCTATTTTGAGGGAGCAGATATCCCCATGGGTTGCTCATGAGGTTCCAATGTATTCAATGGCTCTGCATTAAATGTTTGTTGTAGTACTGTAATTCAAGTAATTGACTCTTAAGGTTCCTGAATGGAGATGAAGAAACAGTGTCTTGGGTGCCTTCATCAGCATTCAATACAGGTGGTGTGATGTCATGCATGCTTCTTCACAAATCAGCTGCGCACACTGTGGAGCTCCTTCTGCTCAAATATATTACTACACAGAAACCCCACATAGTGTTATAGGATAGATGCATCGGCTTGCACTGCAAGTCTGAGAGAACATTCGCCCAGTAGGTTCAGGTACACATCACTTCCTCCAAAAGGCATGTGAGGCCTCTGCGATTCTTGAGCACTCAAGGTGTAAACAATAAAAAATACTGAAAAGAGATTAAAACAAGCAAAGATAAAAAGAAAGTGTCCAAGTATAAGTTGTACTTAAAAATTAGCATTGAAATCTCCTTATAAAAATTATGTGGCTCCACAAAGAAACAATTGGGAGGGTGGAATGTCCACAAAAAATTAACTCATTATGAAAGGGAAGAAAACTGTGTTGAACACTGTAGCAAAAACAAAGAGGCAAAAACAAATTGTAGGAATGTGGATTACTATTTAGGGTGATCAGCTGCCCCTCTCAAGGAATAACAACACTTTTTGTCAGGGTAAACCCTCAAAGTTACTAAATTATCCTGAGTTCAATCCCCTGATAACAATGGCACAGAGCAGACATGATTGACTTGAGGTCATTATGTGAAGTATTTACGCAGAACAGTAATAATGTCAAAATACCAATAAATAAAAATCCAATAATGGGAACTGAAGATATACATTTTTGAAGTTTTAAATTAAAAGTAGTGCCAAAAAGCACTAAGTTCCAATGACAGCATATGGAAGCAGTAGACTGGGACCTAGGCTCAATTTTAGGTCGACCGCGATAGAGCCTGGGTCTGATATGTCAAGTAGATTGGTCCTGGTGAAATGCTGAAAGTCAAAAACCTCCCAAAAAGTTTCTAAGTCCCACTCCAGAAAGAGAATTTGACACTTTTTTGATGAAAAGCTTCAAATTTTCTTCTAGGTTCCTACGCAGAATGGGACTTTTTCATGTTTTTTTAGAAGAAAATCCTCCCCCAGCGGGATGTTGCTGAACATCTAGCCACTGCTGTAGAAATGAAGGCTGGATACTTGAAGTATGCTGGCCCCACTGTTGCACTGAAGCTTTGGAGGTTTTGTGCAAAAAAGGTTTTCCAAGTCCCAGCATAGAATGGGACTTTGAATTTTTTTTTTTCTCAAATTGATCCAATATGATGCTTTGGAATTGTCAGTTGGATATTTTTTTCTGGCAGGTGTCGCTGAAGCTGTGGAGGACAGATTTTCAATAGCTTCCAAACTTACTTCTGGTGGCCAAACAGCCACATGAACACACTTGAATGGCCCAAAAGACCACAGGGGAAGGCACTTAAGACTCTCAGAGAGTCAGACAGAGGACCATAGCAGAGTTCAGTCAATGTCCAGTTGCCACCGGTCAGCTAGGCACTTTAGGGAAACAGCCTCTTGCAGCTTGTTGTGCCCCTGTACACACACACTGGAGGTTAGCAAGTTGACCCTTGGAGTCGACTTCTTTGCCTTGGATACAAAAGGGAGTCGGCCCAGTCCTTCATGGCTCCTCTAAAGCCACAGTCAGTAGGTACAGTCATCTTCTGAAAGTCTAGAAAGTGTTCTCAGGATCATGCCTTGTGGTTTAGTGTATTGGAGTGATTCCCTCCTCTTTTCTAACCACAGAATAGTAGTTCCCAAGGGCAAAAATGCCCACTTTTGAACTAGTTCCTATTTATCCTACTGCAAACAATGCCACAATGCTTATTTACAAAATTCAACATGGGGAAATCCTTCTCCCAGTTCTCAGAACCAGTGTACCAACCAGAGGTGTGGCAAGCATAATAAGAAGTCCCCTATTTGTGGTCATGCAAAAAAAGCTCAGGGTTTGATGCCAGTCTGACTTTGGGACAAAGGCTGGGCCTTTCTAGGTGTCATCTGACATTTACTTGTGACAGTGCAAGCCCCTTTGAAGTTAATTAAATTTGTGGGCCCATCCCACATGCGCATCCCACTACGGGGAGAAAAATAACTCCCCACAGCCAGCTGATTGTCCTTGCTCTGGAAGCAGTTTTCACACCTCCTTACAGTCAAAGCACATGATTGATAGCTGCTGGAGAACTAATGTAAATGAACCTCCAGGAGCTTAAGGGAGGGAAAGGGTAACTTTCTAAAAGTTGCTTTTCCTTAGTATTTAATAAAAATCTAATTTCAACACTGAATTGGTCTTTCAGTAAATATGGATTGTGTTTTATTTTTGTAGCTGGTTCCAAACCCGAGATACAGAATTCATATTTTAACCTGTAATCTGGTTTTCTGTGTAGGACAGCCAGGCCTCCCACAGTGAAAATAGCTTTAAGGGTGTTGTCACTGTAGGGGCATGGCGACATTAATTTCCTACATGTCCCACTTTTAAATGCCATCCACCCTACCTTGTGAGGGTGACTTAAAATTTTAAAAAGTGGTCATTGCCTATCAAAAAGGGTTGGACAGGTTGCACTTCAGGTTTTACATTACAGTAGTCAGGCTGCAATTGCAGTCCGGAAACCACATTTTGTAGGCCCACTCTGTGGATGGCAAAATGAGTGCTGCAGTTCACAGATGGCATTGTTACTTCCAGTGCGAAAAGAACAGATGATGGATGGAATGCTGAACAATGCAAACATTCACCCCCAGTCACAAAGATCTGGGTTTAATTCATTGTTTTTTGCTCACCTCGCCACCCCAGTTTGGACCCAGCCATATGCAAATCAGTTTTGACCCTGTTCCTCATGGGAAAAGCCCGTCCCGAACTGCCAAGCCAGGTCCTCCTTGGACCAGAAACAGGCATCCTAGGACCGGTTTCAGGGTATCACCATTCATCAGCTAGGCTAGCTTGAATCCAGTGGTGCAGTGAGCACATGACCCACGTCTGGGCATACTCTTCCTACTTGGGCCAACAACTTCAAAAGTGCTCACAATGCCACCAAATTCAAGCTAGCCTGACTGAAGAGGGGTGTGTGACGGCTCACAGAGATCGTGGCTACTGGCGGCAGATGTAGAGTGCCCCGGGGGCAATCTCAGGAGTATATTCCCACACTTCCTACCTGTGCAGGACGACGTCAGCGAAGGACAGCAATGTCCGATGAGGAGGTAGCACGGAACCGAAGACAGAGGAGGAGACGCCGGGAGTGCAAGAGAGGGGACGCAAAGACAATGGGATGGGAGACGTCCCGGAGGTGGAGACCGAAGGACGGAGGGAGAACACCACGTCTCCAGACAGAGGCGAGGAGGAGGAAGAACGAGCAGAGAGAGAGAAAGAGAGAGAGATGGACGAAGACGCCAGCCACGTTCCTGGAGAGCGTGGCTTTCTCAGGTACGGGAACGGGTAGAAGAATAGATAATAACTGTAAGTGGGAAGACGGAGGGAGGACTAGAATGTGAAAAGGGCATAAAGGGTAGGTATGACACAGAGGTCATCCACTAAGCACGGCGGGAAAAAGTCTGATTGCTGAATATCTGGCTCTTGGGGTGAATGCGATTGTGTTTTGTTTTCCAGTTGCTGGAAAACGTGTTTTCTATGCGGGCACCATAGGAGACACAAGGGAAGCACTGCACAGAAAGCACAGAGGGTGAAGTATTAACCCAAAAGATCAAAAAAAAGGAAAAAATGCAACTAATGAACGACACATGCTAAGCAAACACTCACAACGAACACAAGAAGGGAAAAGGGCACTACATATAAATCATGCAAAGGTGGAAAAACACGTTTTGGGTGTTGGAAGAAGTAAGAAAAGTACAAACCCGTACACTTATCTGATAAGACTTCATATTTTCTTTTCTCCTTTATACGAGGTTAACCTGGAGCCACCAATGTACCTAGGAAGAAAAACAGAAGAAACATAAATAAGGGAGAAAGGACAGTAAAAGAAAGAAACAAGACACAAGAGGACAGACATAAAGACTTTGCAGTTTTTTTTTCTTTTCCCTTTAATGAACAGAATTGTTGGATAACTTGAGGAAGAGAAAAATAAAGTCTTATACAAACGGAGTTTCGCTAACCGGTGTAAAGACATATTACGAGTATGTCTAAAAGGAACAATTTATTCCTACATATTAGCGTACCTGTCAGAGTGGTGTCAGAAGTGGGATCATATATATATATATATATATATATATATATATATATATATATATATATATATTGTTAGAAATGGGGTCTTTGGTTGGCAGTCAGGTTACCCCCCTGTCCAAGCAAGGACCCTCACTCTGGTCAGGGTAAGTCACACACAATCCAAATTATCCTGTGCCCACCCTGTGGTAGCTTGGCACTGAGCAGTCAGGCTTAACTTAGAAGGCAATGTGTAAAGTATTTGTGCAATGAATCATACAATAACACCATAAAGCACCACAAAAATACATCACACAGTGTTTAGAAAAATAATATTATAATTATATATTTATCTGGTTAAATGCAGGTCAAAACTATTAAAATGCAATAAGTATGTTTTGAGATTTCACTGAAAAGTGATATAATGTCTCTTAAGTCTTTTAAAAGCAAACAAAGGCCCTCATCTCAACCACGGCGGTCTTTTTGGAAGACCACCGAGGTTACTCCAGGCCGAAGATCACCAGTGGTGGCGGTCTTCCACCAAACGTATCATGACTGCTGGCAGTCCTCTGCCCTTTTTCGGATGGAGAGCCGCCAGCAGCCATGCTGGCGGTCCGGGGTGAAGTGGAGGCTGCTCCACCTCCACTGCCACGTCATCAGAACACCGCCCACCGAATCACGTCCCAGTATTCGGCGTGGTGGTGTTCTGGTGACGGGGTGCTGGCGGCGGAGCAGCCCCCATGTATCCCGTTCCCTCCTGAAGGATCACCGGAACAGGTAAGGTGATCGTCCGTTAGGGGAGGGGGTGGGGGTGGAGGGTGTTGTGTGCGTGCATGGGGGTGTACATGTGAGTGTGTAGAGTGGTTGTGTGAGTGCGTGTATGCATGCAGGGGTGTATTGTGTGTATGGGAAATGTGATGTATATGTCTGTGTGCATGTGTGTGTGTATGTGTGCGTGTATGTGCATGAGTGGTGTGAGCGTGCGTGTAGGGGAGCGTGAGGGGTGCGTGTGGGAGTTTCTGTGGGGGGCGGGGTGGGGAGGGGGTCCTACCACCTTTGAGGGGTGGTAGGGGGGTCGTGGGTTTTGGGGGAGGACTCAGGGGAGGGGGTGGGGGAGAGGGATACCCCACTCAGTGCCAGGGAACTAATTCCCCTGCACTGATAGTGCCTACCGCCATGGATTACGTGGCGGTACAAAACCCCACAAAATCCATGGTGGTATGCGGGGTCCGGATACCGCCCTCCACCCTCCCAGCCCAGGAAGACCCATTCAAAATGCAGATGTATGCAAGTGAGGCTGAGTATCCTGTGTCTGAGTGAATGCACTGGGAGCTGTCAATTAAACCCAGCCGGACGTGGATTGTAAGGCACAGAAAGATTTAAGTGTAGAGAAATGATCACTTTCTAAAAGTGGCATTTCTAAAATAGTAATGTTAAATCCAACTTCACAAGTCAGCAGGATTTTATATCACCATTCTGGTGATACTAAATATGACCTTCCTCCTCTTTTCAGATCAGCAGCTACCACTCAAACAATGTATGAGGGCAGCCCCAATGCTAGCCTATGAAGGGAGCAGGCCTCACAGCAGTGTAAAAACGAATTTAAGAGTTTAAAACTACCAGGACATGTAAACTACCTAGGTACATGTCCGGCCTTTTGCCCACACAGCATCCTGCCCTATGGGTTACCTAGGGCATACCTTAGAGGTGTCTTATATGTAAGAAAAGGGGAGTTTTAGGCTTGGCAAGTACTTTTGAATGCCAAGTTGAATTGGCAGTGAAACTGCACACACAGACCTTGCAACTGCAGGCCTGAGACAAGGTTAAGGGGCTACTGAAGTGGGTGGCACAATCAGTGCTGCAGGCCCACTAGTAGCATTTAATCTACAGGCCCTGGGGACATATAGTGCACTTTACTAGGGATTTAAAAGTAAATTAAATAGTCCAATTAGGTATGATCCAATGTTCCCATGTTTGAAGGGAGAGAGCATATGCACTTTAGCAATGGTTAGTAGTGGTAAAGTGCGCAGAGTCTTAAAACCAGCAAAAACAGTATCTAAAAAGTGGAGGGAGGCAGGTAAAAGTTAGGGGTGACCACCCTAAGGTTGCAGGTCTAATATATATATATATATATATATATATATATATATATATATATATATACACAATATAACGACAGGAAGATAATAAAGAGGAACATCCAACCCGGGCGGATATGATAGCCCAGTTGGCAGAAGGCCAGAGACACCTTCAGCTGCTATGGGAGAAACAAGTGAAGGAAGCTAAACAACACTGGGAGGCTCTCCAGACTGCACTAAAGAACCAGGCTATGATTATCGCTAACAATCAACTAGTACATGAAAAAGTTCTTGGAAAACTCACTGATACCATTGCCATCACGCAAGTACACCCCACTGTGCCTAGCACTGTTTTACAGAAATATCAGAAAGGAGAATGCATTTTTCACGAACTTTGAGAGGGTAGCTGTAGGAGGCTGGACTGGCTTGTAGTGAGTACCAAGGGGTACTTGCACCTTGCACCAGGCCCAGTTATCCCTTATTAGTGTATAGGGTGTCTAGCAGCATAGACTGATAGATAATGGTAGCTTAGCAGAGCAGCTTAGGCTGAACTAGGAGACGTGTGAAGCTACTACAGTACCACAAGTGTCACTTGCACAATATCATAAGAAAACACAATACACAGTTATACTAAAAATAAAGGTACTTTATTTTTATGACAATATGCCAAAGTATCTTAGAGTGTACCCTCAGTGAGAGGATAGGAAATATACACAAGATATATGTACACAATACCAAAAATATGCAGTATAGTCTTAGAAAACAGTGCAAACAATGTATAGTTACAATAGGATGCAATGGGGACACATAGGGATAGGGGCAACACAAACCATATACTCCAAAAGTGGAATGCGAACCACGAATGGACCCCAAACCTATGTGACCTTGTAGAGGGTCGCTGGGACTATTAGAAAATAGTGAGAGTTAGAAAATTAGCTCTCCCCAAGAACCTGAAAAGTGAGTGCAAAGTGCACTAAAGTTCCCCCAAAGACAAAGAAGTTGTGATAGAGGAATAATGCAGGAAAGACACAAACCAACAATGCAACAACGGTGGATTTCCAATCTAGGGTAGCTGTGGAACAAGGGGACCAAGTCCAAAAGTCACAAGCAAGTCGGAGATGGGCATATGCCCAGGAAATGCCAGCTGTGGATGCAAAGAAGCTTCTACTGGACAGAAGAAGCTGAGGTTTCTGCAGGAACGAAAAGGGCTAGAGACTTCCCCTTTGGTGGACGGATCCCTCTCGCCGTGGAGAGTCGCGCAGAAGTGTTTTCCCGCCGAAAGAACGCCAACAAGCCTTGCTAGCTGCAAATCGTGCGGTTAGCGTTTTTGGATGCTGCTGTGGCCCAGGAGGGACCAGGAGGTCGCAAATTGGACCAGGAGGTAGAGGGGACGTCGAGCAAGACAAGGAGCTCTCTTAGCAGCAGGTAGCACCCGGAGAAGTGCCAGAAACAGGCACTACGAGGATGCGTGAAACGGTGCTCACCCGAAGTTACACAAAGGAATCCCACGTCGCCGGAGACCAACTTAGAAAGTCGTGCAATGCAGGTTAGAGTGCCGTGGACCCAGGCTTGGCTGTGCACAAAGGATTTCCGCTGGAGTAGCTGCAAAAGTCGCGGTTCCCAGCAATGCAGTCTAGCGAGGTGAGGCAAGGACTTACCTCCACCAAACTTGGACTGAAGAGTCACTGGACTGTGGGAGTCACTTGGACAGAGTTGCTGGATTCGAGGGACCTCGCTCGTCGGGCTGAGAGGAGACCCAAGGGACCGGTAATGCAGCTTTTTGGTGCCTGCGGTTGCAGGGGGAAGATTCCGTCGACCCACGGGAGATTTCTTCTGAGCTTCTAGTGCAGAGAGGAGGCAGACTACCCCCACAGCATGCACCACCAGGAAAACAGTCGAGAAGGCGGCAGGATCAGCGTTACAGAGTTGCAGTAGTCGTCTTTGCTACTTTGTTGCAGTGTTGCAGGCTTCCAGCGCGGTCAGCAGTCGATTCCTTGGCAGAAGGTGAAGAGAGAGATGCAGAGGAACTCTGATGAGCTCTTGCATTCGTTATCTAAAGTTTCCCCAGAGACAGAGACCCTAAATAGCCAGAAAAGAGGGTTTGGCTACTTAGGAGAGAGGATAGGCTACTAACACCTGAAGGAGCCTATCAGAAGGAGTCTCTGACGTCACCTGGTGGCACTGGCCACTCAGAGCAGTCCAGTGTGCCAGCAGCACCTCTGTTTCCAAGATGGCAGAGGTCTGGAGCACACTGGAGGAGCTCTGGACACCTCCCAGGGGAGGTGCAGGTCAGGGGAGTGGTCACTCCCCTTTCCTTTGTCCAGTTTTGCACCAGAGCAGGGCTAAGGGGTCCCCTGAACCGGTGTAGAATGGCTTATGCAGAATTGGGCACATCTGTGCCCAAGAAAGCATTTCCAGAGGCTGGGGGAGGCTACTCCTCCCCTGCCTTCACACCATTTTCCAAAGGGAGAGGGTGTAACACCCTCTCTCAGAGGAAGTCCTTTGTTCTGCCATCCTGGGACAAGCCTGGCTTGACCCCAGGAGGGCACAAACCTGTCTGAGGGGTTGGCAGCAGCTGCAGTGAAACCCCAGGAAAGGCAGTTTGGCAGTACCAGGGTCTGTGCTACAGACCACTGGGATCATGGGATTGTGCCAACTATGCCAGGATGGCATAGAGGGGGCAATTCCATGATCATAGACATGTTACATGGCCATATTCGGAGTTACCATTGTGAAGCTACATATAGGTAGTGACCTATATGTAGTGCACGCGTGTAATGGTGTCCCCGCACTCACAAAGTCCGGGGAATTGGCCCTGAACAATGTGGGGGCACCTTGGCTAGTGCCAGGGTGCCCTCACACTAAGTAACTTTGCACCTAACCTTTACCAGGTAAAGGTTAGACATATAGGTGACTTATAAGTTACTTAAGTGCAGTGTAAAATGGCTGTGAAATAACGTGGACGTTATTTCACTCAGGCTGCAGTGGCAGGCCTGTGTAAGAATTGTCAGAGCTCCCTATGGGTGGCAAAAGAAATGCTGCAGCCCATAGGGATCTCCTGGAACCCCAATACCCTGGGTACCTTAGTACCATATACTAGGGAATTATAAGGGTGTTCCAGTAAGCCCATGTAAATTGGTAAAATTGGTCACTAGCCTGTTAGTGACAATTTAGAAAGAAATGAGAGAGCATAACCACTGAGGTTCTGATTAGCAGAGCCTCAGTGAGACAGTTAGTCACTACACAGGTAACACATTCAGGCACACTTATGAGCACTGGGGCCCTGGTGAACAGGGTCCCAGTGACACATACAACTAAAACAACATATATACAGTGAAAAATGGGGGTAACATGCCAGGCAAGATGGTACTTTCCTACACAACCCCCCCCCCCCCAAACGAAGGACAATAAGACTAGCCATGACCTGATGAGTCTTCATTGTCTAAGTGGAAATATCTGGAGAGTCCATCTGCATTAGAGTGGCTACTCCCAGGTCTATGTTCCACTGTATAGTCCATTCCCTGTAGGGATATGGACCACCTCAACAATTTAGGATTTTCACCTTTCATTTGTTTTAGCCAAAGTAGAGGTTTGTGGTTTGTCTGAACAATGAAGTGAGTGCCAAACAGGTATGGCCTCAACTTCTTCAGTGCCCAGACCACAGCAAAGGCCTCCCTCTCAATGGCAGACCAACGCTTTTCTCTAGGGGTCAACCTCCTACTAATAAAAGCAACAGGTTGATCCTGGCCCTCAGAATTAAGTTGTGATAGGACTGCCCCTACTCCTAATTCAGATGCATCAGTTTGGACATAGAATTTTTTTAGAGTAACAAGGGCTTTTCAGGACAGGTGCAGAGCACATGGCCTGCTTCAGCTCCTCAAAAGCTTTCTGACAGTTTGCTGTCCATAATACCTTTTTAGGCATTTTCCTGGGTTGAGGTCATTAAGAGGGGCTGCAATGGAGCCATAGTTCTTAATGAACCTCCTGTAATACCCAGTGAGGCCTAGGAAGGCTCTCACCTGAGTCTGAGTGGTAGGGGGAACCCAATCAATAATTGTTTGGATTTTCCCCTGTAGTGGTGCAATCTGACCCCACCAACAAGGTGTCCCAGATAAACCACCTTACCCTGCCCTATCTGGCACTTTGAAGCCTTGATAGTGAGGCCTGCCTTTTGCAGGGCCTCCAAAACTTTCCATAGGTGGACCAGGTGATCATCCCAGCTGGAGCTAAAGACAGCTATATCGTCCAAATATGCTGCACTGAAAGCTTCCAGCCCTTGCAGGACTGTGTTCACCAACCTCTGAAAAGTGGCAGGTGCATTTTTCAAACCAAAAGGCATTACAGTGAACTGGTAATGTCCTCCAATGGTTGAAAATGCAGTTTTAGGTTTAGCATCTTCTGATAATTTGATCTGCCAATACCCTGCAGTCAAATGAAAAGTGCTTAGATACTTGGCAGATGCCAGTGTATCTATGAGCTCATCTGCCCTGGGTATAGGGTGAGCATCAGTTTTGGTTACCAGGTTGAGACCTCTGTAGTCTACACAAAACCGCATTTCCTTCTTTCCATCTTTGGAATGGGGTTTTGGTACAAGTACCACAGGAGAAGCCCTTGGACTTTCAGAGTGCTCAACCACTCCCAGTTCTAACATTTTCTGCACCTCTTGCTTTATGCAGTCCCTGACATGGTCAGGCTGCCTATAGATCTTACTTTTGACAGGCAAGCTGTCTCCAGTATCTATAGTGTGCTCACACCAAGAAGTGGTACCTGGCACAGTAGAGAAGAGTTCAGAGAATTGATCTAGGAGATTTATGCAATGGTCTTTCTGCTCAGCAGTAAGACAATCAGCCAAAACTACACCTTCCACAAGAGCATCTTGTTCTGTGGAAGAGAAGAGATCAGGTAGAGGATCACTGTCTTCTTCCTGTCCCTCATCAGTTGCCATGAGCAGGGTGAGATCAGCCCTGTCATAGTAGGGTTTCAGGCGGTTTACATGGAGTACCCTAAGGGGACTCCTTGCAGTGCCTAAGTCAACTAAATAGGTGACTTCACCCTTTTTCTCAACAATTGTGTGGGGTCCACTCCATTTATCTTGGAGTGCTCTTGGGGCCACAGGCTCCAAGACCCACACTTTCTGCCCTGGTTTGTACTGAACCAAAACAGCCTTCTGATCATGCCATTGCTTCTGGAGCTCTTGGCTGGCCTGAAGGTTTTTACTGGCCTTTTTCATATACTCAGCCATCCTTGATCTGAGGCCAAGTACATAATCCACAATATCTTGCTTTGGAGCTTTTAAAGGTTGTTCCCAACCCTCCTTGACAAGTGTTAGTGGACCCCTAACAGGGTGACCAAAGAGGAGTTCAAAGGGGCTGAAGCCCACTCCTTTCTGGGGTACCTCCCTGTAGGCAAAAAGGAGGCATGGTAACAGGATATCCCATCTCCTGCGGAGTTTTTCAGGGAGACCCATAATCATGCCTTTGAGAGTTTTGTTAAATCTCTCCACCAGTCCATTAGTTTGTGGGTGATAGGGTGTAGTGAATTTATAAGTCACACCACACTCCTTCCACATGGCCTTTAAGTATGCAGACATGAAATCGCTTCCCCTGTCTGATACTACTTCCTTTGGGAAGCCCACCCTGGAAAATATTCCTAGGAGGGCCTTTGCCACTGCAGGAGCTGTAGTGGTCCTTAAAGGAATTGCTTCAGGGTATCTTGTGGCATGGTCCACTTCCACCAAGATAAACCTATTGCCTGAAGCAGTAGGAGGGTCAAGGGGGCCAACTATGTCAACCCCTACCCTTTCAAAGGGAACCCCAACCACAGGCAGTGGAATAAGGGGTGCCTTTGGAGTGCCACCTGTCTTGCCACTGGCTTGACAGGTTTCACAGGACTTACAAAAATCTTTTGTGTCCTCAGACATTCTAGGCCAATGAAACAAGGGAACAAGCCTGTCCCAAGTTTTCATTTGTCCCAGATGCCCAGCTAGGGGAATGTCGTGGGCAAGAGTTAGGAGGAACTTTCTGTACTCCTGAGGAATCACTAATCTCCTGGCAGCTCCAGGTTTAGGATCCCTTGCCTCAGTGTACAAGATGTTGTCCTCCCAGTAAACTCTGTGATAGTCACTGACATCCCCATTAGCCTGTTTGACAGCTTGCTGTCTTAGACCCGCTAATGTGGGACAGGTTTGCTGTGCCACACTCAGCTCCTCCCTGGCAGGCCCCCCTTCACCCAAAAGCTCAGCAGTGTCTGCTTCAAGCTCCTCTGGTGTAGGTTCTGCACAGGGAGGGAATTCTTCTTCCTCAGAAGTTGAATCCACTGTAGAGGGAGGGATAGTAGGAAGTGGTTTGCTTCTACTAGCCCTAGCTTTAGGGAGCACTTGGTCCATTGTTCCAGGATCCAAGCTTCCCTGTCCTTTTTGCTTTTTGGCCTGAGCCCTGGTTAAAGCAAAAATATGCCCTGGGATGCCCAGCATTGCTGCATGGGCCTCCAACTCCACATCTGACCAAGCTGATGTCTCCAAATCATTTCCTAGTAGACAGTCTACAGGTAAATCTGTGGCTACCACAACTTTCTTTGGACCAGTAACCCCCCCCCAGTTGAGATTAACAACAGCCATGGGGTGGCTAAGTGTGTTGTTGTGAGCATCGGTTACTTGGTACTGGTGACCAAGTAGGTGTTGTTCAGGGTGGACCAGTTTCTCTATGACCATAGTCACACTGGCACCAGTGTCCCTGTAGGCCTGAACCTCAACACCATTTATTAGGGGTAGCTGCTTGTACTTATCCATATTAAGGGGATAAGCAACTAAGGTGGCTAAATCAATAGCCCCCTCAGAGACTAACACAGCCTCTGTGGTCTCCCTAACCAGACCAACCCCAACTAAGTTACCAATAGTGAGCCCAGCTACTCCCTTGGATTGGCTATTAGTAGGTTTGCTCCCACCACCACTGCTATTAGTAGGGACACTAGGTGTAGCAGTAGGGGTTGTAGTGGTAGGAGGCTTGGTGCTTTTCTTTGGACAACTGGGATCTGTTGTCCAATGGCCTTTTACTTTACATAAATAGCACCATGGTTTCTTTTCTTTGTTTTGATTAAAGGAGGATTTGGACCCACCACCCCCACCAGAGTGTTTTTGTGGGCCTGATGAAGACTCATTTTTAGATTTGTCCCCACCCTTGTCAGAAGACTTACCATCCTTCTTTTTGTTGCCATCTTTGTCACCCCCTGTATGAACTTTTCTGTTCACCCTTGTTCTGACCCATTTGTCTGCCTTCTTTCCCAATTCTTGGGGAGAGGTCAGATCAGAGTCCACCAAGTACTGGTGCAACAAATCAGACACACAATTATTAAGAATATGCTCTCTCAGGATCAAGGTATACAGGCTTTCAGAATCAGTAACTTTACTGCCATGTAACCACCCCTCCAAGGCCTTCACTGAATGGTCAATGAAATCAACCCATTCTTGTGAAGACTCCTTTTTGGTCTCTCTGAACTTTATCCTGTATTGTTCAGTGGTTAAGCCATAACCATCCAGGAGTGCATTCTTAAGTACTGTAAAATTATTGGCATCACTTTCTTTCACAGTAAGGAGCCTATCCCTACCTTTTCCACTAAATGATAGCCATAGGATAGCAGCCCACTGCCTTTGAGGGACATCCTGTACAACACAGGCCCTCTCAAGTGCAGCAAACCACTTGTTAATGTCATCCCCCTCCTTATAAGGGGGAACTATCTTGTGCAGATTCCTGGAATCATGCTCTTTTGCAGGATGACTATGGGGAATACTGCTGCTGCCACCATGGGTTTCTAAACCCAACTTCTGTCTTTCCTTCTCTATTTCTAAAGACTGTCTATCCAAATCCAGCTGTTGCTTTTTAAGCTTCAGTCTGGTTTGTTTCACCCTCAACTTATTGAGTTCCCTTTCTAACAATCTGTCATCATGGTTGGTGGGAGGGACATTCCTAGATACAGAGGTATGATGAGAATGAACAGAAGGAGACCTGTCCCTTACAGAGGCCACCCTAACAGCTTGGCTAACAGAAATATCAGTACCACTGTGGTGAGAATAAATGCTTTTGCTATGATGTGAGACAACACTATTTGTATGGTGTGGCTCTCCATCATTACCAACTATGCTAGACTGTCTAGTAATGGGCAGGCTAGGAAGTTTCTTTCCTGAATCTTTTCCTGGGGGAGTCCCTGGATCAGATTGGGAACCATTAGCTACTTTTTCAACAGATGTGGCCCCTCTGGCCTTATCTTGTTCTCTAAGCATGTTAAGTAACAATTCCAAGGAAGGATTCTTCCCTACACTCAAACCTCTCTCTATGCAGAGACTCCTTGCTCCTTTCCAGCTAAGGTGATCATATGCAAGTTTGGACAGATCAACATTTTGGCCTGTGCCAGACATTTTTAGAGAGAGTTAAAAGTGATAGAAAAAGAGGAAAAAGTTTTCAGAACTTTTTGGAAAGACAGAAAAACTTTTTAAACTTTTAAGAACTTTTTGAAAGTTTTAGGAGTACTTTTCAGCACTTTAGAAAAGAGTTAAAAGAGGAAATGCAAAACTTTTTAGTTATGTGTACACACTGAACTTGTTTTGTATATTTTTCTCTTATGAAAAGTACAATGACAAGAGTGGTAAGTAGTCTCAAAGCACTTATCCCACTGCTGCACAACCAATGTAGGAGGCTGGACTGGCTTGTAGTGAGTACCAAGGGGTACTTGCACCTTGCACCAGGAAGTTATCCCTTATTGGTGTATAGGGTGTCTAGCAGCATAGACTGATAGATAATGGTAGCTTAGCAGAGCAGCTTAGGCTGAACTAGGAGACGTGTGAAGCTACTACAGTACCACAAGTGTCACTTGCACAATATCATAAGAAAACACAATACACAGTTATACTAAAAATAAAGGTACTTTATTTTTATGACAATATGCCAAAGTATCTTAGAGTGTACCCTCAGTGAGAGGATAGGAAATATACACAAGATATATGTACACAATACCAAAAATATGCAGTATAGTCTTAGAAAACAGTGCAAACAATGTATAGTTACAATAGGATGCAATGGGGACACATAGGGATAGGGGCAACACAAACCATATACTCCAAAAGTGGAATGCGAACCACAAATGGACCCCAAACCTATGTGACCTTGTAGAGGGTCGCTGGGACTATTAGAAAATAGTGAGAGTTAGAAAATTAGCTCTCCCCAAGACCCTGAAAAGTGAGTGCAAAGTGCACTAAAGTTCCCCCAAAGACAAAGAAGTCGTGATAGAGGAATAATGCAGGAAAGACACAAACCAACAATGCAACAACAGTGGATTTCCAATCTAGGGTACCTGTGGAACAAGGGGACCAAGTCCAAAAGTCACAAGCAAGTCGGAGATGGGCATATGCCCAGGAAATGCCAGCTGTGGATGCAAAGAAGCTTCTACTGGACAGAAGAAGCTGAGGTTTCTGCAGGAACGAAAAGGGCTAGAGACTTCCCCTTTGGTGGACGGATCCCTCTCGCCGTGGAGAGTCGTGCAGAAGTGTTTTCCTGCCGAAAGAATGCCAACAAGCCTTGCTAGCTGCAAATCGTGCAGTTAGCGTTTTTGGATGCTGCTGTGGCCCAGGAGGGACCAGGAGGTCGCAAATTGGACCAGGAGGTAGAGGGGACGTCGAGCAGGACAAGGAGCCCTCTTAGCAGCAGGTAGCACCCGGAGAAGTGCCAGAAACAGGCACTACAAGGATGCGTGAAACGGTGCTCACCCGAAGTTACACAAAGGAGTCCCACGTCGCCGGAGACCAACTTAGAAAGTCGTGCAATGCAGGTTAGAGTGCCGTGGACCCGGGCTTGGCTGTGCACAAAGGATTTCCACCGGAAGTGCACAGGGGCCGGAGTAGCTGCAAAAGTCGCGGTTCCCAGCAATGCAGTCTAGCGAGGTGAGGCAAGGACTTACCTCCAGCAAACTTGGACTGAAGAGTCACTGGACTGTGCGAGTCACTTGGACAGAGTTGCTGGATTCGAGGGACCTCGCTCGTCGGGCTGAGAGGAGACCCAAGGGACTGGTAATGCAGCTTTTTGGTGTCTGCGGTTGCAGGGGGAAGATTCCGTCGACTCACGGGAGATTTCTTCGGAGCTTCTAGTGCAGAGAGGAGGCAGACTACCCCCACAGCATGCACCACCAGGAAAACAGTCGAGAAGGCGGCAGGATCAGCGTTACAGAGTTGCAGTAGTCGTCTTTGCTACTTTGTTGCAGTGTTGCAGGCTTCCAGCGCGGTCAGCAGTCGATTCCTTGGCAGAAGGTGAAGAGAGAGATGCAGAGGAACTCTGATGAGCTCTTGCATTCGTTATCTAAAGTTTCCCCAGAGACAGAGACCCTAAATAGCCAGAAAAGAGGGTTTGGCTACTTAGGAGAGAGGATAGGCTACTAACACCTGAAGGAGCCTATCAGAAGGAGTCTCTGACGTCACCTGGTGGCACTGGCCACTCAGAGCAGTCCAGTGTGCCAGCAGCACCTCTGTTTCCAAGATGGCAGAGGTCTGGAGCACACTGGAGAAGCTCTGGACACCTCCCAGGGGAGGTGCAGGTCAGGGGAGTGGTCACTCCCCTTTCCTTTGTCCAGTTTCGCGCCAGAGCAGGGCTAAGGGGTCCCCTGAACCGGTGTAGACTGGCTTATGCAGAATTGGGCACATCTGTGCCCAAGAAGGCATTTCCAGAGGCTGGGGGAGGCTACTCCTCCCCTGCCTTCACACCATTTTCCAAAGGGAGAGGGTGTAACACCCTCTCTCAGAGGAAGTCCTTTGTTCTGCCATCCTGGGACAAGCCTGGCTTGACCCCAGGAGGGCAGAAACCTGTCTGAGGGGTTGGCAGCAGCTGCAGCTGCAGTGAAACCCCAGGAAAGGCAGTTTGGCAGTACCAGGGTCTGTGCTACAGACCACTGGGATCATGGGATTGTGCCAACCATGCCAGGATGGCATAGAGGGGGCAATTCCATGATCATAGACATGTTACATGGCCATATTCGGAGTTACCATTGTGAAGCTACATATAGGTAGTGACCTATATGTAGTGCACGCGTGTAATGGTGTCCCCGCACTCACAAAGTCCGGGGAATTGGCCCTGAACAATGTGGGGGCACCTTGGCTAGTGCCAGGGTGCCCTCACACTAAGTAACTTTGCACCTAACCTTTACCAGGTAAAGGTTAGACATATAGGTGACTAATAAGTTACTTAAGTGCAGTGTAAAATGGCTGTGAAATAACGTGGACGTTATTTCACTCAGGCTGCAGTGGCAGGCATATGTAAGAATTGTCAGAGCTCCCTATGGGTGGCAAAAGAAATGCTGCAGCCCATAGGGATCTCCTGGAACCCCAATACCCTGGGTACCTTAGTACCATATACTAGGGAATTATAAGGGTGTTCCAGTAAGCCAATGTAAATTGGTAAAATTGGTCACTAGCCTGTTAGTGACAATTTAGAAAGAAATGAGAGAGCATAACCACTGAGGTTCTGATTAGCAGAGCCTCAGTGAGACAGTTAGTCACTACACAGGTAACACATTCAGGCACACTTATGAGCACTGGGGCCCTGGTGAACAGGGTCCCAGTGACACATACAACTAAAACATCATATATACAGTGAAAAATGGGGGTAACATGCCAGGCAAGATGGTACAGGAGCAATGGGGCCAATATATCTCTCCTCTTCTTACTGGTTCTTTGCAAGCAGCCTACCAAGCGGTAAATCTGGGTGGAATAGCCCCATACAGTGACATAAAAAAGGCAATACTAGAAAGGGTAGGCCTAGACAATGAAAGCTACAGACTATGGCCCTCATTACAATCCTGGCGGTTGGTGTTAAAGTGGCGGTAATACCACCAACAGGGCGGCGGTAATTACTGCCAAATTAAGACCATGGCGTAAAGATCTCCAACAGACAGCCAATGTACCACACCAACCGCCAGGGCAGAAACAACAGTCACAACGGCGGTAGCCGCCTACAGCCAGGCGGAAGTCAATGTTGCGCCCATGATATTAAGACACAGTAAACCGCCACCTTTTCCGGGGCAGTACCAACAACATCAAAAGCCTGGCAGAAACAGAGCTCACAAGGGAAAGGATTCACAATTGGAGACACAGGGAACAATCACAACGCCATGGAGTCCGACCTGCATGTATTCCCCATGATCTTCTACGTGCTGCGCCACCACGAACATTAACGCCGGAGAAGACAACGACGGAGAGTACAGCTACCTAGCACATAAGGGAGGGAGGGAGGGAGGAAAACAACAGTAACACACATGCACCACACACCCCACCCAACACCATACAGACAATCAGCTGCGTCACAAAACTTTTTTACCCCGTATCTCGGATGAATAATGCAAGGATAAAACGATTTTGAAAAAGTGAATGTAATGAGTGCAATACAATAAGAAAAATAAGTTAAGCAATATAATAGATATATACATATGTACACAAAAAGGGACACAGACCATTCCACAATGTTCGTAGGCCAAATGGCCACAGGCCAAAGTCCAAGACCACACTTGTCACCTGCATCAACACGGAGAAAACACTGCAGGGGCATCAGTTGGTAAATAGGCAGGGGACGGGGGAGATGGAACAAGACCAGTGGTTCTGGCGGGGACAACATGCCCTCAGCTTGATCCTGGGGAGTGCAAGGCCAGTCTCTTGAGTGGGTGATTTGCCCACTTGCTCTGGAGGGGGCAACATGTCCTTTGCTTGATCCTGGGGAGTGTAAGGCCACACTCTCTTAAGTGGGTGACTTGCCCACTTGCTCTGGAGGGGGCCTCGTGCCCTGTGCTCTTGATCCTGGGGAGTCTTGGCTATGTGGTGGTCTTACCCACTGGTTCTGGAGGGGGCCTCGTGCCCTGTGCTCTTGATCCTGAGGAGTGCAAGGTCACAGTCTCTCAGGTGGGTGTGATACCCACTGGATTTGTAGGGGCAGGCCACACAGCAGCCCATGGAGGCAGGATTACACACAGCCCACCGGCGGTAAGGGCTGCTCAATGGTGGTGCTGCCAGAGGGGGCGGGGAGGCTCCTGCCCATCCCCTGCAACCTCAGACTGCTGCACAACCATGGTTGGTGGTGGGGGCTCCGTCACAGTTCCTGCCCCAGGACCCTTGCTCTTCCTACCTGCTGGTGCAGGCTCCTTGCTCTTTCTGGCAGCTGGGGCAGGCTCCTTTACCTTCTTAGTAGCTGCTGGGGCAGACTCCTTTACCTTCTTAGCAGCTGCTGGTGCAGGCACCTTGCTCTTTCTGGCAGCTGTGGCAGGCTCCTTTACCTTCTTAGCAGCTGCTGGTGCAGGCTCCTTGCTCTTTCTGGCAGTTGGGGCAGGCTCCTTGATCTTTCTGGCAGCTAGGGCAGGCTCCTTTCCCTTGAGGCTGCCTGGTGCAGGCTCCTTCATCTTCAGGACAAGTGGCCTGGATCCTTTTCCAACACGAGTGGGTCTGGTGACGACTGGGCCCGTGGACTGGGTGGCTGAGGTGCTTGGCTGGGTTCTTCCCACCCTGGCCATACGTGCAGGACAGGGACGTTTTTTAGGGACATTGGGGCGGGAAGAGGGAGAAGGAATGGGAGTGTAGGAAGAGGGAGTGGTTGTTGGAGGTGTCTGTCTATTGATTTTGGGTGAAGGTGCATGAGCTGGATGCTGATGTGAGGTGGATGGCTGTTGGGTGTCTGAGTGCTTGCGTTTGTATACCTTAGGAGGGGGGTAGACACAGTGGGAGAGGACACAGGAGACATGTGCCTGGCTGTTGTGGAAGTGTCTGCCAGTGAGGTGTGTGTTCTGCTTGGTGTGGTGATGATGCTGGTAGTGAATGGTGATGTAGTGCATGCAGGTGTGAGTGAAGACGGAACTGGGAGGGAGGTGAAGGTTGGGGAGGGGAGACAGTGGAAATAGTGGATGTTGGTGTGTCTGCATCTGGATGGTGTTTGTGTGAGTGCCTGTGTGATGAAGTGTGGTACTTGTGTTTGCCTGTACCACTCTTGTGTGTTGTCTTGTGTGCATGCTCGCCTGGCTGTGTGCTTGGGATGGGTTGGGGTTGAGGAGAATGGGACTAAGAAGAGCAAGTTGGAGGGACGGTAGAAACAGGGACAATGGCTGCCATCAGAGAGGAGGCCAGAGCTTGGATCAATCTCTGTTGGGCCGCCAATCCAGTGTGAATGCCCTCCAGGAATGCATTAGTCTGTTGCATCTGGGCTGCCAGCCCCTGGATGACATTCACAATGGTTGACTGCCCTACAGAGATGGATCTCAGGAGGTCAATAGCCTCCTCATTCAGGGCAGCAGGGCTAACTGGGGCAGGGCCTGAGGTGCCTGGGGCGAAGGAGATGTCCATCCTCCTGAGCGGGCATGGGCAACTCGATGAGGGGCTGCTGGGAGGGCTGTGTTGGTACAGAGGGTGGTGGATGTACCTGTAACTGGAGTGGCCACAGAGGTGTCTGCCACCACCAGGGAGCTTCCGTCGGAGGAGGTATCTGTGTCAGAACTGCCCCCTCCAGTCTCCGCCGTGGTGCTCCCCGCCCTCTGTCCCACTGGTGCCCTCACCATCGGTGGACTCTGCCTCCTGGGTCCTGTGGGATGCAGCTCCCTCCGTTGCTGGTGCCTCTGCTCCTCCGCCAGATGATGCTAATGCACATAGGACAGGGTGACCAAACAAAAACGGGGGGAAGAGACAAAGGATACACTTGGTCAATGGCTACACCAACACCACCGTTGGCATACACAGCACCCTCACATATAGGGAACAGCCCTACCCAATATGCCATTGCACTACAAGAGAAATAGTTAGCAGCGAAGCCATGGGAAGGGGCCCACACCGCCAAATGCAGCATACCTGGGACTCACCCAGCCCTGACCAGTTGTGGATGCCTACGAGTTAGGTAGCAAGATTCTCCCTTCTGAACCCTAGCCACCAGGGGACCTATGCTGCAATGTCAGGCCTGGCCTAGGGGCACCCACTGACACATCCCCCACCCAGATACCACCCTACCATGCGTAAGTTGTAATGATGGGCACTGTACTCACCCCCTTGTGGCTGCTGTGATGCCCTCAAGCGCCCATCCAGCTCAGGATAGGCCACCGCCAGTATGCGGGCCATCAGGGGGGTCAGGGTTCGACGGGCACCCCTTCCTTGTTGGGTGGCCATCCCCAGCTGAGCTTCTGCGGTCTTCTGTGCCCAGCATCTCAGGCCCTCTCAACGTTTCTGACAGTGAGTGCTCTGCTTGCCGTAGACCCTCAGGGTCCCCACGTCCTTGGCGATGGCACGCCATATACCCTTTTTTTGATGGGCGCTGACCTGCAGAGGAAATACACACAGGAAAATAGAATTAGTCAAACAGTCCTGCCTGTTATACTTATGGCCCACCATAGCCCTTCACATCACCATTTACACACAAATGGCCCAGCACACAACCAATATGCCATCCAGAGGAAATCCACCCAACCCCCTTACACGAGGCCTTCACACACACCACTCCATGCATTCATGCCACATGCATCGTGCCCACAGTGCACTCACCTGTTGGTCTGGAGGCCCATACAGTAGCCCGTTCTGGGGTAGGACCCCATCCACCAGTCTCTCCAACTCCGCCAAAGTGAAGGCTGGGGCCCTTTCCCCAGTCACACGGGCCATGGTAGGTTCCAGACACAGGTCACAGCAGCACATGCAGTGTAGGTCCTGTCCTGTTGAAGATCAGGTAGCAAGTGAGGGATGAGATAGAAAATAGCACTGAAGTCCGCGGCGGTGCATACCGTCACCACTGGCATAGATCACCATTGGTGCCTGTAACCCATAGAGCCCAATGTTAACCAATGAGGAGTTGCAGGTTGGTTCCCGACCGCCTCCCGCAACGGCGCACAACGTCAGCGGAATTACCTCACTTCCACCTGTCCCTCCACACAGGACAGGTGGACGCTATTTTTTTGGGGGGGGGGGCAGGCCCTGGATAATTGCTGCGTCACTGGTTACAAGTTACCAGCATGCAAAGTACTGTTGTAGCCCCACTGTTCAGTTTGTGACCGGCTCCTCACTCTTTTGCCCCATAGAGTGCAACCGCTGCAGATGAATAGGAGATGGAGACATACCCCTGTGTACAGACCCCTGGTGGACTTGGCAACAATGGAGGACAGGCACATTATCCTCACGTATCGACTTGACAGGGCCACAATCGCAGAGCTGTGTGCCCAATTGACCTGATATCTGCTATCCGTCACCCCATTGGGATCCCCACTCTTGTGCAAGTTCTATCAGTGCTCCATTTCCCGGCAACTGGTTCTTTCCAAGTGACAGTGGGCTTGGCAGCAGGAATGTCACAGCCAATGTTCTCAATAGTGCTAACAAGAGTGTTGTCTGCCCTGATTAAACACATGTGCAGCTACATTGAATTTCCCCAGGTGGAAGATTCGGCCACAGTGAAGGCCGAGTTCTATGCAATGGGACATATCCTCAACATAATTGGGGCAATTGATGGAACACATATTGCATTTGTCCCCCCCGTCAGAATGAACAGGTGTGCAGAAATCGTAAGAGTTTCCACTCTATGAATGTACAGATAGTGTGCTTGGCGGACCAGTACATCTCCCACGTCAATGCTATGTATCCAGGGTCGGCACATGATGCCTTTGTCCTGAGGATTAGCAATATCTCAAATGGGATGGGCCAACTACAGAGGCACAGGGTGTGGCTAATAGGTGAGCCCTGGTTCCCACCCAGTATATGTTGGTGTATGGGTATGGTGTGGGCCATATGGGACAGTCTGTGGCTAAATGTTGTCCCTTAACATTTGCAGGTGACTCTGGTTACCCCAACCTATCATGGCTGCTGACCCCTGTGAGGAATGCCAGGACAAGGGCAGAAGAATGTTATAATGAGGCACATGGGCAAACCAGAAGGATAATAGAGAGGACCTTCGGCCTCCTGAAGGCCAGGTTCCGGTGCCTCCATCTAACAGTTGGATCCCTGTGCTACTCACCTAAGAAGGTCTGCCAGATAGTAGTGGCATGCTGCATGTTGCACAACCTTGCCCTGAGATGCCATGTGCCTTTTCTGCAGGCAGAGGAGGCTGGAGATGCCTATGTGGCAGCAGTGGATCCTGTGGACAGTGAGGATGAGGATGAGGACAACAGAACATTAGTGACCAGACAATACTTCCAACAACACACAGGTAAGACAGTGTTACTTCACATTTCAATTATGTGTTTGAATTTCTGTGGTATTGGCATGCTGTTTTTCCCACTTCTATGCCCACTTACTGTACCCTTTGGCAATTTATTTTGCAGATGTTGGTGACCTCACATATGCTCCTGGTGTGATCACTGCAGCCAGCTACAGGTCATTAATCTATGCTCATTTTCTGTACAATTGAATTGCAATGTTTGTACCTGTTTAAATGAATACATACTTGAAATATTTGACATACTCCAACTTCTTTTTTTTCCAAGGGTGTTTCTTCAAGTGCTAAAATATTGAGGGGCAAGTGCAATGGGCTGGGGTGATGATGGAGGAAAGTCCAGGGTTTTGTTCCAGTCTGTTTGTAGCACAGGTGCATTGTCCAAGGGGATGTAGGAAGGGGAGCAATGGCAGTTCAAGGTGGACAGGGTGACAGAGTGGGACAGAAGGTTGATAATCAGGAGAGTCTCATTTCCTGGCGTGGTTTTGGCAAGTGTCTATGGCTTCTCTCTGGATCGCAGGCAACATTTGCAGGGTGGTTTTCCTTCTCCAGGGGAGGGGTGCTGGTGGCCTGTGAGTCTGGTGGCAGGGCCTCCTGGCCACTAGCGGCAGTGGAGGTAGAAGGCAGTTCAGATATCTGGCTGGTGGCAGGGGCCCGCTGTTGTGTGACTGCCTCCCTCATAATATTGGCCATGTCTGCCAGCACCACGCTATGGAGATCAGGGTGTTGTTGATGGCCTGCAAGTCCTCCCTGATCCCCTGGTACTGTCCCTCCTGCAGCCGCCTGTTCTCCTGCACATTGTCCAGGCACTGGCCCATCGTGTCCTGGGACTGTTGATATGCTCCCAGGATCTCGAAGTGCCTCCTGGAGAGTCGGTTCCCTGGGCCTGTCCTCCCCCTGGCACACAGCACTCCTCCCAGTTTCCCTGTTGGCCTGTGCCTCTGTCCTCTGAACCGTGTGCCCACTACCACTGACCCAGGTCCCTGATTGTCATGGGTATGAGATGTGGCCTGAGGTCCCTGTAGAGGTGGACACACTGCTGATTGACGTGTCCTGGGGACAGAGGTATGGGTACACTGGGAGGGTGCTGTGGTGGTGTTTTCTGATTGGGGAGGCTCTGTGGTCTGATTGGGGACTGGGCCTGGGTAACCGGCTGTCCAGAAGTCCCTGATGGGCCAGGTTTGTCATCCAGATCCTGAAGACCAGAACCTTACCATTGACGACCAAATCTACTTCCCGTAGGCCCACTACAAAACCTATGGTGGGGGCAGCCTCGGACAAAAATTCTCCCTTACGGTTCCCTCTTAAAGAACCCATGACAACACCACAATGTTACCAGTATGCGGAGTGGGGTCATATAGCTCGCTATTGCCCACCAAAGTGGAATCAAGTAGAACCAATGGAAATAGGAATCGCCAAGGGGAGGATCTTGTGGCTGGGTAAGACGGCTCTTAGGTATACCACCAAACTTACCGTAAATGAACAAACTCGACGGGCTTTAGTAGATTCCGGCTGCAGTCAGAGTGTGGTAAACAGAAAATACATTCGATCAGACCAGCGGGTGTCTGGAGAATTCATGGTAATCACCTGTGTACATGGGGACAGTAAAACCTATCCAGTGGCAGAAATCTATGTGAACTGGTGTAGTAAAGAAGAAAGAATCACAGTAGGGGGTATCCCTGAACTATTTGAGGATGTCATTATAGGGAATGATTTTGTCACATTTCAAAGTCTTCTAGATAGTTTGGGAAAGGAGAGGTCTATAGAGTCCTGGTGAGAGGAAGCTCCCTTCAGTAAGGGTGAGATGGAACAGACACAGAGCAAGAAACAACTGAAAAAAGTCTGACAAAAGTCCAGAAGCGACTTCAGAAGAAACTAGGGAGTGGTAGAACGGAGGGGGACTCGGAAAACAAAGTCAAGAGGGAACTATCCATCTCCGGGGAGTTCAGACAATGCCAGAGAGATGATCCTACTCTCAAACATGCGTGGCACACGGCCCTCACAGATCCTACAAATCAGGTGAGTCCCCATTTCCTGATTAAGAATGAGTTATTGTATAAGGGTTTCCAACACCAAGGGAGAGAACCCAAATAGTAGTCCCCAAGGAATATAGGGAGCAAGTGTTACAGTTAGCACAAGGACAGGTGGGGGAGGACATTTTGGATGAGAGAAGGCAGAGGAGTATCTATTGAGACTGTTGTATTGGCCCAGGGTATAGGGGATATTCCAAGACATTGTCAACAGTGTCCCAAATGTCAGTTAGTTAACCCCAATACAGAGCCAGAGCCTCTGCCCATTATAGAAACCCTATTTACTGGAGTAGTGATGGATTTGGTGGGTCCACTGATACCTTCCTCCAAGGGCCATCAGTATGTCTTCGTTCTGGTAGATTACGCTACCAGATACCAAGAGGCTATTTCTCTTTCCAGCATGACGATCACAAATGTGGCTCAGGCGATGATTGCGTTCTTTTCCAGGGTGGGGTTTCCCATAGAACTGCTGACAGACCCAGGAACACATTTATGTCGCGATTAATGGCCGAAGTATGCCAGATCTTAGGCGTTCAACAGATACGAACATCAGTTTATCATCCCCAAACTGATGGTCTTGTAGAACGATACAACAAAACAATCAAAAATTTGTTACGAAAGTCCATAAATGAAACCGGGAAAGATTGGGATAAAAAACTACCCTTAGTGTTATATGCTATACAAACCCATGTACAATCATGTAATGGACATAGCCCTTTCGAGCTGTTATTTGGAAGACAGCCAAGGACCCTATTAGACATGACGGTAGAACAGTAGGAGGAAACCGAGGTAGAAGCTAAGGACATTCTTACATACACCAGGGACCTGAAAGAAAATTTTCACTTGATTTGGAAAGAAGTACATTCCCAACCGGAAGAGACCCAAAAGAGACAAAAGTCTCTTTACGATGTAGAAAAGAAAGTATGTGATTTACCAATAGGGAAGAAAGTCCTAATCCTACTGCCCACTACTGAGAATAAACTACTAGCCAGACGGCAAGGACCATACAAAATCATAGACAAAATAACTCCAGTAACATACAAAATCGAAATCCCAGCAGGAACTAATAAGAGTCAGATTTATCACATTAAATTATTGAAAGAATGGCATGAGGATGAGGAACATAGTAGGAATAGTAGTACATACTTATATATTACCACAACTCAAACCCTAGAAATTCCAGTTCTTCACCCACCTGAAGAACCGGACCAAGGAGTCACCCCCAACTATGGCCTGGATCTCACCGAAGAAAAAGAACCCAAGAAGAAAAAGTAGTGGAGGAAAATAAAGGAGTATTCTCCAGAAACCCTGGTAAAACACACCTAATACAACATCACATCCGCACTATGGAAGGGAAAGTGGCAAGACAATGACTCTATTGCATACCAGAAGCTAGGAAGCAACTTGTAGAGAAAGAAGTAAAAGAGATGTTAGAAGCTGGTATCACTGAGCCCTCCTCCAGTCCGTGGTGTTCCCCACTAGTACTAGTTCCCAAACCGAACGGAACAATTCGATTTGCATAGATTTTCGACCACTAAATTCCCTATATTATTGTGACACTTTATGCGATGCCTAGAATTGACGACTTAATACAGCGACTAGGGCAAGCTCATTACCTAACAACCCTAGACTTAACCAAGGGATATTGACAAATTCCATTAAGAAGCTCAGATGAGGAAAAAAACTACCTTTGCCACTCCCTCAGGACTATATCAGTTCACTGTCCTACCCTTTGGTTTACATGGAGCCCCGGCTTCATTTCAGAGGTTAGTTAATGTCATCATCAGACCACATCAGGAGTATGCAGCAGCGTACCTAGATGATATTGTTATCTACAGTCCTACCTGGGAACAACATTTAAAGCAGCTTACTGTAGTCCTACAGGCTTTACAAAAAGCCGGACTGACTGCCAACCCCGAAAAGTGTAATTTAGGCAAAACCTTAATTAATTATCTGGGCTATGTGATAGAAAAGGGGTTAATAAAACCACAAGTCAATAAGGTTGAAGCAATCAGACAGATACCTGTCCCAAAAAGCAAAAAAGACATAAGAGCTTTTCTAGGGATGGGCGGTATTATAGACGTTTCATTCCGCATTTTTCTACCATTGCTGCTTCCCTCACATCACTACTGGAGAAACGGCGACCAAACAAAATAGACAACCTATCTTATATACAGTGTCACAGCTTTCTGTCCCTCAAAGTCATCCTTGCAAGGGAACCCTTTTTGCATTGTCCTGATTTCCAAAAACCCTTCCAACTACAAACCAATGCCTCTGATCAGGGACTAGGGGCTGTTTTGTCACAGGAAGGAGAGGACAAACAATTTCATCCTTTTTTATTAGTAGGAAACTATTACCAAGAAAGAAGCATTAGCCCACCTTGGAGAAAGAATGTCTAGCCATCAAATGGGCTATTGAATCCTTACAGTACTATTTGTTAGGGAGGCCATTCACTGCTCACTGATCACGCTCTTCTGACTTGGTTGGCCAAACATAAGGATACGAATGCCAGGGTTCTGCGATGGTTCTTATCCCTTCAACCTTTTATGTTTTAGGTCAAGCATTCCCCTGGCTCCCTCTTGGTCAATGCTGATTATTTGTTCCGATACCATGCCAACTTGTGGCTCAAACAGCCACTCTCTGGGGTGAGCGAATGTGACGGGGCACAGAGATCATGGCTACTGAGGGCACTCTCAGGAGTATATTCCCACACTGCCTACCCGTGTGGGACGACGTCAGTGACGACGGCGACATCTGACGAGGGGGTAACACGGAACGGAAGACAAAGGAGGAGACGCCAGGAGTGCAAGAGAGGAGATGCAAAGACGACAAGGAAGGGAGACGTACCAAAGGGGGAGACCGAAGGACGGAGGGAGAACACCACGTTTCCAGACAGTGGCGAGGAGGGGGAAGAACGAGCAGAGAGAGAGAGAGAAAGAGAGAGAGACGGACAAAGAAGCCAGCCACAGTCCTGGGGGAGCGTGGCTTTCTCAGGTAGGGAATGGGTAGGAGAATAGATAACTGTAAGGGGGAGGACTGAGAGAGGACCAGAATGTGAAAAGGGCATAAAGGGTAGGCATGACACAGACATCATCCACTTAGCCTGGCAGGAAAAAGGGAAAAGTCCTATTGCTCAATATCTGGTTCTCAGGATGAATACGATTGAGTTTTGTTTTCCAATTGCTGGAAAACGTGTTTTCTGTGCGGGCACCGTAGGAGATGTAAGGGAGGCACTGCACAGAAAGCACAGAGGGGTGAAGTATTAACTCAAAAAATAAAAGAAAACAAGAAAAAAGGAAAATCCGCAACTAATGAACGACGCATGCTAACCAAACACTCACGACGAGCAAAAGAGGGAAAAGGGCACTACATATAAATCACGCAAAGGTCGTGAAACACGTTTCAGGTGTGGGAAGAAGTTAGAAAAGTACAAACCCGTACACTTACCTAATAAGGCTTAATATTTTCTTTCCTCTCTCTCTGACTTCATACGAGGTTACCCTGGAGCCACCAACTTACCCAGTGTAGTAGGCTGGCCTGGCTTATAGTGGGTACCTGATGGTACTTACACTTTGTGCCAGGTCCAGTTATCCCTTATTAGTAGATTAGTAGTGTTCTAGCAGCTTAGGCTGATAGAGGTAGCTGTAGCAGAGCAGCTTAGGCTGAACTAGGAGACATGCAAAGCTCCTACTATACCACTTATATCATATAGCACTTTATCATAAGAATCACAATACTCAGAGTTACTAAAAATAAAGGTACTTTATTTTAGTGACAATGTGCCAAAACTATCTCAGAGGATTTACTCCCTTAGGAGGTAAGTACAATACACAAAATATACACACACACCAAAATCAGGTAAGTAAACAGTTAGAAAAGTAGTTCAAACACTGTAGAATACAAAAGGATGCAATAGGCCTAGGGGCAACACAAACCATATACGAAGAAAGTGGAATGCAAACTACTTAGGGACCTAGGCCTAGTGTAGTGTGTAGAGGGTCGCTGGGAGTGTAAGAAAACACTAAGGGTGTCCAAGATACCCAAACCCAAGACCCTGAAAAGTAGGAGTAAAGTTACCCTACTTGCCCAGAAACACACTAAAGTCATGATAGGAGATTCTGCAAAGACCACAACTGACTACAAAGCACTGAAGGCAGATTTCTGGACCTGCAAAGGAAAGGGACCAAGTCCAAGAGTCACGAAAGTGTCCAGGGGAGGCGGGAGCCCACTAAACCCCAGATGAAGGTGCAAAATGGCTGCCTCCGGGTGGAAGAAGCTGAAGATTCTGCAACAACAGAAGATGCCAGGAACTTCTCCTTTCCACAGAAGATGTGGCACAGCGTGCTGGAGGATGCAGAGTTGTTTCCATGCAGAAAGACCGCAAACAAGCCTTGCTAGCTGCAATGGTCAAGTTGAAGGAAAAGGGTGCTGCCCGGGCCCAGGAAGGGCCAGGAGGTCGCTACTTTGGACGAGGAGACAGAGGGGGCGCTCAGCAACACATAGAGCCCACGCAGAAGCAGGCAGCACCCGCAGAAGTACTTGAACACGGGTTCAAGAAAACTGAGCACAGCGGTCGTCTCAACTCTACAAAATAGGGTCCCACGAAGCCGGTGGTCAACTCAGCGAGTTCAGCAATGCAGGACAGAGTGCCGGGGACCTGGGCTGTGCTGTGCACGAAGGATTCCTTGCAAAAGTGCACAGAAGCCCTAGCAGCTACAGGTCACGCAGTACAAAGGATTACGGTCTGTCGTGGGGAGGCAAGGACTTACCTCTATCAAATTTTGACAGATGGACTGCTGGACTGTCAGGGTCACTTGGATCCAGCTCCTGTGTTCCAGGGACCACGCTCGTCACGATGAGAGGGGACCCAGAGGACCAATGAAGCAGAAGTTTGGTGCCTGTGTTAGCAGGGGGAAGATTCCGTCGACCCACAGAAGATTTATTTTTGGCTTCCAGTGTAAGGTGAAGGCAGACAGCCCCCAGAGCATGCACCACCAGGAAACAGTCGAGAAATTCGGCAGGATTAGGCGCTACAATGTCGCTGGTAGTCTTCTTGCTACTTTGTTGCAGTTTTGCAGGTGTCCTGGAGCAGTCAGAGGTCAATCCTTGGCAGAAGTCAAAGAGGGAGATGCAGAGGAACTCTGGCGAGCTCTTGCATTCATTATCTGAAGAGAAGCCCACAGGAGAGACCCTAAATAGTCCTCAGAGGAGGATTGGCCATCTTGTCAGGTAAGCACCTATCAGGAGGGGTCTCTGACGTCACCTGCTGGCACTGGCCACTCAGAGGCCTCCATTGTGCCCTCACACATCTGCATTCAAAATAGCAGAGGGCTGGGACACACTGGAGGAGCTCTGGGCACCACCCCTAGGGTGGTGATGGACAGGGGAGTGGTCACTCCCCTTTCCTTTGTACAGTTTCGCACCAGAGCAGGGGCTGGGGGATCCCTGAACTAGTGTAGACTGGCTTATGCAAGGAGGGCACCATCTGTGCCCTTCAAAGCATTTCCAGAGGCTGGGGGAGGCTACTCCTCCCCAGCCTTTAACACCTATTTCCAAAGGGAGAGGGTGTAACACCCTCTCTCAGAGGAAATTCTTTGTTCTGCCTTCCTGGGACTGGGCTGCCTAGACCCCAGGAGGGCAGAAGCCTGTCTGTGGGTTGGCAGCAGCGGTAGCTGCAGTGAAAACCCCAGGGAGCTGGTTTGGCAGTACCCGAGGTCCATGCTGGAGCCCCGGGGATGCATGGGATTGGCACCCCAATACCAGAATTGGCATGGGGGACAATTCCATGATCTTAGACATGTTAAATGGCCATATTCTGAGTTACCATTGTGAAGCTACATAAAGGTATTGACCTATATGTAGTGCACACGTGTAATGGTATCCCCGCACTCACAAAGTCCGGAGAAATTGCCCTGAACTATGTGGGGGGCACCTTGGCTAGTTCTAGGGTACCATCACACTTAGTAACTTTGCACCTAACCTTCACCAAGTGAGGGCTAGACATATAGGTGACTTATAAGTTACTTAAGTGCAGTGTAAAATGGCTGTGAAATAACATGGATGTTATTTCACTCAGGCTGCAGTGGCAGTCCTGTGTAAGAATTGTCTGAGCTCCCTATGGGTGGCAAAAGAAAAGCTGCAGCCCATAGGGATCTCCTGGAACCCCAATACCCTGGGTTCCTACGTACCATATACTAGGGAATTATAAGGGCGTTCCAGAGTGCCAATCAGAATTGGTAAAAATGGTCACTAGTCTGCAGTGACAATTTTAAAGGCAGAGAGAGCATAAGCACTGAGGTTCTGATTGGCAGAGCCTCAGTGACACAGTTAGGCACCACGCAGGGAACACACATTCAGGCCACAACTATGAGCACTGGGGTCCTGGCTAGCAGGATCCCAGTGAGACAGGCAAAACCAAACTGACACACAAGTAAAAATGGGGGTAACATGCCAGGCAAGATGGTACTTTCCTACACCTAGGAAGAAAAACAGAAGAAACATCAATAAGAGAGAAAGGATAAAAAAAGAAAGATAACAAGATGAAAGAGGACAGACATAAAGACTTTGCATTTTTTTTTCTTTCCCCTTTAATGAACAGGATTGTTGGATAACTTGAGGAAGAGAAAAATAAAGTCTTATATAACCTGAGGTTCAGTAACTGTAAAGATCTTTACGAGTATATGTAAAAGGAACGATTTATTTCTACATATTAGCGTACCTGTCACAGGATGATACCCCAAAACTGGTCCCAGGATGCTTGTTTCTGGTCCAGGGAGGACCTGGCCTGGCAGTTCAGGCTGGGCTGTTCCCATGGGGAACAGGGTCAAGACTGATTTGCATATGGCTGGGTCCAAACTGGAATGGCATGGTGAGCAAACAAACTGATGGATTAAACCCAGATCTGTGACTGGGGTGAATGTTTGATTTGGTCTACTTTCCATCCATCAACTGTTCTTTTTGCATTTGTCGCCCCAAGTGGGAAGGGTATGCCCAGACGTGGGTCCTGTGCTCACTATGCCACCAGATTGAAGCGAGACTGGCTGAAGAGGGGTGATACCCCAAAACTGGTCCCAGGATGCTTGTTTCTGGTCCAGGGAGGACGTGGCCCTGCAGTTTGGGCTGGACTGTTCCCATGGGGAACAGGGTCAAGACTTATTTGCATATGGCTGGGCCAAAACTGGAATGGCATGGTGAGCAAAACAAATGATGGATTAAACCCAGATCTGTGACTGGAGGTAAATGTTTGATTTGGTCTACATTATGTCAATCAACTGTTCTTTTTGTATTTGTCGCCCCAAGCGGGATGGGTGTACCCAGACATGGGTCCCGTGCTCACTATGCCACCAGATTCAAGCTAGCCTGGCTGTAGAGGGGTGATACCCCAAAACTGGTCCCAGGATGCTTGTTTCTGGTCCAGTGAGGACCTGGCCTGGAAGTTCGGCCTGGATTGTTCCCATGGGGAACAGGGTCAAGACTAATTTTCATATGGCTGGGTCCACACTGGAATGGCATGGTGAGCAAAAAAACTGATAGATTAAACCCAGATCTGTGACTTGGGGTGAATGTTTGATCTGGTCTACATTCCATCCATCAACTGTTCTTTTTGCATTTTTACTTCCAGGCCCTGGGTGCATTTCCCACACCATATACTATGGACTTAAAGGAAGGTTAAATATCAATTAGGAGTAAGTCAGTTTAACCACATTTAAAATGGGGGAACACATGCACTTTACTCGTGGTTAGCAGGGATAACATTGAACAGTGTCACTGTCCAGCAAAAATAGGGTCCAGAAAAAGGTGAACAATCTGGGTTGACCATTCAGAAAATGCACATCTCCTACACTAATGATGCAGAGCCAAGAGTAGTGCGCCATCATGGTTCCTCCATGAGTGGTGGGGAATCACCATAGCTGAATGGTATGTGTAGGAGGCTGGACTGGCTTGTAGTGAGTACCAAGGGGTACTTGCACCTTGCACCAGGCCCAGTTATCCCTTATTAGTGTATAGGGTGTCTAGCAGCTTAGGCTGATAGATAATGGTAGCTTAGCAGAGCAGCTTAGGCTGAACTAGGAGACGTGTGAAGCTACCACAGTACCACTTAGTGTCATATGCACAATATCATAAGAAAACACAATACACAGTTATACTAAAAATAAAGGTACTTTATTTTTATGACAATATGCCAAAGTATCTTAGAGTGTACCCTCAGTGAGAGGATAGGAAATATACACAAGATATATATACACAATAGCAAAAAGATGCAGTATAGTCTTAGAAAACAGTGCAAACAATGTATAGTTACAATAGGATGCAATGGGGAAACATAGGGATAGGGGCAACACAAACCCTATACTCCAAAAGTGGAATGCGAACCACGAATGGACCCCAAACCTATGTGACCTTGTAGAGGGTCGCTGGGACTATTAGAAAATAGTGAGAGTTAGAACAATAACCCTCCCCAAGACCCTGAAAAGTGAGTGCAAAGTGCACTAAAGTTCCCCTAAGGACAAAAGAGTCGTGTTAGAGGAATAATGCAGGAAAGACACAAACCAGCAATGCAACAACTGTGGATTTCCAATCTAGGGTACCTGTGGAACAAGGGGACCAAGTCCAAAAGTCACAAGCAAGTCGGAGATGGGCAGATGCCCAGGAAATGCCAGCTGCGGGTGCAAAGAAGCTTCGACTGGACAGAAGAAGCTGAGGTTTCTGCAGGAACGAAAAGGGCTAGAGACTTCCCCTTTGGTGGACGGATCCCTCTCGCCTTGGAGAGTCGTGCAGAAGTGTTTTCCCGCCGGAAGGACGCCAACAAGCCTTGCTACACGCAAATCGTGCGTTTGGCGTTTTTGGACGCTGCTGGGGCCCAGGAGGGACCAGGAGGTCGCAAATTGGACCTGCAGAGAGAGGGGACGTCGAGCAAGACAAAGAGCCCTCACTGAAGCAGGTAGCACCCGGAGAAGTGCCAGAAACAGGCACTACGAGGATGCGTGAAACGGTGCTCGCCGAAGTTGCACAAAGGAGTCCCACGTCGCCGGAGACCAACTTAGAAAGTCGTGCAATGCAGGTTAGAGTGCCGTGGACCCAGGCTTGGCTGTGCACGAAGGATTTCCGCCGGAAGTGCACAGGGGCCGGAGTAGCTGCAAAGTCGCGGTTCCCAGCAATGCAGCCCAGCGAGGTGGGGCAAGGACTTACCTCCACCAAACTTGGGCTGAAGAGTCACTGGACTGTGGGGGTCACTTGGACAGCGTCGCTGGATTCGAGGGACCTCGCTCGTCGTGCTGAGAGGAGACCCAAGGGACCGGTAATGCAGCTTTTTGGTGCCGGCGGTTGCAGGGGGAAGATTCCGTCGACCCACGGGAGATTTCTTCGGAGCTTCTGGTGCAGAGAGGAGGCAGGCTACCCCCACAGCATGCACAAGCAGGAAAACAGTCGAGAAGGCGGCAGGATCAGCGTTACAGAGTTGCAGTAGTCGTCTTTGCTACTATGTTGCAGGTTTGCAGGCTTCCAGCGCGGTCAGCGGTCGTTTCCTTATCAGAAGGTGAAGAGGGAGATGCAGAGGAACTCGGCTGAGCTCATGCATTCGTTATCTAAAGTTTCCCCAGAGACAGAGACCCTAAATAGCCAGAAAAGAGGGTTTGGCTACCTAGGAGAGAGGAAAGGCTACTAACACCTGAAGGAGCCTATCAGCAGGAGTCTCTGACGTCACCTGGTGGCACTGGCCACTCAGAGCAGTCCAGTGTGCCAGCAGCACCTCTGTTTCCAAGATGGCAGAGGTCTGGAGCACACTGGAGGAGCTCTGGACACCTCCCAGGGGAGGTGCAGGTCAGGGGAGTGGTCACTCCCCTTTCCTTTGTCCAGTTTCGCGCCAGAGCAGGGGCTAAGGGGTCCCTGAACCGGTGTAGACTGGCTTATGCAGAATTGGGCACATCTGTGCCCAACAAAGCATTTCCAGAGGCTGGGGAAGGCTACTCCTCCCCTGCCTTCACACCATTTTCCAAAGGGAGAGGGTGTCACACCCTCTCTCAGAGGAAGTTCTTTGTTCTGCCATCCTGGGCCAGGCCTGGCTGGACCCCAGGAGGGCAGCTGCCTGTCTGAGGGGTTGGCAGCAGCAGCAGCTGCAGTGAAACCCCAGGAAGGGCAGTCTGGCAGTACCAGGGTCTGTGCTACAGACCACTGGGATCATGGAATTGTACCAACAATGCCAGGATGGCATAGAGGGGGCAATTCCATGATCATAGACATGTTACATGGCCATATTCGGAGTTACAATGGTGAAGCTACATATAGGTAGTGACCTATATGTAGTGCACGCGTGTAATGGTGTCCCCGCACTCACAAAGTTCAGTGAATTGGCTCTGAACAATGTGGGGGCACCTTGGCTAGTGCCAGGGTGCCCTCACACTAAGTAACTTTGCACCTAACCTTTACCAGGTAAAGGTTAGACATATAGGTGACTTATAAGTTACTTAAGTTCAGTGTAAAATGGCTGTGAAATAACGTGGACGTTATTTCACTCAGGCTGCAGTGGCAGGCCTGTGTAAGAATTGTCAGAGCTCCCTATGGGTGGCAAAAGAAATGCTGCAGCCCATAGGGATCTCCTGGAACCCCAATACCCTGGGTACCTCAGTACCATATACTAGGGAATTATAAGGGTGTTCCAGTAAGCCAATGTAAATTGGTAAAAATGGTCACTAGCCTGTCAGTGACAATTTGGAAAGAAATGAGAGAGCATAACCACTGAGGTTCTGATTAGCAGAGCCTCAGTGAGACAGTTAGTCACTACACAGGTAACACATTCAGGCACACTTATGAGCACTGGGGCCCTGGGTTACCAGGGTCCCAGTGACACATACAACTAAAACAACATATATACAGTGAAAAATGGGGGTAACATGCCAGGCAAGATGGTACTTTCCTACAGTATGTCACAGTGTGTACTGTTACGCCGCAAGCGCCCGTGGCATCTCCTGCTCGGACCGCAGTGGGGTCGGTGGTCTGTTTTTCAGAGAACTGAGCTTGCTGTGGCCTTTTTTCTCGACCACAGTGCAAATTGTTGCCCGCGGCAAGGTCAGAGACCTAGGGCTGGGCATCAGGCCTCGTGGCATTCAATGTGCGGCATGGATGATCTCCGCACAGCTTCCATGCCCCCCGGCACTTTACTCACCAGGTGTTTGGTCCTGTGGGTCTTTTCCTCTTCTTTTTCTTCTGCTGCGGACCATGTTTTCTTCTTCCCAGGATTCAGTTCTTTTCCCTGCATGCACCAGTTTCTTTTTTCTTCCCTTTCTAAAACTGTGCTTTTCCAGCTTTTTCCTATAGCTTATTCCCAATTCAAGATGGTGTTCTTCCTTCTTCCTGCATGTCACTTCCTGTTCAGTAGTATATAAGAAGCCAGATTCCTGCTTTCCTTGCAGACAATACTTCCCTTTGGTGGTGGTCCTCGCACTGGCTTGTTATCCTTGTTGAGTCCAGTCCTGTTCCTGTTTGCTTCAGCTACAGCTTGCTTCCTGTTTTCCAGTCCTTGAAGTCCTGGTATCTTGACGTATCGTTTTTCTGTTCCAGGGAGTTCCTGTTAAAGAGGTTTTTTCCTTTTGTTTTTTTCCTCTGGGACTCCTTCTGGAGGGCACGGACTGCCGTGACGTTCCTTGTCAGCAGCACCGTGACTACCGGAAGGGGTTGCCCCTATCTCGGCCAGAGCAGAACATAGAAGAACCAAGGCTGCACCCCAGCTTCATCTGACCAAGGTGGTAAGCGAAAGGCAGTTTGTGACAGATTGCAACGCCCAAAGCCCCAGTCTTGGTCTAGGACTATCAATGGTCCATCAGTGGACGTTGGGGAGACGAGCCAATCGCTACTCCTTAAATTTCAACAAGTCCACGTACTGCAACAGCTAGTGCTGAAAATGCAGCTTTACGACAAGCGCTGGCCTCCAGAACCACAGGTGTCCCCACAGTCTCCATAACTACACCTCAATTTTCTGGGAATCCTAACAAATTTTGTGAATCCCATGATGCCTTGACTATTTATTTTGTGTTTCGACCTTCTCAATTTGCTCAAGACCAAACCAAAATAGGACATATCATCAAAGCCTTGTCTGGTCCAGCCTTAGCCTGGGCAACTCCTTTGGTCTACCTATACCGCCTTCGGTGATGCCTTCAAACAAATGTTTGAGTGTCCTGGATTGGAGTCTTCTGTGAAGAAGACTTATGTGACATTCAGCAGAGTAACCAGGACGTCTTACAATACATCACACGTTTTAGGCAACTGGCAGCTGAAACCACTTGGGAGGAAAGCACCCTTGTCACCCTTTTTCGGAGGGGGCTTTGGGATGAGATAAAGGATGAATTAGTACATTCCCTTTCGGTGGAAGACATGAAAGGCCTAATGGACTTAGCACTATCCATAGAACATCACCTTCGTGAACGTGGGTTAGAGAAGAGAAAGAATCATGTACAACCACAGGCAGGAACCACACGTACAGTCATTCATAGTCCTGAAGAGACTCAATCTGAGGCCCGATGGGCTCCTGAAGAGGAACCTATGCAAATCGACATGGCTTGTGGACCATTAACAGTCACAGAGCATGAAAATAGACAACGGAAGGGGTTGTGTCTTTATTCTTGAGCTTCTGGTCATCTGATCCGTGCATGCCCCACTTGTCCTTCAAAGTCTTCGGGAAATGCCATCCTCTGTAAGAACGGAGGGGACAGGATGTTCTGAGATACCTTATATTTGCTCTTCCAAAGAAAATACAACAGCCCTCCTTCTTTTGCCTGTTACATTGCAGCTACCAGACATCCGTGAAGAAAGAGTATTAGCACTGTTAGACTGTGGAGCCAGCGGAATATACCTTGATGAAGCATGGGCTAAGAGGAAGGGAATCCCTTGGATACCTAAGGACATCCCAGAGCAGGTTCATAAGGTTGACAGATCCCTTCTTGCCTCAACCCTGTCACAGATACCATTCCCATCTTATGTTTACAAGTTGGGAAACATCAGGAATATATTTCTTTTGATTTGATTTCTTCACAGAATCTTATGATCATCGTAGACATACTTAGGTTAACACGACACAATTCCTATATTAATTGGGAAACCAGAACTATCTCACGTTCTTCACAATTTTGTCAACATCATTGCTTTCTGTCAGAAACTTATTGGTCCCCAAAGAGCATGATTTTAACAAAGAAGGGATGGGTTGTTCCATCAACTCTGTACAAGGGGTACCCAGCCATTACCTGGAATATGCAGATGTCTTTCGAAAATCCGAAATTGCAATTCTGCCTTCGCATAGAGAATATGATTATGACATTCCTTTGGAACCTGGTGGAGTGGTTCCTTTTGGGAGAATGTACTTGCTTTCTGAGCCTGAAAAGAAGATGCTTTAGGAATATCTGGAGGAAAATTTACAGAGTGGGTTGATTACTCCTTTTTCTACCCCTGCTGGGGCTCCTATCTTTTTGTGCCAAAGAAGACGATGGATCTACGTACCAGTGTGGACTTTCTCAGGATAAATAAAATTTCTGTTCAGCAGTATATATGGAGCCAGATTCTTGCTCTCCTTGCGACCCAACACTTCCCTTTGGTGGTGGTCCTCGCTCCAGCTTGCTATCCTTGTTGAGTCCAGTCCTGTGCTTGTTTGCTTCAGCTACAGCCTGCTTCCTGTTTTCCAGACCTTGAAATCCTGGTATCTTGACGTCTCCTTTTTCTGTTCCAGGGAGTTCCTGCTAAAGAGGTTTTTTCCCTTTGGGATTTTCTTCTCGGACTCCTTCTGGAGGGCACGACTGCTGTGGCGTTCCCTTGTCAGCAGCACTGTGGCTACCGGAAGGGGTCGCCCCTATCTTGGCCAGAGCTGAACATACAAGAACCGAGGTCGCATCTCAGCTTCATCTGTCCAGGGCGGTAAGCGAAAGGCAGATTGTGACCGTGTACACCTGGTGATGTAATCATTACATACCTAAGTATGCTCACACTGTCGCTCCGGGTGGCTATGAGTTACTGGTACTGGTGGCACAGCAGCAGCCAGTGCTGCTTCCTCGAGCCAAGATCGTGATCTGCATTACATAAAGACATTTTAGAGGTATGAGGCAAGATTGAATTATGGGAAAGAGTAGCTTCCAAGCTTGCCCTGCTTCAGACTGGAACTTCATGAGGGCAAGTGACCATCCTGTCATTGGATCTGTAGATACAATGAGGCACTGTAAAAAAAAAGGAAAAAATCAAAAAGCCCACACTCAGGACTCCTGTTGTGAAGAGGGATCGGAAAGTTCTCTGTTTTCTTCTTCATTCTTATAGGCTTTGCTGAAGTCAGGCCCTAACTCCTGACCTTCAAATTCTGGCTCAGGAACAACATTCCCAGATGGTAGAAAAAATTACAACACCTGGGTTGGACTGGGATGGAAAATATGCCTTGGCACAAAAAAATGTTGGCACCCATTAGCAAATCAAATAACTAAAAGAGTGGCCCACATCTGCAAATTGGGGAAGTTTCAAACTTGTACAAGTAACTATTTACTAATGCAATGAACAGATGAACATGTTGTCTATCCAACAAAATATTGGATACGATCTCACACCTAGAATGCAGGAGAGCAGATGAATTAGAAAAAGGAAAATATGTGGGGATCCAAAGGCCATGAAGAGGAGTGGATTCGAGGTCAGTGTATGTGTTGTTCTTTACAAACTCTGCCCCCAAGGAAATAGACAACAAGGAAAACGTGGTAGTTACTCTGATCCTAAACAGGCTACAGATATCTAGGCACATTCAGCAAGTTTGCTGGTGTTGTAGTGACACGGTAGCACTGTTGATTAGAGCACTTGCTGCAGAGGTGTTTGCACAAAGTGTGATCACAGCTTTGAGTAATCACAAAATAGGTCAGAGATTTTATTGTGCCTGCTACAGAGCAAATAATGTATCATGTAGGTAACAGACTATATATTTTATTTAAGATAACCTTCTGGGTTAACGATTTTGTTGCAGAGATCTTCGTGTTAGCAGCAGGAGACAAGTTATAACTCGGTGAGTTAGCCACCAACCTCAACCATCTCCATATAACAAGTAAAGTATAAGCTGACATCTTGCAGGCTTTAATTCCATGTTTAATGTTTTAAGATTGAGAAAATCGGTTATTTTGGTTAGTAATAACAACATTGGTATTTCTGTGTTCTTTATAAATAATAATTACTACTATGATTACACACAGTAGCACACGACACTACAGATACACCTTCCATTGTCGCTGAGCCCACCCAGCTCTACATATCTTAAATACATACAAAACTTGAGAAAGTAAAAACACTTTGAAATATCAGTTTATCTCTCAGCAACTTATGAAGTGACATAATGAATGAGTGTTTCTTTCCTCTGATGGGCGGCTCTCCAAGTGCTTAATTTTTCTCGTATGTGTCCAGCATATTAGGAGTTACGTTTTACTTTACCTTACTTTCTTTCTATCATTTTTGATTTGTTACACGTTTTGAAATTAGATGTTTTTTTTTTTAACAAATTGGTATTCTTGGAAACTGAGCACAATGCATATACATGATTTAACTAAATGCTCTCATTGTAGAATGCACTGTTTTGATAAGTGTTCTGGTTTCCACACATGGGTGCACTATCTTATACCTCTAACACAGAATAGGGGAATGTAGTAAACGAAATCCAAATGTCTGCAGGGTTACAATGGAAAATATTTATGTTACCTTTCAGTTCTAACGAAGTCTCAGTGATTATCTTTGCATGACAAAACACGTGTTGGCTGGAACATTAACAACAATTGTGAGGAACGTGGATTGTATGTCAGAGGAAGGAACCACAAGCATGAAATAAACAAAAGCTTGAATCGAACAACGCTCTAGTTGATCTTACTGACTTTAGTTTGACTTTGAACGTGTGCCTTGGATTTCATACAATAATTATCTATAACAGCAGTTCTTATCAACCATTGTATGTACACTTGATAATAACTGGTGCAATTCCATTATATATTTATAGGACGACTGAAAGAAAACCACTCTTTTGATTAAGAAAACACAAACCCTTTTATAATTTAATCAGAATTATACACATATGACAAAATATAGTAGCATCAAAATGAAGTGCGAAAAAAATAAAGTAAGTTGTCTAAAACAAACTGGAACCCGCAAAATCATAGTTCATATTAAAAACCATTCACCACATTTCAAATCCAGGATTCCCCTCCATGATTAGCCACTCTCATTCATTATTGATTATACAGAGATTGTACAGCCCCTTTATCGGGTGATTTCGTTTTATTGGTAATGCTTAGTGGAGACATTACTTCGGGGGGGTAACCACTCTTTCCACTTCCACATCTTTTTGAGCGCCATATTCTGATCTTGCCATCACTAATCTACTTTTTTTGCAGTTTGCACAGTGTCAAGACCCCTTGTGAGTATGTTTTTTGACTGTACACTATATGGTGACTTCACATGGGAGTTGGTCCTTTATCAGGTGGGTGTGCCTTCATGATCATGTATGCATGGACTATCTATACTTATACTACGGATGAGGCATACTTTTACCCCTTTCTAACATGTGTTCTCTGTTAAAGGTGTCCTAAGTACATGTTGGTCATGATGTGACCCCTCATCCTTTAAAAGGGTCAAAACGCAGCCAACTGTAATTAAGTAAACTTAACAATGTGACCCTTTGTAATTACTTGGGTTATGTATATGGACAATTGATTAGTTTAGGTCACTTGAATTCAGAATATGGGAAACTTGGATTTGAAATGTGGTGAATGGTTATTGATTTTTGAACTATGGTTTTATGGGTTCCAAGTTGTTTTGGACACTTTTCTTTATTTTTTTTGCACTTCAATGTTTTGATGCTTTTACATTTCGTCATATGAATGTAATTCTGGCTAAATTATCAAAGGGGTTGTGTTTTCTTAAAAGAGAGTTTTCTTTCAGTGGTCTTATAAATATATCATTAATGGTATTGCGCCAATTATTATCAAGTATATATACACTGGTTGATAAGAACTGCTGTTCTAGATAAGTGCCAAGTGATCTGAAGTCAGACTGGTGGTAGTGCAGGAAGTGATTAGGACTGATGTGATCTTGAAGTGGAAAATACTGATTTTTCAATTATCTTGCTGATGAATGGTAGGTGTTGATGGGCCAGCAAGTGGTGATCTGAGCCCCTAGGACTTACCAGTGATCCATCAGAGGACTGGTCAAGGTCCTTTTGGACTCTGCTCCTGCGCCTACAGGCTCCTGGCTTGCTAGTCTCCTTCTTCACTTCTCTCTTATTTTTTTGCACCCTTCTCACCACTATTTTCTCTCCTTCCATCATCACAGCGGTCACCGCATGTCCCATTTAGTCTGCTTCGTTTGTGCTTGTTTTATATTTCTCTCATTTTGTGACAGTGTCTTTATAGCTTTGTACCAGCTTTTTTGCCTTTGACAGTGTGTCTGCTTTCCACTAGTTTTACGCCTGTACTTTTCTTGCCTTTTCACCTGCTTTCCTTGCCTTTCTGCCTCATCTCTCTGCCGGTGTCTGTGCCCTTCTTTCATTTTTGTCAGTATTTTTCTTGCTTTTCACTTGTTTTAATTGCCTTTGTGTCTCATTTCCTTGCCCTTGTCTTTGCCTTCTCATTTGTGCCGTTGTTTTCTTTCCTTTTTCACCAGTTTTTCTATACCTCTCTGCCCAATGTTGTGCTGTCTTCATTGCTTCTTTTTCTGCACCGTCCTTCCCCCCTCCCCACTGCTCTTTACCTGCTCCTCATGCCTTTACTGATTTCTACCTCTCCCGCCTCCTGTGCCCATCCCACTTCCCTTCCCTTCAAACTTCCAGGACTAACTTAATGGTAGCCACAGCGCGGACCAACCTTTAAGCAGGTGGTGATCTTAACCTCTAAGGACATACCTGTGACCAGTCCTTTGACTGACCAAGAGCCTCTCTGGCCCAGCTCCATCCCCTCTCCTTCACTATTGGTTTTCAGCACTTCTCTTTCTTAGTAGTTGTGTTGGTATGGTCATTGGCAGCACTGGCAGGCGCAAGCTGCAGTGGCCTCCTGACGTTGCCTTTTTTGACCTCCTTTTCCTCACAGAAACATAGGTGACTAAAAGCATCAATACCAGACGTCACCTTAGCGACCCTGCCTGCTAAAAGTTTGTCAGGAGAGCTCAACATCATAGACCTTGAGGAGAAATCGCCATTATATTCAAGGATCCCATTAGCTGCAGCACCAACTCAGTAACTGGAAAAGACTACATGGAATACCCCAATTTCAAACTACAACCTGTAGCAAACTTCACTCTGAGCGTAACTCTGGCAATACAGCCTCCCCAGAATCCTGAGACAACTTTATCAAAATCTCCTACTAGCCACAGACTCTAGCACCTACATCCTCCTAGGAGACCTTAACTTTCACCTAGAAGATCTGAGTGACCACTAACTCAGTCGCACTCCTCGAACGATTTGGTAACCTCAGACTCACCCAACATGTCTCAGCCCCCGCCCATGTTATTGGACTCATCCTGGACCCAGTTTTTACCTCTTTCAACAACATCATTATCAAAGTTTGTAAGAGGATCAGATTGTGGAATCCGCTGAAGCAATGGTTGGGAAGTGGGGAGGTATAAATAGATAGGAGGTGGTCCTATGATTATATCCTTCCCTCTGCTTTCCGCACTAGAGTTTTGGATGGAAGGTTTGTCCCAGACAGGGGTGGCGTGGTTAGGGGTCAGAGGAGTGCAGTTGGGTGAGAACCTTTGCTGCCCCTCCTCCCCACTTCCCCCCCTATTGGTCAGGTGAGGGAAATTGGGAAGACATATGAGGATAAAAAAAAAACACATAATTATCAACAAAACCACCCCCTTCACCAGGACCAACCACGTCTTTATCAGTTTATCAATTGACATTCCCCACCACAAAAGATCCACCACTACAGGCCCAGAGCGCCAACACTGGAACAACATGCCAAAGGTTGGTTGGGCTGCTGGCCTCCACAAAAAACAACTGGAGCACACAGGACAACTAGCCAGTGACATCAACAACTTTAACAACCAGATCATTGCCTTTGCCGACTTCCTAGCCCCTTGCATGAGAAACCAAGTTGTAAGAATGTGAATGCAGGCCAACTGGTACATGTAGGAATGACCAAACTGTACTGCAAACAAACAGATCTGAGATGGGGTCAACCCAGGAAGAATCGGACAAGTACATGCTCAAATCTGCCCAGAAGTGCCACCATCAGCAATTCTGGGAAACCAAGAGAAGGGCTCTAGCCGGCTGTGTTAAAAACAGTTCAAACAGCAGCAAAGAAATTTTTACAATCATCGAGGACTTCACCACTCAGCCACCTCCAGCAAAGTTACCCCAATTCAAGAACTGTGCAATGACCTCTCAGACTTACTATGCAGCAAAATCACATCCATCTACAGCAACTTCGGCCCAGAAACCAGACCCCATCAACCGTACAATAAGTTTCACAGTATGGGACAAAGACAACACCATGACCACATGGAACGTCGTCACCATAGAAGAAACCATAGCAATCATGAAGACCATCCACTCCGAGGCCTCCTTACAACCTTGCCCCACCATGCCGTCAACAAAGGTTCAGCCTCCATCAGCAAAGTGCTCACCCCATCTTCTACACAGCTATCTTCCCAAAAACCTGAAAGTATGCAGCCATCAAGGCCCTTCTAAAGAACCCCTCAGCTGACTCAGCCAAGCTCGTAAACTACCAATCAATCTTCATCCAACCATACGCAGTCAAGATTTTAGGAAGAGCCACCAAGAAACAGCTCGCCAACCACCAACTCCTCAAAGCCATGCAATAAGGATTCAGACCAAACCACAGTAGAGACCACCCTCAGTGCAGCTACGGACAACATCCAGATATATGCTCGACATAGGGTAAACTGCAGCCCTCATCTAACTCATCCTCTCTGCAGCCTTCAACATGTCTCCCATTCCATCCTGATCAGTTTACTCTATGACACTGGCCTCCAAGGACACACCCTTCAATGGCTCTGCACCTTTATCACCAGTGGAACCCAAATATTCAACATGCAACCACACTCCTCAGGAGCACAGGAATTTATTTGTGGAGTCATTCAATGAGTGCATCACTTAAGTGGCCACCCTATGAAGTCCAACTGTCTCAAGCAGAACAAGACAGAAGTGGTGACTGTAGGAAGTTGTCTCTGTATATACTATCTCAAAGTGAGAGATAGTGTGCACAGAGTCCAAGGGTTCCCCTTAGAGATTGAGAGTGGCAAAGTTAGATAATACTAATGCTCTATTTTTGTGGTGGTGTGGTCGATCAGTAGGCTTATCAGAGGGTAGTGTAAAGCATTTGTTGTACACACACAGGCAATAAATGAGAACACACATTCAAAGACTTAACTCCAGGCCAATAGGTTTTTATATAGAAAAATATATTTTCTTAATTTATTTTTAGAAGCACAAGATTCAAATTTTATGTAAGTGTGTAAATTGCAAGGTACTTCACACAGGTAAGTGTAGAACTTTGATTTAAAAAAGTAGTACACACAGTTTTCGTTAAAATGGCAAATAGCTATTTTAAAACTGGACACGGCAAAAATCAACAGTTGCTGAGGGAGGTAAGTAATAGTTCGTTTTTACTGTAAGTAAGGCACTTACAAGTTCAGTCTCCTGGACATAGGCAGCCCACCATTGGGGGTTCAAGGCAACCCCAAAGCCACAGCACCAGCAACACAGGGCCGGTCAGGTGCAGAGGTCAAAGGAGGGCCCAAAACACATAGGCGCCTATGGAGAACAGGGCTGCTCCGGTTCCAGTCTGCTAGCAGCTAAGTACCTGCGTCCTCGGGGAGAAGACCAGGGGGGTTTCGTAGAGCACTGTGGGGGACATACACAAGCACACAAAACACACCCTCAGTGGCACAGGGGCAGTCGGGTGCAGTGTGCAAAGTAGGTGTCAGTTTTGTATTGAAAACAATGGAGGGACCCGGGGTCACTCTGGCGATGCAGGCAGGGCACAGGGGGGCTTCTCGGGTCAGCCACCAACTGGGCTAGGATGAGGGCCGCCTGCTGGTCACTCCTGCACTGGTAAGTGGTTCCTCTCTGTACTGGGGGCTGCGGGTGCAGTTTTTGGTGCAGGTGTCGGGTTCCTTTGTTACCAGGCAGTCGCGGTCAGGGGGTGCCTCTAGATCCTGTCTGCAGGCGTCCCTGTGGGGGTGCAAGGAGGTCGACTCAAGGTGCCCATGTCGTTGGAGTCCCCTGGGAGTCCTCTCTGCAGTGTTGGTTTCTCCAAACTCGGGCTGGGGGCGTCGGGTGCAGAGTGTGAAGACTCACGCTTCTTGCGGCATAGTGAAAATAAGTATGTTTGACCACTGGCATATTAGTTGTTCAATGTTCACCAGCTGCAGATTACATTTTGTATTCAGTTTAGCTGCCTATTGGCTTTTTCGTGGTGTTAGACATTACATTTTGTATTCAGTTTAGCTGCCTATTCACCTTATCGTGGCATTAGACATTGCAGTTGAGACATTGCAGATGAGCTGTGATTTTCCACATGGTAAACTAAGCTTGTGTTTTTCTTATATTCTCTTACGGAACACGATAGCATCATAAGGAAGCGCATATTTTGTGTTTTTCTTTAGTGCAGGGAAGAACTTGGCCTTGGGAGAGAGAGCCTTGAAATCTTGGCCAACTTTCAATGTTGTTTCTTCCAACTCTGACCTACAGTAACCAGCATTTTTTTAATAATTCACATCTGAGAGGGAAGGGCCTTTCAGAAGGCTTTTTCCCATGATTATTTAATCTATAAAAGGTGTCCCTGGGTAGCAGCAAGGGAAGTTTTCGGAGACTTCAGTCAGGATTGGACGTCAAATGCCTGACACCCCGTGAGGGTGAGAACTCTTTCTCGCAGTTGAATAGGGGTCATCAACTTGCTGGCATGAGAAAGATGAAGAGCAGTGACAGGCCCTACGGTGATGAATTTTGACTTTATTCTTTGCAGTTATGCTATAATATAATCACATTTATTTGCAGAGTACAGTGCAGTTGAGAATCACTTTGATATATTTTTCTTTCATTGCTGTGACTATTTTTAAACGTGTGCCTCCAACCTACTAATCTCCTTTCTCAGGAACCTCGTGGTGAAGTAATAATAAATGTCTTCTTTAAACTAAGAAGTGCATTCCAGAGATTTTTGTCAGCTCAGTCATTAGTGAAGGCAAAACAGGCGGGAAGTTAGAGTCTCTTTAAAGTTGGTTTCTTGTTGCTGTTTTGTAGTTGTTTCTGGACAGAGCCGCTGTCCTCGGGAGGTTCTTGGTCCTTTAGGTGCAGGTCAGTCATCTGAGCCCTCAGAGGTCGCAGGTGCCGCTGGATGCATCTCTGTGCAGGTTCTTTGAGTCTGGAGACAGGCTGGTAGGGCTGGGGCCAAGTCAGTTGTTCTCTCCGTCGTCCCTGCAGACTTTCAGGTCAGCAGTCCTTCTTCTTTCTTCAGGTTACAAGAATCTGATTTCCTGGGTTCAGGGTCACCCCTAAATACTCAATGTAGGGGTGTGTTTAGGCCTGGGGGGGCAGTGTAGGAGGCTCGCCTGGCTTATAGTGGGTACCTTGTGGTACTTGCACCCTGTGCCAGGTCCAGTTATCCCTTATTAGTAGAATATAGGTGTTTCTAGCAGCTTAGGCTGATAGAAGGTAGCTATGGCAAAGCTTAGGCTGAACTAGGAGACATGCAAAGCTCCTACTATACCACTTATATCATATAGCACAATATCATAAGAAAACACAATACTCAGAGTTACTAAAAATAAAGGTACTTTATATTTATGACAATATCCCACAAGTATCTCAGTGAGTACCTCAGTAAGAAGGTAAGCAATATACACAAGTTATATGTACACAAACCCAAAACAGGTAAGTAAGAGGAAGAAAAGTAATGCAAACAGTGTAGAATTACAATAGGTTGCAATAGGCAAACATAGGTCTAGGGGCAACACAAACCATATACTCCAAAAGTGGATTGCGAATCACAAATGGACCCCAGACCTATGGGAGCTTATAGAGGGCCGCTGGAACTGTAAGAAAACAGTCGGGGTGTCCAAGATACCCCACCCCAAGACCCTGAAATGTAGGAGTAAAGTACCCCTACTACCCCAATGGGACACAAGAGTTGTGGTAGGGGGATTCTGCAAGAACCACAAACACCAGCAAAGCACTGAAGACGGATTCCTGGACCTGAGGACCTGCAAGGCAAGGGGACCAAGTCCAAGAGTTGCGATAGTGTCCAGGTGAGGCAGGAGCCCAGGAAACCCCGGATGAAGGTGCAACAAGGCTGCCTCCAGATGGAAGCAGCTTAGGATTCTGCAACACCAAAGAGAGCTAGGTACTCCTCCTTTGGAAGGAAGATGTCCCACTGCGTGCTGGAGGTTGCAGAAGTGTTTCTATGCAGAAATACTGCAAACAAGCCTTGCTAGCTGCAAGGGTCGTGGTAGAGGTTTTTGGGTGCTGCTGGGGACCAGGAAGGACCAGGATATCGCCCCTTGGAGGAGGAGAAAGAGGTGGCGCTCAGCAACTCAGAGAGCCCTCACAGAAGCAGGCAGCAACTGCAGAAGTACCGGAGCAGGCACTTAGAAATTTGTGAACCGGAACTGGGTCAGAGTCACAAAGGAGGGTCCCACGACGTCGGAGTCCAACTCAGAGGGTTGAGCACTGCAGGACAGAGTGCCGGGGATCCAGGCTAGGCTGTGCACAAAGGAATCCTTGGAGAAGTGCACAGAAGCCGGAGTAGCAAATCATGCAGTACACAGGTTTGCAGTCCAGCGTGGCGAGGCAAGGACTTACCTCCACCAAACTTGGACTGAAGGATCACTGGACTGTGGGAGTCACTTGGATAGAGTTCCTGTGTTCCAGGGACCACGCTCCTCAGGATGAGAGGGGACCCAGAGGACATGTGATGCAGTCTTTTGGTGCCTACGTTAGCAGGGGGAAGATTCCGTCGACCCACTGGAGATTTCTTCTTGGCTTCCAGTGCAGGGTGAAGGCAGACAGCCCCCAGAGCATGCACCACCAGGAAAACCGCCGTGCTCATAAGTTTGTGGCCTATATGTGTAACCTGTGTGGTGCCTAACTGTATCACTGAGGCTCCGCTAACCAGAACCTCAGTGTTTATGCTGTCTCTGCTTTCTAAATTTGTCACTGCAGGCTAGTGACAAGATTTACCAATTCTCATTGGCACACTGTTACACCCATATAATTCCCTTGTATATGGTACTTAGGTACCCAGGGTATTGGGGTCCCACGAGATCCCTATGGGCTGCAGCATTTCTTTTGCCACCCATAGGGAGCTCAGGCAATTCTTACACAGGCCTGCCACTGCAGCCTGAGTGAAATAACGTCCACATTATTTCACAGCCATTTACCACTGCACTTAAGTAACTTATAAGTCACCTATATGTCTAACCTTCACCTGGTGAAGGTTGGGTGCAAAGTTACTTAGTGTGTGGGCACCCTGGCACTAGCCAAGGTGCCCCCACATTGTTCAGGGCAAATTCCCCGGACTTTGTGAGTGCGGGGACACCATTACACGCGTTCACTATACATAGGTCACTACCTATGTATAGTGTCACAATGGTAACTCCGAACATGGCCATGTAACATGTCTAAGATCATGGAATTGTCACCCCAATGCCATTCTGGCATTGGGGAGACAATTACATGATTCCCGGGTCTCTAGGCCAGAACCCGGGTACTGCCAAACTGCCTTTCCGGGGTTTCCACTGCAGCTGCTGCTGCCAACCCCTCAGACAGGTTTCTGCCCTCCTGGGGTCCAGATAGCCCTGGCCCAGGAAGGCAGAACAAAGGATTTCCTCTGAGAGAGGGTGTAACACCCTCTCCCTTTGGAAATAGGTGTGAAGGCTGGGGAGGAGTACCCTCCCCCAGCCTCTGGAAATGCTTTGATGGGCACAGATGCTTCCCATCTCTGCATAAGCAAGTCTACACCGGTTTAGGGATCCCCCAGCCCTGCTCTGGTGCGAAACTGGACAAAGGAAAGGGGAGTGACCACTCCCCTGACCTGCACCTCCCAGGGGAGGTTCCCAGAGCTCCTCCAGTGTGCCCCAGACCTCTGCCATCTGGGAAACAGAGGTGTTGCTGGCACACTGGACTGCTCTGAGTGGCCAGTGTCAGCAGGTGACGTTAGAGACTCCTTCTGATAGGCTCTTACCTCTCTTAGAAGCCAATCCTCCTTCCTAGGTAGCCAAACCTCCTTTTCTGGCTATTTAGGGTCTCTGCCTTGGGGAATTCTTCAGATACCGAGTGCAAGAGCTCACCAGAGTTCCTCTGCATCTCCCTCTTCACCTTCTGCCAAAGGATCGACCGCTGACTGCTCAGGACGCCTGCAAAACTGCAACAAAGTAGCCAGACGACTACTAGCAACCTTATATCGCTTCAGCCTGCCGGCTTTCTCAACTGTTTCCAGGTGGTGCATGCTCTGGGGTTAGCCTGCCTCCTTCTTGCACCAGGAGCTCTGAAGACATCTCCTGTGGGTCGACGGAATCTTCCCCCTGCAACCGCAGGCAACAAAAGACTGCATCAGCGGTCCTCTGGGTCCCCTCTCAGCACGACGAGCGTGGTCTCTGGAACTCAGCAACTCTGTCCAAGTGACTCCCACAGTCCAGTGACTCTTCAGTCCAAGTTTGGTGGGGGTAAGTCCTTGCCTCCCCACACTAGACTGCATTGCTGGGTACCGCGTGATTTGCAGCTGCTCCGGCTCCTGTGCACTCTTCCAGTATTTCCTTCATGCACAGCCAAGCCTGGGTCCCCGACACTCTAACTTGTAGTGCACAACCTTCTGAGTTGTCCTCCGGCGTCGTGGGACTCTCTTTTCTGACTTCGGGTGGACACGGTTCACTCCTCTTCTAAGTGCCTGATCCAGTACTTCTGCGGGTGCTGCCTGCTTCGGTGAGGGCTCCCTGACTTGCTGGGCGCCCCCTCTGTCTCCTCATCCAAGTGGCGACATCCTGGTCCCTCCTGGGCCACAGCAGCATCCAAAAACCCTAACTGCGACCCTTGCAGCTAGCAAGCCTTGTTTGCAGTCTTTTTGCGTGGGAACACCTCTGAAAGCTTCTTCACAACGTGGGACACCCATCCTCCAAAGGGGAAGTTCCTAGTCCTCTTCGTTCTTGCAAAACACCAAGCTTCTTCCATCCGGTGGCAGCTTCCTTGCACCCTCAGCTGGCATTTCCTGGGCTCCTGCCCACTCTCGACACTGTCGCAACTCTTGGACTTGGTCCCCTTGTCTTACAGGTACTCAGGTCCGGAAATCCACTGTTGTTGCATTGCTGGTGTTGCTTTTCCTTGAAGAATCCCCCTATCACGACTTCTGTGCTCTCTGGGGGTTGTAGGTGCACTTTACACCTACCTTTCAGGGTCTTGGGTGGGCTATTTTTCTAGCCCTCACTGTTTTCTTACAGTCCCAGCGACCCTCTACAAGCTCACATAGGTTTGGGGTCCATTCCACTCCAAAAATTCCACTTTTGGAGTATATGGTTTGTGTTGCCCCTATACCTATGTGCTCCTATTGCAATCTATTGTAACTGTACACTGCTTGCATTACTTCCTTTTGCTATTACTGCATAATTTTGGTATTGCTTACATATATCTTGTGTATATTTGTCATCCTCATACTGAGGGTACTCACTGAGATACCTTTGGCATATTGTCATAAAAATAAAGTACCTTTATTTTTAGTGTATCTGTGTATTGTGTTTTCTTGTGATATTGTGCATATGACACCAGTGGTATAGTAGGAGCTTTACATGTCTCCTAGTTCAGCCTAAGCTGCTTTGCCATAGCTACCTTCTATCAGCCTTAGCTGCTAGAAACACCTTTTCTACACTAATAAGGGATAACTGGACCTGGCACAAGGTGTAAGTACCTCTGGTACCCACTACAAGTCAGGCCAGCCTCCTACACCTTCCCTGGCCACAGGGCCCTTGCTACCAGTGGAACCAGTTACAAGGGACTTATCTGTGTGCCAGGGCTGCCAATTGTGGAAGCAAAAGTACAGTTAAGGGAAAGAACACTGGCGCTGGGACCTGGTTAGCAGGATCCCAGCACACTTTCAATCATAACTAGCATCAACAAAAGGCAAAACGCTAGGGGGTAATCATGGCAAGGGAGGCATTTCCCTACAGTGACCTTCAGAAAAGATGCCTCATCGTGGACTCCACCTGGTGGCTTATACATCTCAGACCCATCGCCACCCCAGAACACAAGGAAGAACGCTTGGAATTATTATCGAGAACATGCTGGACATGTCCGCACAACCCACCTCGTTTGTCATGTCCTGCTTCCAGGACCTGTTTTGTTGAAAATTGTATTCATTTGGCTACTCTACAATTCCAGGAAAATGGTCACCCAAGCCCTCATCACTAGTCAACTGGATTTCAGGAACGCAGTCCACATGGGAATAACCATGCAATTCCGGAAAATACTTCAGACCATTCATAAAACAGCAGACAGACCGGTCCTCAACCTCCCACTCTGGTCTCACAGTTGAGGAAACTCCACTGGCTCCCAATACATAAGTGTACACAATTACACGCTCTTACCCATACATGCAAAGTATTACACAACACAAGGCCAATCAACCTGAACAGCCGCATGCAGTTCCACCTACCCTCCAGGTGTAGGAGGCTGGCCTGGTCTGTAGTGGGTACCTTGGGTACTTACACCTTACACCAGGTCCATTTATCCCTTATCAGTGAAATGAGTAGTGTTCTAGCAGCTTAGGCTGATAGGGGTAGCTATAACAGAGTAAAGACAATACTCAGTGTTACCAAAAATAAAGGTAGTTTATTTGGGGAACACAAGGCCAAAAATATCTTAGAGGCAATACTCCTTCTGGAGGTAAGTATTATACACAATATATAGACTAGACACCACAATAAGGTAAGTAATTAGACACAGGATAGTGCAAACAATAGGAAATGCTATAGAATGAAATGGGAGAAAATAGGTCTAGGGCAACACAAACCATTTGCTAAGAAAGTGGAATGGGAATCACAAATTCCCCCCTAGAAAAGAGTAGTGTGTGCAGAATCGCTAGGAGAGTAAGAATACAGTAAAGGTAAGTAAATTACCCCACCCCAAAGCCCAGAAAAGCAGGAGTAAAGTACTGCAAATTTCCTTGGGACATACTACAATTTGTGATTAGAGTTATTGCAAGAACCAAGCAAGACCGAAACCAACAAATGGTGAATTCCTGAACCTGAACACCTGCAAAGGAAGGAGACCAAGTCCAGAAGTCAAAAGGAGTTCCAGGAAGGATAGGAGCCCCATCCAACCCAGAAGAGGGTGCAAAAGAAGAGTCCCCGGTTGGACAAAGACTGTAGAAATGCACCCTAGGAAGATGTCAGGGGGATCCTGCGTGATGCACTGGATGCCCCACGGAGAGAAGTTGGATGCAGGCGAGTTTTGCCATTGGATTCCTCCAAAAAGCCTTGGTTCTGGCAAACTTGCGTTTTGCGTCAAGTAGGCCAGGAGGGACCTGGGGCCCTCAACTCTGTGTGAGGAGGAAGAGGGGGCTCTCAGCACTTCAGAGAGCCCTCAGAGCACCAGATAGCACTCACAGGAGTACCGGGACACGGGGATGAAGGAGCTGCAAAATGCAGTAGGTGCAGCACTACAAAGGAGGGTCCCACGCCACAGGAGATCAACTCAGCGAGTTGAGCGTTGCAGGATGGAGTGATGGGGGCCTGGGCTAGGCTGTGCACAAAGGAATTTTGCAAATAGTGCATAGTGCCTCAGGAGGTGAAGAAGACGCGGTGCACAGGGGTACTGTTGTTCTCGGGGAAGGCAAGATCTTACCTCCTCCAATTTGGGACAGCAGGACCTCAGGACAGTCTGTGTCTATAGGGTCCACCCTCTGTGTTCCAAGGAGCATGCTCGTCACCAGGAGAGGAGTGGAAGAGAACCGATCGTTGGCTTAGAAGGTGCCTGCTTGAGCAGGGGAGTGACTCCGTCACTCCACAGGAGATTTCTTCAGTCCTTCTTGTGCAGGGTGAAGGCAGGGAGTCCCCAGAGCGTGCCCACCATGGAAACTGTTGCAGTTGCTGGCTGGAGCTGCAGTTGCAGAGGAGAAGTAACCCTTCTGGATACTTTTTTGCTGTTACAGCAGTTCCTGGAGCAGTCTGCAGTTGATCCAAGGTCAGAGGATGAAGTAGTAGTTACAGAGGATTTCTGCTGGAAACTTGCAAGTAAAATCTGAAGAGAACCCACAGGATAGATCCTAAATAGCCCTGAGAAGGGGATTGGCTACCTTATCAGGTATAGACCTATCAGGAGGGGTCTCTGATGTCACCTGCTGGCACTGGCCACTCAGAGGTCTCCACAGTGTCCCCACACCTTGCAAAGCACTGGACGAACTCTGGACTCCACCCCTGGGGTGGTGATGGACAGGGGAGTGGTCACTCCCCTTTCCTTTGTCCAATTTTGTGCCAGAGCAGGGACAATGGGTCCCTGAACCGGTGTAGACTGGCTTATGCAAGAAGGACACCATCTGTGCCCTTCAAAGCATTTCCAGAGGCTGGGGGAGGCTACCCCTCCCCAACCTGTAACACCTATTTTCACAGGGAGATGGTGTAACGCCCTGCTCCCCCAAGGAAATGCTTTGTTCTGCCTTCCTGGGACTGAGCTCCTGAGACCCCAGGAGGGCAGAATCCTGTCTGTGAGGTGGCAGCAGCTGTAGCTGCATTGCAAGCCTCAGACAGATGGTTTGACAGTACTGAGGGTCCATGGTGGAGCCCCTAGGATGCATGGAATTGACGTCCCAATAGCAGATTTGGAATGGGGGACAATTCCATGATCTTAGACACCTTACATGGCCATATTCAGGGTTACCATTGTGAAGCTACATATAGGTATTGACCTATATATAGTGCACTTGTGTAATGGCGTCCCTGCACTCACAAAGTTCTGGGAATTTGGCCCTGAACTATGTGGGGGCACCTTTGCTAGTGCAAGGGTGTCCTCACACTTAGTAACTTTGCACCTAGCTTTCTTTAAATGAAGGTTAGACACATAGGTGACTTATAAGTTACTTAAGTGCAGTGAAAAAAGGCTGTGAAATAATGTGTGCACTATTTCACGCAGGCTGCAGTGGCACTCCTATGAAAGGGTTTGTCTGAACTCCTTATGGGTGACAAAAGAAATGCTGCAGCCCATAACGATCTCCTGGAACACCAATGCCCTGGGTACCATATACTAGGGACTTATAAGGGGGGTCCAGTGTTCCAATTGAAATTAGTAAATGAAGTCACTAGCCTATAGTGACAAATTTAAAAGCAGAGAGCGCATAAGCACTGAGGTTCTGATTAGCAGAGCCTCAGTGACACAGTTAAGCACTATACAGACACACACTTTAGGCCATAAACTATGAGCACTGGGGTCCTGACCAGCAGGATCCCAGTGAGACAGGCAAAAACATACTGACATACAGGCAAAAATGGGAGTAACATGCCAAGAAAGATGGTACTTTCCTACTCCAGGTACCTCCCCTCACCTGGACTCTCACTAGCACACTTTCCACGCATATGCAAAAGCAGATCAAGAGGTTGTGCATTCTTGTACATTGATCCTAAAGTGTGAAACTGCCTCCCCCACCACATAAAAGCTGCCTCCTCTTCCTCTTAAATTCTGCAAGAAGCTAAAGAGTTAGCTCTTCGAGTAGGTGCCCCACAGACTAGCCTCACACATCTGCCAAACACCACGATACCCTCACAGGTGATAGTGCACAATAAAAATACACATAGCATAACATAAAAAACTGTCTAATGGAGATTTCTTTAGGACCGACAGGTTCTGAACTGTTTTGAGAGCTTCTTGGATGATGCCTTGAGTGAGGGAGGCACTGACAATGATGAGGAGTGAGTGTCTCCACACAGAGCTTTACTGAAGGATGATGATAAGACATCATCTTCATAAGTAGCTTTGAGGGGGTTGAGTATTTCAGCAAGATGTGAAAGGATAGGGCTTTGAAGGCTGACCAATGCAGAATTCCACATGAAAGGGAATCGTTGATGTGATGGCAGGTCTTCTATATGTTTTTTAATTAAAGAAGAGGCTGATGGAATGGCATCGCTAGCGCGCCAAAGATGACAGACACGTGATTGCTTCACTCCGCTCTAGCCCACACAGTTTTCCTGTGCAATCTGCTCACCGGATGCACATCCAACCACTAAACTGAACTGTACTGCCCTGCGCTGCCCCAGACTTTGCAGCCCTCTGTCTGGGGACTAACTGGAAGGTGTGCGACATGGGCTTGTAGTCTCGAGGTCGCAGGAGCCACGCCACTGCTGGGGGAGAGACAGCGTTGCACAGCCGGGCGGAGAGAGTGCTGCCAGCAACATCGCATAATTGACAGTGAGCACCTGCCTCGCGAACACCTGAAGGCCCTACACCTGACTGCATAGCAGCTTCCAGAAACCTGACCCGCAGTCACAGGCTTATCTGGGCCGCATGACCACCTAGAGCAGAGGTCTCCAAACCTTTTAATACTGCGCCCCCCCAGCTGAAAAATAAAAATCATTGGGCCCCCTCCTCAGAATTTTGCACAATTATTGTATAAAGATGGCAATGTTTAAATATGGCTAGACCTATTTAAACATTGCAGTTAAGTACTGTTATCTTTTTAAAGATGCAATAACATGCTTCTACTTAAAATAAAGGCCTGTTATGTGTGTAATGCTTCTTTTGACCAGAGTATGGCGCCCCTAGAGGGGCCCGCCCCCAGTTTGAAGACCTCTGGCCTAGAGACTGGCTCAGAGGAGAGCAGCGCCCAGGAGCGGGAGGCGAGACCGTGGCTGCGGACCGCTGACCAGGACCACACACTCCCTGGCCCATCACCTTTTTGGGAACAGCTGGGAACACCCGGCCATGAATTGCCCAAGGTGGGCAGGGTAGGCCCTGTGTCTCAGTGATGAGCTCCCTGGTCATAGGGGAGAGTCATAGTGGCACACCACAACGAGGGCGAACAGCCAGAAGCCCTGCTGCAACAACCACAGGCAATACTGCTCATGATGTGGGGGCCACAGGTCAGCCTAGCCCATGGAGGAGTAGCTTGAGACCTGTAAACATTCACACCAGACTAGAGGACTGGGTAAGTAGGGTGTGACCCCCAACCCCAGACTTAGGAAATTAACCTCTGTACCCCCTCCCCGGGTGAAGAGACCCCACACAGCATATGACTCAGACAAGATGAGCGGGGACAACGATCGAACCAGCAGGGATGCCTAGACGCTGTCTCAGACCAGTCGGAGCGCACACTGGTGCTTAGCCGTGAACTACTCATAGGTGGGGAATCCTTGCTCAATGTATCTTGGCCTGGTAAAATGACCTGCTCACTCTTGTCTCCCTCTTTTGTTGATAGTGCCCTTGCCAAGGGTGCGCCTGATGAACTGTACAAGGTTATCGTAACCCTTTACACTCCGACAACCCTGGGGCCGATACCAGAGTTCCCCGGGGGCACCTGGAGGTGCGATCCGTCACTGTTGAAACACGTGTTGACGACGTTTTAACCTCTTCTGTGCCTTGGACGAGATGATCTCGTCCAAGGCTACAGTTCCCCTGTGCCTTGGACGAGATCATCTCGTCCATGGCACAGGGGAACTTGGGGGCGCGCTAGCGCGCCCCCCGTGCACCCCTTTTCCCCCCCCAAGTCGGGGATGGAAGGGGAAGACCTTCCCCTTCCACCCCCGACCCCCCCCACGCCCCCCTGTGACGTCAGCGCGCGCGCGCGCGCTGATGTGTCACAGGGGCCTCCCTCGTCGCGCTGGAAGCTCTGCTTCCAGCGCGATTGAAAAAGAAATGCAAAAGCATTTCTTTTTCAATCACTTGGGAGGCCCGGAGGGGCTTCAAAGGGAAGGAAAAGTATTTCCTTCCCTTTGAAGTCCCTCCGAGGGTTTCAAAAGCCGGATTGCTTGCAATCCGGTTTTTGAAACCCCACTAGACACCAGGGATTTTTTTTTTTTTCGTAGAAATTGACAAAAGGGAGCGACCCCTTGGGCAAGGGTCGCTCCCAGGGGGGGCATTTTTTTGAAAAGGCCTTTTCTGCCCCCCCTGGGGGCAGATCGGCCTTATTAGGCAGATCTGCCCCCAGGGGGGGCAGAAACCTCTAGGCACCAGGGACCATTTTTTTTTTTTTTTTTTTTTTTGTTTCATTTTTTTTTTATTGAGGTGGGGAGCGACCCCTTAGGCAAGGGTCGTTCCCCTTGGGGGAAAATTATATTTTGGCCATTTCTGCCCCCCTTGGGGGCAGATTGGCCTATTTTGATGAGGCCAATCTGCCCCCAAGGGGGGTAGAAACCACTAGACACCAGGGATTTTTTTTATTTTTTATTGTTATTGACAAAAGGGAGCGACCCCTTGGGCAAGGGTCGCTCCCAGGGGGGCATATTTTCGGGAAGGCCTTTTCTGCCCCCCCTGGGGGCAGATCGGCCTACTATTAGGCCGATCTGCCCCCAGGGGGGGCAGAAACCTCTAGGCACCAGGGACCATTTTTTTTTTTTTTTTTTTTGTTTCATTTGTTTTTTTTTTGGTGGGGAGCGACCCCTTAGGCAAGGGTCGCTCCCCTTGGGGGAAAATTATATTTTGCCCATTTCTGCCCCCCTTGGGGGCAGATTGGCCTATTTTGATGAGGCCAATCTGCCCCCAAGGGGGGTAGAAACCACTAGACACCAGGGAGTTTTTTCTTTGCGTGAATTTATTTTAGGCCATTTCTGCCCCCCCGGGGGACAGATCGGCCTATTATTAGGCCGAACTGCCCCCGTGGGGGGGGGGCAGAACACTCTAGGCGCCAGGGCAATTTTTTTTGTGTGTGTTTTTTTTTTTTTGTTGTTTCTTTTTTTAGAGATGGGGAGCGACCCATCAGGCAAGGGTCGCTCCCCTGGGGGGGGCAAATTGTATTTAGACCATTTCTGCCCCCCTGGGGGCAGATTGGCCAATTTTAGGTCAATCTGCCCCCAAGGGGGCAGAAACCACTAGGCACCGGGGATTTGTTTTTTGGCGCCAATGTCACGCAGGGGGAGCGACCCCATAGGCAAGGGTCGCTCCCGGGGGGGGGCTGGGGGGGGGTGGGGGTTGGGGGGGCAAATTTATTTTAGGCCATTTCTGCCCCCCGGGGGACAGATCGGCCTATTATTAGGTCGAACTGCCCCCGGGGGGGGGGGGCAGAACACTCTAGGCGCCAGGGCAATTTTTTTTTTGTTTTTTTTTTTTGTTGTTGTTTCTTTTTTTAGAGATGGGGAGCGACCCATCAGGCAAGGGTCGCTCCCCTGGGGGGGGCAAATTGTATTTAGACCATTTCTGCCCCCCTGGGGGCAGATTGGCCAATTTTAGGTCAATCTGCCCCCAAGGGGGCAGAAATCACTAGGCACCGGGGATTTGTTTTTTGGCGCCAATGTCACGCAGGGGGAGCGACCCCGTAGGCAAGGGTCGCTCCCGGGGGGGGGGTGGGGGGGCAAATTTATTTTAGGCCATTTCTGCCCCCCCGGGGGACAGATCGGCCTATTAGACCGAACTGCCCCCGGGGGGGGGGCAGAACACTCTAGGCGCCAGGGCAATTTTTTTTTTGTGTTTTTTTTTTTTTTGTTGTTTCTTTTTTTAGAGATGGGGAGCGACCCATCAGGCAAGGGTCGCTCCCCTGGGGGGGCAAATTGTATTTAGACCATTTCTGCCCCCCTGGGGGCAGATTGCCCAATTTTAGGTCAATCTGCCCCCAAGGGTGCAGAAACCACTAGGCACCGGGGATTTGTTTTTTGGCGCCAATGTCACGCAGGGGGAGCGACCCCGTAGGCAAGGGTCGCTCCCGGGGGGGGGATGGGGGTTGGGAGGGCAAATTTATTTTAGGCCATTTCTGCCCCCCCGGGGGGCAGATCGGCCTATCATTAGGCCGATCTGCCCCCGGGGGGGGGCAGAAACCTCTAGGCGCCAGGGGAATTTTTCTTTTTTTTCTTTGTTTTTTTTTTTTTAGAGATGGGGAGCGACCCATCAGGCAAAAGTCGCTCCCCTGGGGGACAAATTGTATTTAGGCCATTTCTGCCCCCCTTGGGGGCAGATTGGCTGAGTTTAGGTCAACCTGCCCCCAAGGGGGCAGAAACCACTAGGCACCGGGGATTTGTTTTTTGGTGCCAATGTCACGCAGGGGGAGCGACCCCGTAGGCAAGGGTCGCTCCCGGCGGGGGAGGGTGGGGGTTGGGGGGGCAAATTTATTTTAGGGCATTTCTGCCCCCCCCCCCCCCCCTGGGGCCGGCTGAGCTACAGGCCAAACACCACAGGTAGGCACCTTGCAAAAAACACCTCTGTTTTCGGCGAAAAAATATGTTGTGTCCACGTTGTGTTTTGGGCCATTTCCTTTTGTGGGCGCTAGGCCTACCCACAGAAGTGATGTACCATTTTTATCGAGAGACTTAGGGGAACGCTGGGTGGAAGGAAATTTGTGGCTCCTCTCAGATTCCAGAACTTTCTGTCACCGAAATGAGAGGAAAAAGTGTTTTTTGGGCCAAATTTTGATGTTTGCAAAGGATTCTGGGTAACATAACCTGGTCAGAGCCCCGCAAGTCACCCCATCTTGGATTCCCCTGGGTTTCTAGTTTTCAAAAATGCACTGGTTTGCTAGGTTTCCTCAGGTGTCGGCTGAGCTACAGGCCAAAATCCACAGGTAGGCACTGCTTTTTATAAAAAAATGTGATGTGTCCACGTTGTGTTTTGGGCCCTTTCCTTTCGTGGGCGCTACTCCTACCCACACAAGTGAGGTATCATTTTTATCGGGAGACTTGGGGGAACGCTGGGTAGAAGGAAATTTGTGGCTCCTCTCAGATTCTAGAACTTTCTGCCACAGAAATGTGAGTAACATGTGTATTTTTAGCCAAATTTTGAGGTTTGCAAAGGATTCTGGGTAACAGAACCTGGTCCGAGCCCCGCAAGTCACCCCTCCTTGGATTCCCCTAGGTCTCTAGTTTTCAGAAATGCACAGGTTTGGTAGGTTTCCCTAGGTGGCGGCTGAGCTAGAGGCCAAAATCTACAGGTAGTCACTTTGCTAAAAACAGCTCTGTTTTCTGTGATATGTCCACGTTGTGTTTTGGGGCATATCCTGTCGCGGGCGCTAGGCCTACCCACACAAGTGAGGTATCATTTTTATCGGGAGACATGGGGGAACGCTGGGTGGAAGGAAATTTGTGGCTCCTCTCAGATTCCAGAACTTTCTGCCACAGAAATGTGAGGAACATGTGTTTTTTTAGCCAAATTTTGAGGTTTGCAAAGGATTCTGGGTAACAGAATCTGGTCCGAGCCCCGCAAGTCACCCCTCCTTGGATTCCCCTAGGTCTCTAGTTTTCAGAAATGCACAGGTTTGGTAGGTTTCCCTAGGTGCCGGCTGAGCTAGAGGCCAAAATCTACAGGTAGGCACTTCGCAAAAAACACCTCTGTTTTTTTCCAAAATTTAGGATGTGTCCACGTTGCGCTTTGGGGTGTTTCCTGTCGCCGGCGCTAGGCCTACCCACGCAAGTGAGGTATCATTTTTATCGGGAGACTTGGGGCAACGCTGGGTGGAAGGAAATTTGTAGCTCCTCTCAGATTCCAGAACTTTCTGCCACAGAAATGTGAGGGACATGTGTTTTTTTAGCCAAATTTTGAGGTTTGCAAAGGATTCTGGGTAACAGAACCTGGTCCGAGCCCCGCAAGTCACCCCTCCTTGGATTCCCCTAGGTCTCTAGTTTTCAGAAATGCACAGGTTTGGTAGGTTTCCCTAGGTGCCGGCTGAGCTAGAGGCCAAAATCTACAGGTAGGCACTTCGCAAAAAACACCTCTGTTTTTTTCCAAAATTTAGGATGTGTCCACGTTGCGCTTTGGGGTGTTTCCTGTCGCCGGCGCTAGGCCTACCCACGCAAGTGAGGTATCATTTTTATCGGGAGATTTGGGGGAACGCTGGGTGGAAGGAAATTTGTAGCTCCTCTCAGATTCCAGAACTTTCTGCCACAGAAATGTGAGGGACATGTGTTTTTTTAGCCAAATTTTGAGGTTTGCAAAGGATTCTGGGTAACAGAACCTGGTCCGAGCCCCGCAAGTCACCCCTCCTTGGATTCCCCTAGGTCTCTAGTTTTCAGAAATGCACAGGTTTGGTAGGTTTCCCTAGGTGCGGGCTGAGCTAGAGGCCACAATCTACAGGTAGGCACTTCGCAAAAAACACCTCTGTTTTTTTCCAAAATTTAGGATGTGTCCACGTTGCGCTTTGGGGTGTTTCCTGTCGCCGGCGCTAGGCCTACCCACGCAAGTGAGGTATCATTTTTATCGGGAGACTTGGGGGAACGCTGGGTGGAAGGAAATTTGTAGCTCCTCTCAGATTCCAGAACTTTCTGCCACAGAAATGTGAGGGACATGTGTTTCTTTAGCCAAATTTTGAGGTTTGCAAAGGATTCTGGGTAACAGAACCTGGTCCGAGCCACACAAGTCACCCCTCCTTGGATTCCCCTAGGTCTCTAGTTTTCAGAAATGTACAGGTTTGGTAGGTTTCCCTAGGTGGCGGCTGAGCTAGAGGCCAAAATCTCCAGGTAGTCACTTTGCTAAAAACAGCTCTGTTTTCTGTGATGTGTCCACGTTGTGTTTTGGGGCATATCCTGTCGCGGGCGCTAGGCCTACCCACACAAGTGAGGTATCATTTTTATCGGGAGACGTGGGGGAACGCTGGGTGGAAGGAAATTTGTGGCTCCTCTCAGATTCCAGAACTTTCTGCCACAGAAATGTGAGGAACATGTGTTTTTTTAGCCAAATTTTGAGATTTGCAAAGGATTCTGGGTAACAGAACCTGGTCCGAGCCCCGCAAGTCACCCCTCCTTGGATTCCCCTAGGTCTCTAGTTTTCAGAAATGCACAGGTTTGGTAGGTTTCCCTAGGTGGCGGCTGAGCTAGAGGCCAAAATCTACAGGTAGTCACTTTGCTAAAAACAGCTCTGTTTTCTGTGATATGTCCACGTTGTGTTTTGGGGCATATCCTGTCGCGGGCGCTAGGCCTACCCACACAAGTGAGGTATCATTTTTATCGGGAGACGTGGGGGAACGCTGGGTGGAAGGAAATTTGTGGCTCCTCTCAGATTCCAGAACTTTCTGCCACAGAAATGTGAGGAACATGTGTTTTTTTAGCCAAATTTTGAGATTTGCAAAGGATTCTGGGTAACAGAACCTGGTCTGAGCCCCGCAAGTCACCCCTCCTTGGATTCCCCTAGGTCTCTAGTTTTCAGAAATGCACAGGTTTGGTAGGTTTCCCTAGGTGGCGGCTGAGCTAGAGGCCAAAATCTACAGGTAGTCACTTTGCTAAAAACAGCTCTGTTTTCTGTGATATGTCCACGTTGTGTTTTGGGGCATATCCTGTCGCGGGCGCTAGGCCTACCCACACAAGTGAGGTATCATTTTTATCGGGAGACGTGGGGGAACGCTGGGTGGAAGGAAATTTGTGGCTCCTCTCAGATTCCAGAACTTTCTGCCACAGAAATGTGAGGAACATGTGTTTTTTTAGCCAAATTTTGAGGTTTGCAAAGGATTCTGGGTAACAGAACCTGGTCCGAGCCCCGCAAGTCACCCCTCCTTGGATTCCCCTAGGTCTCTAGTTTTCAGAAATGCACAGGTTTGGTAGGTTTCCCTAGGTGGCGGCTGAGCTAGAGGCCAAAATCTACAGGTAGTCACTTTGCTAAAAACAGCTCTGTTTTCTGTGATATGTCCACGTTGTGTTTTGGGGCATATCCTGTCGCGGGCGCTAGGCCTACCCACACAAGTGAGGTATCATTTTTATCGGGAGACATGGGGGAACGCTGGGTGGAAGGAAATTTGTGGCTCCTCTCAGATTCCAGAACTTTCTGCCACAGAAATGTGAGGAACATGTGTTTTTTTAGCCAAATTTTGAGGTTTGCAAAGGATTCTGGGTAACAGAACCTGGTCCGAGCCACACAAGTCACCCCTCCTTGGATTCCCCTAGGTCTCTAGTTTTCAGAAATGTACAGGTTTGGTAGGTTTCCCTAGGTGGCGGCTGAGCTAGAGGCCAAAATCTACAGGTAGTCACTTTGCTAAAAACAGCTCTGTTTTCTGTGATGTGTCCACGTTGTGTTTTGGGGCATATCCTGTCGCGGGTGCTAGGCCTACCCACACAAGTGAGGTATCATTTTTATCGGGAGACGTGGGGGAACGCTGGGTGGAAGGAAATTTGTGGCTCCTCTCAGATTCCAGAACTTTCTGCCACAGAAATGTGAGGAACATGTGTTTTTTTAGCCAAATTTTGAGGTTTGCAAAGGATTCTGGGTAACAGAACCTGGTCCGAGCCACACAAGTCACCCCTCCTTGGATTCCCCTAGGTCTCTAGTTTTCAGAAATGCACAGGTTTGGTAGGTTTCCCTAGGTGGCGGCTGAGCTAGAGGCCAAAATCTACAGGTAGTCACTTTGCTAAAAACAGCTCTGTTTTCTGTGATGTGTCCACGTTGTGTTTTGGGGCATATCCTGTCGCGGGTGCTAGGCCTACCCACACAAGTGAGGTACCATTTTTATCGGGAGACTTGGGGGAACATAGATTAGCAAAACAAGTACTATTGCCCCTTGTCTTTCTCTACATTTTTTCCTTCCAAATATAGGAGTGTGTGTAAAAAAGACATCTATTTGAGAAATTCCCTGTAATTCACGTGCTACTATGGTCACCCCGGAATTCAGAGATGTGCAAATAACCACTGCTCCTCAACACCTTATCTTGTGCCCTTTTTGGAAATGCAAAGGTTTTCTTGATAGCAATTTTTTACTCCTTATATTTCAGCAAATGAATTGCTGTATACCCGGTATAGAATGAAAACGCACTGCAGGGTGCAGCTCATTTATTGGCTCTGGGTTCCTCGGGTTCTTGATGAACCTACAAACCCTATATATCCCCGCAACCAGAGGAGTCCAGCAGACGTAACGGTATATTGCTTTCGATAATCTGACATTGCAGGGAAAAGTTACAGAGTAAAACGTAGAGAAAAATTGATGGTTTTTTCACCTCAATTTCAATATTTGTCTTTTTCAGCTGTTATTTTCTGTAGGAAACCCTTGTAGGATCTACACAAATGACCCCTTGCTGAATTCAGAATTATGTCTACTTTTCAGAAATGTTTAGGTTTCTGGGATCCAGCATTGGTTTCATGACCATTCCTGTCACTGACTGGAAGGAGGTTGAAAGCACAAAAAATTGCACAAATGGGGTATGCCCCAGTAAAATGCCAAAATTGTGTTGAAAAATTGGGTTTTCGGATTCAAGTCTGCCTGTTCCTGAAAGCTGGGAAGCTGCTGAGTTTAGCACCGCAGACCCTTTGTTGATGCCATTTTCAGGGGAAAAACCACAAGCCTTCTTCTGCAGCCCCTTTTTCCAATTTTTTTGAAAAAAACGAAATTTTCACTGTATTTTGGCCAATTTCTTGGCCTCCTTCAGGGGAACCCACAAAGTCTGGGTACCTTTAGAATCCCTAGGATGTTGGAAAAAAAGGACGCAAATTTGGCTTGGTTAGCTTATGTGGACAAAAAGTTATGAGGGCCTAAGCGCGAACTGCCCCAAATAGGCAAAAAAGGGCCTGGCACAGGAGGGGGAAAAGGCCTGGCAGCGAAGGGGTTAAACCAGGAAGTAGGTGTACAGGGGCACGCGAACCGGAAAAGAAGAGCAGGGACGCCGAGGAGATGGGGGCTGGTGAGGAGAAGGAGCCGGCAGGAGGGAACACCGAAAGAGACAAAAGAGAGCCTGTCCAACTTGAAAGCGCCGCAGGGAGAGGAGCACGAGGGAAGACTGGTGGAGGACGCACAGACCTTGATATACGAGATATTCGCCCGTATGGGGTCTTAGTAGCTTTTTGGGGTTCTCCAGAGAGACGGAGAACACACTTGACACGGTTCTCAGGAAAAGACAGAAATACATTAACTTCAGTGAAAACCAGGGAAAACAGTCTAATATTCCTTTAGTCAGAGAGGGTGTTTCTAGAATAAATAAAACCCTCACCACTTTATAGTGTTTTTTTCTTCTTTTTCTTTTCTTATTTTTTCCGTCTTTCTCTCAAATATACCCCTTCTACTTGTTTTACTCACCATATCACTGGGCAAAATCACCTAAATAAGTGAAAAGAGGTGTTCACTGAGGGTGTGTGTGTACTTATCAATGTCCCCTCACAAACCCCCTTCCTTTATTTCAAGAATAAGAAAACAAAACCCCAGACTTACCTCCTTGCACTCTTCTGTGTTTTTTTTCATGTCCTGAAACTAAACCCGAGCCTCCATTACAGAACCCCTAAAAGAAAGACAACAAAAGAAATGGTCAAAGATAAAAGACTACGCATCAAAGAGTAAATAGATCAATTAAAGAAGAGAGAAGATAATAAAAGAAATACAGTTTGGGACAGGACAATGGTTACAACTGATAAAAGACAGAAAAAACTGGAATAAAAGGAATAAAGAACATCCTTCTTTACATCTTTTGTGGGTAGATTACTATAGACAGAGGGAGGGCCCTATCCTCAAAGACATAACCCTGACATTTGGAAGCCAAGGGTCAAACAAACTGGAGCTCAGGTAGGCGCGAATGAACCAGCGGCACTATACTCGGAGAAGCTGATGGGTTGGATACCATAACACCTCCCATGCAAATAAAATTTGACAAAATATTAGCTGTCATAGCAGACACTAAATCCACTCTTCAACATGATATTAATGCTGTCTTGGTGGTAATGGGACCGCTGAGGGCAGAGCACCACAGGGTGAAAGAAGTTGAGTCGGGAATTCAAGAAATATGCTCCGTACACTTGAACTTGGACCGACAAGTCACAGCATTGCCAGATAGGGTGCATACGTTGGAATACAGAGTTGAAGATGTAGAGGGTCGCAATCAATAGAACAACTTTTATATAGTGGGCCTCCCAGAAGGTATAGAAGGAGGAAACATGGTGTTCTACCTCAAACACTGGATGCAGAGAGAGGTTGCCCCAAATTGTTGGATGCCCAGTTTCGCCATAGAGAGTGCACGTAGAGTGCCCATCCGACTGCTAGCACCTGACTGCCTGCCTCACCCAGTGGTGGCAAGGCTTCTCCACTTTGGGGATAGAGATAGCCTGCTGCAGGGGACCTGTGCAGACTGCCCATACACTATTGGAAATGGGAAAGTCACACTATTTCTGGATCATACTGCTGCAGTATAATCATAACAACGCTTTGTTCATAGAAGTGAAAAAAGCACTGACAGATGAAGGCTTCAGTACTCCCTGATGTTCTCAGCAAAACGGAAGATTATAGTGGAAAGCAAAACTCAATGTTGTGAACAACCTCAAGAGGCCGAGGACTATACAGAGGGCTACAGGGTGGGATAGACTCCGCCAGACCTTTAACGGATGGCAAACGGAAAAAAAGAAACAGACACAAGAAAAAACCCTGAAGAGCCAGGAGCAGAGGTTCCCTGAAGAAATCGACTAAGATCCAGGCTGAATAGGTCAGAGCGTCTGCACCTGGATTGGTGACAGACATCACAGTGCAGACAGGGTCAGACTCAGAGTTTGGCTCTCCGCCAGAGAGAGAATTAGAGGGATCAGTCTTAGATGCGGGGACCTCCCTGTGGTGACCCTGCAGTCTGTTAACAAATTAGTTTATCCCAGAGGCTACATGCATAACTTGACATACTGATCCTTGTCCCCTATCCAATGGTCAAGGGACAGCTGGCGGGGGAGCAGAGAATGAACACAAAAGCCACCGGACACCTGAAAAAATCACTGCAAGGGCTGCACGGATCCATACATGAGAGGTGAGAGGCTGCCTAAACCTCTTGAACAGTTAGACGGTGGATGCACTGTAGACTTGGATAGTGGATTTGACTTACCCCTGGTAAGCGCACAGTATACGGGCCGCAGTGGACGCATACGTATTGAATCACTTTGCCTACACCCTACCACTTGATCCCTCCTAGGAGGCTGTCAGTTTGGATGTCCAGCTGTGCTGAGCTGCCCTGGGGACGGGGAGTTCAGTGTTGGGGTGTTTACTCGGGCGGTGGGGAGGGGGCGGTGCTATTTGGTTGGTTGGACTGTGTGGATCTGGAGTTGGCCTGCAAGTGAATGGGAGAAGTTAATGGTAGCCCTAACTAAATGGCCACTAGTCATCTGGGACTTATATGTATGACTTTGAAAGTCCGGTGTAGGAAAGTAGCCCCTTTCTGGCATAGTTTTTGCCTGGTGTCAGTGTGTTTTGACTGTAGTATATTGGGATCCTGCTAACCTGGGTCACAGTGTCAGTGGTCTCTCACCTACATTTAGTTGGTAGCTGTATTTCACACCCCACAATTGCCCTACTCGTGTACCTCTGTAAGTTCCTAGTATATGGTACCTAGATACCCAGGGCATTGGTACACCAGGGGTCCCCCAGGGGCTGCAGCATGTATTATGTCACCCAAGGGAGCCCATCAAACTGTGATTACATGCCTGCCAATGCAATCTATTTGAAATGGTGCATGCAACTTTCACCCCAGGTATAAGGATCACCTTATATCATGGTCACTCCATTCTGACTCTGTGAGTCACCCATAAGGTAGGTCCTTCAGTCCAAGGGTAGGGTTCATAGTTCTAAGTGTGAGTGTACCCCTCCATGAGCAGAGGTGCCCCTACAAACCCCAGACTCCATTTGCTGGGCTTTGTAAGTACAGGGAAGCCATTTTGAGGTATGAAGTTGACACTGGTCAACACAAGTTGTCCAACAACATAATGGCTTCACCAAACCTAATCATGTTTGGTATAAAAAATGTTAGAATCATGCAACTGCCGCGATTCCAGTGCTAGTTGGATGATACCATGTACTTGGGGGGTTCCTTAGGAGATCCCCCATGTCTGTCTATACAGCCTTGCAGGATCTGCATGCCAGCCTGTGCTGCTGTCGACCCCAAACACTGTTCTGCCCTCCTGCTGCTGAGCCTAACTCAGGAAGGGGAAGGCAGAACAAAGGATTTCCTGTAGAGAAGAGGTGTGATCACATCAATGTAATAAGTTAGTGTGAGCTGACACTCGAGTCTTAGAGGAGTCGGGTGCTCGAGCACACGATGTTGCTGGGCAACCGGGGAACGAGAGGAGAAACGGTGCTGGAGCATCGAAAACAGACGCGTTTCCTCTGGGGGTCTGCATTTGTATACAAGAAGAATAAAAACATTTAAACAGCGCTTTTGTGAAGGTTATTACATACCTTCTTTTGGTGACGAGGAGACCCTTGGAGAAGAACCCATTCCAGACACTGCTGCAGTCAGTTGAGGCTCGAGTTGGGGTCAATTAAGCAACGACGTGTGGAGCAGACTCGGAGCTACTGGTTCACGCCTCCACAAGTGTGAGGTGTTCTCTTCAGCAGGAGGTGTGATTAATGAGGTTTTACAGGAAATAGCACTGTTGGAGTGTTGTGCTAGACAAGCTAACTTGCTATTACACATGGGCATATACAGCAGCCATTTTGGATGAGTATTTTAAAGACTGTGTTGTATTTTAAAGTTTTACTAAGTTTTAGAGGACAAGGAAGTACATAAATATCATTGGAAGTTACTACCTGTAGTAAACATACGAAAAATTGTTTGGTTTATTGCGTAGTTTTGGATTCGCCACTTTATGCGCTATGCAGGCTGTTAATCGTCCACCCCCATTTTTGGAAAGTCCAGGTGAACCACAAATTGCCTGGAGGCATTGGTTTGATGCTTTTGAAACTTATTTGGGGGCAATAGGAGCAGTGAGATTTAGACCTGAGAGTAAAAAATGCATACTGTTACATTCTATTGGGTTTGAAGGTCGGGCTATCTTCAAACATTTACCGGATATACCAAATGACGAAGAGGAGTTGGATGATTACGAATCTGCAGTGAAGAAAATGAGTAACAGGTTTGATTCTCCGCCAAGTTTAGTAGTGTCTAGACACAAGTTTTTCAAGAGGGTTCAGCAAAATGGTGAAGATGTGGATACGTACATTTCTGCGCTGAGGTTGTTGGCAGCTGACTGCCAGTTTGGTGTACTGAGTGATCAATTGATCAGGGATCAGTTTATTTGTCAAGGCTTGGACAGATCAATTAAGCAGAAATTGTTATCTTTGGACAATCCAACACTAGCTGAATCTATCAAAATTGCCAAGAGCATCGAATCATCAATAAAATCGACTAAGGAAATAGAGAAATCTTTGGATAGTCGGGAAAGAATTGGTGTTGTCCGAACTAAAATGGACAAAGGAAGATTGGACAAAACAATTAACTTGCAACCTTCTAACCAAAGATACAAGAATAGTAGAGACAATAATTCAAGTGTATTTTTTAGACAAAAAAATATTTGCTTTAGGTGCGGATATGCCCTACATGTGAAAGGGACTAGAGCGTGTCCGGCTTTAAATGTTCAATGTAGGAACTGTGGAAAAATTGGCCATTTTGCGAAAGTGTGTCACAGTGAACGTTCAAGAAACAACTCAGTAACACCAGTGGTTGAGAATGAGGAAGGGTTGGTTGAAAATTTGATTGGAGAAGTTCAAGATATGGTGTTAGTGATTGATGACAAGATGATGAAGAGTGATGATGCTGGGAGCTGCATTGATCCGTATGTCTTCATTAGAGTAGAGGATAAACATTTACGGCTGTTAGTGGATTCAGGTGCGAGAATTACAATGATAACACAAGAGTTGTTTAGTCAGAATTGGAAAGATCGTACTTTGTTACCTCCAGATAGAGATCCTGTTTCTTATGAAGGGAGGAGAATAGATCTCCAAGGATATTTTGAGGATATTATGGAGTTCAAGGAAAAATTTACTTTGCAGTGAAAGGTTTAAATATCTTGGGTTGGTTCCATCAAGGTCTTTTTGGCATGGTTTTGCGACCTGGTACCAAAGATCAGGTAACAGTGATTAGGGATGTTAATGATGTTGAAGAGACGTTAAATGAATATCCCGAGGTTTTTTCAGGAGACTTAGGAAAGATAAAAGGATTCAAGCACAAAATCAAGGTTAAGAGCAATGCCATACCAGTCAAACATAAACTTAGGAGTGTACCTTTTAGCATCAGAGAAGAACTGGAAAAAGAGCTTCTTGGCTTGCGTGACAAAGGGATTATTGAGCCAGTTGAGTCTTCGCTATGGACTTCCCCTTTAGTGGTTACAAAAAAAAAAAGGAGATTTGAGAGTGTGTGTGGACTTGAGAGCATTGAACAAAGAGATTTGGGTGGACAAGCATCCATTACCAAAAATAAGTGAATTGTTGTCTACGGTTAAGGATGCAAAGATATTTACTAAACTTGATCTTGCTAGTGCTTATCATCAGGTTGAGTTAGATCCAGAATCAAGACATTTGACAGCATTTGTGTCGCCTATTGGGACGTTCCAGTACTGTTGCATGCCGTTTGGGTTAGCCTCGGCAGCTTCAGTCTTTCAAAAGATTATGTGTTTGATATTGAAAGATGTGCCGAATGTATTAGTGTTTCAGGATGATGTGCTGATTTATGCAGGTACACAACGTGAACATAACCAAGTGTTGAGACAGGTGTTGGATAAGTTTTCATCTTGTGGAATTGTTCTAAAAAGAGAGAAGTGTTTGTTTATGAAACCTTCAGTAGAATATTTAGGTCATGTTATTTCGGAGGAGGGATTCTTACCAAATCCTGGATTGATAGAAGCCATCAATAAGGCTCCACCCCCGAAGGACAAGGTGGGAGTGAAGTCATTTTTAGGAATGTGTGAATTTTACTCTCGATTCGTATCAAATTTTGCTATCATAGTTAGGCCGATATCCAATCTTTTGAAGAGTGGGGTATGCTTTGCTTGGGACACTGAGTGTGATAGGGCATTCAAAGAAATAAAGAAGATATTAGTTAGTGCTAAGGTACTGAAACCTTTTGATCAAGAGGTTCAATGTTGTTTAACTGTTGATGCAAGTAATGTAGGGGTTGGAGCGGTTTTAACGCAGTTGAAGAATGATGAAGAGAACACAATTGGGTTTGCATCCAGAGCGTTAAGGGAACCGGAAACTCATTTTTCTGTTATTGAAAAAAAAATGTTGGCTTGTGTGTGGGCGGTTGAGAAATTCAGAAACTATATTTGGGGCAGACATTTCATATTGAAGACAGATCATAAACCTCTTGTGTCGATCCTCAATGGCACAAATAATAAAACTGGTACACCCAGAATTGCGAGGTTTATGGCAAGATTGATGCAGTATGATTTTGAAGTCATCCATATTCAAGGAGGGAAGAATGTCAGAGCAGACTATCTATCACGGTTTCCAGCTCAAATTGTAGAAGGGGATGATGATAATTGGGCAGATGAGAGTTGCTTGATTGCTGCTGTGGAAATTGAACAAGTCTGTGTGTGTTCAGAAAATGTATGGAAGGAGAAATTATATGCAGACAAAATTTTGTGTGAGGTAATCAAGAATGTCAAAGAAGGGTGGCCTCATGAAAGGGAACTGACGTATGGTTTTCAACCATTTTGGAAAGTTGCTGACGAGTTGACTATTGAGGACAATATACTGCTGAGGAATGACAAATTAATTCCACCAGAAGATTTCAGATGCAGAATCAAGGAAAAAGCTCATGAGGGGCATTTAGGTGCAACAAGGCCAAGAAAAGAGTGCGTGAACGTTTTTGGTGGCCATGTATGGATAGTGAAATTGACAGTTTGGTGAAGAATTGCACCATATGCTATAATAGTGATAAGTCATTTAAAACATGTACCCCTCCCATGATTCCAATTGATTGTCCTACTGGTCCTTGGAAGAAGTTGGGAGTGGATTTGGTGGGACCATTTCATGCTTTGAATTGCAGTACCAGATATGCGTATGTGGTAGTTGACTATTACACAAAATGGCCATACGTGAAGTTTGTTCAGGATCCTAATGCTAGATCGTTGGTTACGTTTTTGAGAGAGGTTTTCATGAGTGAAGGTTTTCCCGAAGAAATAATTACAGACAATGGTGTACAATTTTTGTCTGACTAATTCAAAATGTTTTTGGATGAAGGATCAATTAAACATTTGAAGTGTTCACTTTATCAACCGCAAACAAATGGTTTGGTGGAACGTTTTAATCGTGTACTGGGTGACTGCATTAGGTGGTCACTGAGAAACAAATGTGTGGTGACTACATCTGTCCAGGCAATGCTATGGTTTTATAGAACAACACCGCACTCCACCACTGGAGTGTCCCCTTTTGAAGCTTTAAGGGGAAGAAAGGCTTGTATGCAAGTATGTCCGGGGTGGATGTCTAGTTTTTTCAAGAGTATGCGATTGGAAGAGTGTGCGAAAATTGTCCAACAGAATGTTAAAGAAAAACAGTTTGTACAAAAAATACATTTTGACAAACGGAAAGGTGTTAGGAGAATTGGTTTATCAACAGGAGATTGGGTGTCTATAAAGCTGCTTACTTTTGTCAAAAAAGGGGATCCGAAATTCTCTGACCCGGTAAGAGTGAAGTTGGTGAAAGGGAATGCAGTAAAAGTTGACAGAAATAAATGGTGGAACATGTCAAAGGTTGTTAAACTTCAGAATGGGTTGGAAGAGTGCCGTGTTGACCATGGGTTAAGGACTAGTTCAAGGTCACAGGATTCTAATGCTCTCCAGCAACCGGTATTGCAGGTACAGTTAACGCGTAAGAGTCTACGTTTAAGGAGAGTACCTTGGAAACTCAGAGTGTGATGATACTGTGTGTGGAACGCGGCTAAAAAAATATATAGTTATCCATAAGATTGCTTTATGTGAAGAAAATGTTCAATGAAAATTATTTTTGTTGTATAAACATGTTAAGTTAGTTATAGTTGTTTGTGTAAGGAGTTATATTCATAATATGCTTTAAGTGAGAGATTGCTCAATGCAAATCTTTACAGTTGAATAATTACGTGGAGTGTTTTTAGTTGTTTGTAAAAGGAATTAAATAGTTTAAAAAAAAAACTCAATGTAATAAGTTAGTGTGAGCTGACACTCGAGTCTTAGAGGAATCGGGTGCTCGAGCACACGATGTTGCTGGGCAACCAGGGAACGAGAGGAGAAATGGTGCTGGAGCGTTGAAAACGGACGCGTTTCCTCTGGGGGTCTGCATTTGTATACAAGAAGAATAAAAACATTTAAACAGCGATTTTGTGAAGGTTATTACCATCTCCTTTAGAAATAGGTGTCTCAGGGCTGGGGTGCCTCTGAGTGCCAGGAGACTGCTTTGGGGGCACAGGTGGTGCCCTCCTTGCATAAACCGGTATCTTAAACCAGTTTACACCAGTGCAGGAGCCCCCAGCTCCAGCACTGGCACAAAACCACACAAAGGACAGGGGAGTGACCACCCCCGTCCAGCTCCTACCCTAGGGAGGTGCCCGGAGCCCTACCACGTGGCCACTCGATTCTGCCATCTTGGAAATAAGATGAGCAGAGGCCCCTGGGAGCATCTGAATGGTTATTCCAATTGGGTGATGTCTCTGACCCCCTCCTACAGGTGGGTCACTGCAGAAAGTATCCAACCCCCCTCCTGGGTTACTTATGGGCACCCCTGAGGGTGGAACCCTAGATTCGTCTGTGGATTCATCGCTGGAACAGTCTGAAGACTCTTCTGCAAGCTGGACACCAGAACCACTGCTGGTCCTCGCTGGAACTGAGAACAAGACTGTAATTACTAGGAGGGCTTCTACTGAAACTTTATTTCTAAGTTCTGCAAGAATTGTGCAACCTCCGTGGCTGTTCATCCTCCACAGTCACAACGACTCGGACTTCACTTAAGGAAAGCAAGAAGGAATCTCCCTTGGAGTGAAGGAGTCACTCCCTTGCATCCACAGGCACCTCAGCATTGACGAATGGTTTGTGGATCCTGCTGTCCCACGGACTCTTCAAGGCTCTACAACACAGATGGTGATTCTGTGGCTCTCCAGAGGTCTGACCTGTCTTGTTTGCATCTGAGAAGTCTGTGTTTCCTCGATGGAGCTGCTTGGCTGGGAACCCTGTGCACAGAGGTGTTTGTTGTTGCGAAGGCTTGATGGCTCTTCAGTCTGAACACCTCCTAGGTCCAAGAAGGCCCAGCCCCAACTCTCTACAGCTCCTCCCTGAAACTCCTGCGATGGGGGCATCCCTCTGCTGTGTTGCTGAGGTCTCCCTGCCACTCCCTGTGCCTGCTGCCAGAGGGTCCTGCTGATGGCTGACCCCACCTACCTGCAAAGGTTGAGTCATCTGTAGCTTGCTGGTCCCTAAAACCTGCAACACTCCATGCAACGCTTCCTTGCATTTGCTTGTTGGTGGCCCGGCTGCCACTGACCCCTCTGCAATCCAACGACTGGCGTGGGACAGCTCATGGAGGGCACCTGGGATCTTCCTGCATCGCCTGGACTCCACAGCTGCACTTTCTCAACCACCGTCCATCAGGAAAGCCTCTCCAAGAAGGGTGAACATTGCTATCCTGAACCGCCTGGGCACCTCCAGGTGGTCTGGACTCTGTCCCCTCTTTCCTTAGGCCCTCTTCTTCTTGAATCCATGCCTGGGTTCCACCAATCTGGTCCACGGGTCACAACAGCAGCTGAACAACAGGAGGTTCTGACACAACTTCACCTCAATGCCCCGGGTCTCCCTGGTGTAGGTACTCCACTTCTCTTGGTATCCAGGGGTGGGGGCACTCTTGACCCTCCCTTGTCCGAACTAGTTTCCTCTGGATCCTTTGGGAGGGGTCCTAAAACTCCAACCGTGACTTCTCCATGTTATCCAATAGACACCTAATTCAGGGTATCATCTCTGCACATGGACGCCTGAGAATCTTATCTACTTACCTATTGTGCTCTAGCGCTTCCCCAGTCCTGAGGGTCCTTGGGTAGTATTTTGGGTTGGCAGTGATTTTCACATGCCTTTTTCTTAGTATATGGTGTGGTCCCCGTAGTGGCCTATGTTATTTTATGATTGTACTTACCTGTTTCTAAGTATATGTTTGTGGGTACATGTCTCCGGTTAGGAGATATACCAAAGTTAGGTGAGTGTCTGTGTTATAATAAATCTATACTATTTTTCTAACAATGGTGTGGTTCTTTCTTGTGTGTACATCACTGACTGACTTGTATGGTATTTGCAACTGCTTTACACCCTCCTGGATAAGCCTTAGCTGCTCTCCACAGCTACCCTCCAAGAGCTCTGGTTCTCTAGAACCACTTACACTAGCACTAAGGGTTGCCTGGACTCAGCATAGGGTGCCTCAGCACAGAGTGCCTCACCAACAGGGGTACACTATATATTAAGCCAGAACCTACATTCGGAGGTTGGGATCTGCACACAAATGACACAACATTCACAGGTACCTTAGGTGAAGAGGGGTACAGACTTACATGCTACAAGAGAACCATCTCACGGGAATAGAGGTGGAGCGATTAGGCCATAGATGGTGTGGGCAATTATATGTCACCTCCTACTCTGCTTATTCGAGAAGGGCATTAATATTAGCCAAGAGTGGGACCACTTTCGAGCTTATACAATCTTTGGTCGATAAGGAAGAGTGGTATGTCCTAGTGAATGGTAGACTACTGAGGAAGGTGGTAATACTGGGGGCCTCTATACACCTAATCAAGACCAGTTGGCAATCCTCCATTCACTGTCAGTAGCCTTGAGACAGTTAGTGAGCAGGGACTTCCTTTCGGAAGGTGACTTTAATTGTGTTGCAAATGCGTTTCTGGATTGCTCCACACCCCCGTTGCCTGTAGCATTAGCTCATAGAATAGCAACAGGATTCCAGGAGTGGTTACAACACTGGGAGTTAACAGATGGTTTGGCTTACTCAACACAGTGTATAACAAGACTACTCCTATTACTCCTTCATTTATGCTGTCCACATTAAGACAGATTCCTGTGCTCAGAGGTACTAAGCCATTATGTGACCTTTACTAAATATCTGGGATGTTCCCTCTATGATCACAGGCATCTAGTCCTAGGGTTTAGACCGATAGATGATAGGCCGGTGTTGCCACCATGGCCACTTGTTGGAAGGAATCCCTACACAGCATTACATTACTGAGTACTTTCATAATAATCAAGACTCAGAAACATCTGCCCTCATAGAGTGGGAGGCCTTAAAGGTGGTGGTCTGTGGCCACTGCATTGGCCAGTCAGTAGGTATATGTAGAGAGCTCAGCAATGAACTACGCATATTAGATGTCACCCTTCATACACTGGACAACAGCTTGGGGATAGACCCCGTGGAACCACTGGAAACTCCTGGAGGCAAAGGAATGGTACAACGCTACCTTAGAACGAATGAGATGCCACGATCATAAAAACTACATAGCTAAAGCACACGAAGAAGAGGGTAAATCTGGGAGTATATTGGTGTGGCTCATACGACCGGAACTACAATGCACATATTACACACCTAACATCTGCTGTTGGGACATACATCTATTCCCCAGAGGCCATCAATGATGAGTTTAGAAATTATTATGAAGCACTCTATGGCCACCCAGAGACACTTTCACAAAGCTTGCAAGATAGTTTCTTGGACCGTCTGACTTTTCCAGCACTACCACCAGAGGTATGGGAAACTACTGGGGGACCAGTGACAGCCCAAGAGATCTGACTTGCCATTAAGGGCATTGCAACTGGAAAGACTCTAGGCCCTGACAGGCTCCCAGCTGAGAATGTTTGTTTTTTACTGCTTTTACAGGCCTGTTAGCCCCAAAACAGAGGCACTCAATGCTGAGTCCTTGACGACAGGTCATCTACCAGGAGTGCAACTTATTACTCTTCCTAAAATCAAAATCTCGGGAGCACCCACTTCCCCTTTTCACCACTATCCATGCTTAACATGGACTTCAAGATACTAAGTAAAGAACTGGCCAGCAGAATACTCTCCCATATGCCGGTGTTGGTTCACAGAGACTAAAATGGTTTCATACCAAACCATAGTACCTCCCTCAATCTAAGGATGGTATAATATGTCCTCTACCACCCAGAAGTACAGGCGTTGCTGGCAGCGATGCTCATGTTTGTGGACCTAGAGAGGGCTGTCGACTCGGTACAGTGGGACTTCCTGTCGAAGGTCATGAGCAAGATGGGGCTGGGTGAAGTTTGGATTAAATAAATCACCCTTCTTTATTCAGGACTGACAGCACAGATTAAGACTGGCTGAACGATCTCACCACATATGACATATTTCGGAGTACAAGGCTGGGCTGCCCGCTACCGGCCCTATTATTTGCCCTAGCCTTTGAAACTCTGGCAGAGTTATTTCGGAGGTAGGGCAGAGGTAATGTCATAGTAGTAGATGGTCATGAACATATCATCTCACTTTATGCAGATGAATACCTACATGAGGCACTCAAATAAATTACAATGAAAGCATATACATGCACACAAAATAATGTAATTAAGTAATCCAACAGTCCAAATTAAGCAATACAATCAGTCCATAGTTTTATTTTTTTTGTATTGTTTGGTGCAAATTACGACTGTGTAGCTATACACTTGCCGATGACCAAATAGTTGAAATTGTTCTTTGTTAAGCGAACTATTTGGGATTATTTCCTTCACAGCTCGTCTAAGATAAAGTTGTGCGGTACACTTAAGTACGTTGAGATTATAGTACGGATATCCTGGGGAAAAATAAATAAATAAATTCATTACATTATTTTGTGTGTATGTATATGTTTTCATTGTAATTTATTTGAGTGCCTCACGTAGGTATTTATTGTGTCTTGTTTACTTGGTAAACAACTTGAGGGATGGGTGTGGTCCCATGTGAGGGCACCATATAGCAATTTTGCGGCCTTTATTGTCCTTGAGCGCCCTTTTTTGCCATTTATGCACCCCTTTATCGAATGCACTTTATGCAGATGACCTTCTTCTGTACCTGTCTGATGGCCCTACTGGTCACCTTGTCACCTTGAGGAGTTTGGGACACAGTAAGGCCTACGTGTCAATTGGACCAAAACCTGTATGTTGCCCTGTAATCAGGGGACTCCTCAACCACTAAACTTTCCCCTGGACTTACATAGTCACCCACAACCTTTAAATATCTGGGTTTTCAGTGATATCACGACTTGGACAATCTGCAAGAAAAACTTGGGAGGAGCAATGCGCTCCCTTTAAGCATCTGTCACTTTTTGGAGATCCCTGCAATTCCTAGTTATGGCCCGAATTTGGATATCTAAAATGGTGATACTCCCTCACTTGCTATACTTTTTCACGAATCTCCCAATTAAGATACCTGTTGTGGTTAAACCAATTAGATGTCCTGCTCTGTGAACCAATATGGGATGGAGGATTCCATAGAGTGTCACTTGAGGTCTTGAAATGCCCAGCAGACGATGGAGGATTAGGGCCTCCAGACTTCGGGCTGTACTATTTAGCAGCCCAAATACAATGGGGAGCCAGAAGACTAGATGAAACTAGAAGATACAAACTGGAACTTATTGCCTGGCCCCCTAATGAGGACTCCTATTGGCATGACTGCTTCGTCCTGATGTGGCCATCCCATGATCGGGATCACTCTTACAGGTGGCCCTGCACTGCTGGTGCCACTGTGTGGTGAAGCCCCTGCCTTGCCACTGGTTGGTCTCCCGCAAGGGATCCCTATTGTTTATTTTACCACTGCCCAACTCTTAGACTGGTCACAGGCCAAATTGAAGACAGTGGAGGATTTTTTGTTTCCTATTATGAGCTCTCATACCACTAGAGGAGCAATCAGAACAATATGTATTGCCTTGGGGACAATTTCTGACATAAGAGGCACTGGTGCAAACTTTTTTCGACGATTGGGGCTGCGCCAGACCCAAAGCACGTACAGTAGGTACTAAGCTTTTTGACCTGAGCTTCGCACTGGCTAAACGTAGAACAGAAATGGGTAGGAAATCTGGGAATGGGCTTCAGCTTGAAGCATGGACAAGAGATGTAACAGCAGGGGCTAGGGTGGAGGAAAGAGCTCTCCGGCAAGAAGACACTTGAAGAGTTCATAGGCGCCCCATAGATGACCTATGGCTAGAGGTACTAGAAGGACTGGAAGCACCCAGAGGGGGACATAGATACAGAACAGACTGGTCTGGACGACCAAGATGAGGGGAATCAGGATGATGACTCAGGAGGGAGGAGTGATCAGGAGCCACGCGAAAGTGAATAAGAGGCCTGAGGAAGAGTGTCCGACCATGCGCCTGATGCGCTGTCCTATCTGTATAGGCCAGAACACATTACACGCCATGTCACCTCCCACACACCCATAAATGGACATTTCTCCACTAGACACCGGAGGCCACATGTAAGTGGCCATCACATCCCAGAACACACTTCCTATGACCTGTTACTTACCACCAACAAATTGACCTCCTGAGACACTTCAGTTATGCCATTTGTTCTTTCTAACCTCAATTGTCCTTGAGGTCGCTATACAATTTCCACAGTTATGAGTATTAATTTTCTCTTGTTTCTGCCAGTTCGCTCCCTATGCTTAAACCCAGAGTAATTTTGGACTCACAGAACAGGAAAATGTCTGGGAAAACCTGGGGACCAGGCTCAGACAGCACTGGTGACAAAATAGTTGGGGTATTACAGATGGGTGACACCACTTGATTACAAACTGCACATAAGGCCACAAAGAATCGTGAAAACACACTGAATGAATACTTGCTATTATATACAATATCTGATATGTCACCGCAAAATATCCCTACGGTCAAAACAGAGTGCCAGTGTACGGAATGACCTGGTCTGTGGTGTATACTGTTTGTATAATAACCAATTGCCAATAAAAATATGTTTTATAAAAAGAAAGCGGCAGCTGATGGAACTGCAGTTTTCTGTCACGTGAGGAATAGGCAGACCTAGCAGGAAAATGACACATTGCGTGATTGTCTGCTTCTGTTGGCGGCTTCATTGATGTTGTTGGCACACTACTTTGCTTTGGATCTTTTAATGAGCTTTGTGTTGCACAGAGGGATTTCAGTATCAAGAGGTCCTCTGGAGTTCTATTTTTTTTCATTTTCTTTCCAGTCTGTAGATAAATAATTTGTCAGCAAGGTCTTTGGAGTGCCAGGGTGCTGAAGGCTTCGGCAAGCACTTGTGAGTGGATGTTCACATATTTTTTGAAGTTGAAGTTGTGTAGAAGGCGGTTGGCATCAGTTGTGTAGCTGATAGGTTGGCAGATGAGATAAAGCATTAGGTTTTCTATGGAGAAGTCTTTGAAGGATCTCGCCCAGTAAAGGAATATGCATGGTTTGCATTGGATTTTAGGTGATGTTGAGAAGACAATGTAGAGAATGTGGCTTTTGGAGTGTGTTCATTTTGTGACATGCTGTACCACATTAAGAGTACTAATGAGGTTGAACAGAGTGTCTCTTGTTTTTTCCACAGGTTGTGTTGTCTGGGAGGATGAAGTCTTCCAAGAATGCACCATGGACATGTCAGATTGACAGGGTGATTAGAAGATCCTAAAACTATAACCTTCCTGAGCACTAGTGTTGGTGATCCTGGAAGGGTGATGGATAAAGCCTTGGCATCATGCCATGATAAGCTTTTGAACACTCTAGACCTTTGTCTAAAATTCTTCCTCTGGCAGATAAATCAAAAACCTCTGGGGAAGCTCTGGATCTTGACGCGATATTCGATTGGGCCCCAAAGGTCCCTATGCTTCTTAGGGAACAGAAATTTGTCACTAACTTATGAACGGCAAAAAGGTATCCAGATTACAATATATCCAAAATTGGCTGAGTTGTGCACAGTGATAAATTTGAGAGGCCTCACCTAGTTTTTGCACTGTACCATTATTTCAAGATGTAAACCATTGATCTTTTCAAAGACATCCTTTCCCCAGTAGACTGGATGGTCCGTCTAGACCTGAAAAATGCCTATCTAACAATACCCATGTTTTCTCCTCACAGGAAGCTTATCCAGTTTACGCTGCAGCATCAGGTTTGAGGTTTTCTTCACGCCTCTTAAGTCCTGCCAGAGGGTTGTCTTACCCATAGTACAGGCAGTATATAGTGGGCAGGGCACACAGGCAGTGTGCCATGTTGAGTTTGTGTTTTAGGTTTGCACCAGAGTACTCAGCCTTCAATGGGAAGACTGGGTGGATCTGGATGCATGACCCTAGAGGGTGGCACAATCATTGCTGCTGCCCTCAGGGGCTTACCCTTAGTACCCCATGCCCTGGTTAACTAGGTACCATTTACTAGGGACTTAAAGTGGCAGCTCAAGGTGTTATCACTTGTGCCAATGCATGACAACAGTTTTGGGAAAGAGCTCTGGCTCAGGAAACCTAGTTAGCCAGGACCCTGGGCACTAACAACATCTAGCCTACATCACATACCAGGCAAACAGTGGGGGCTAACCATGTCAAAAAGAGGCCTTTTCTCACATACACCAATGATTTGATGCTTGCAGTGCTACTCTTTTGCCTGCAGCATCAAGCTTTTTGCTCTCCTTGTCTAGGGAGTCGCCTGTAGCCTGGCTGTTAGCCGTCTTCCTAGCAGTAGGAGCCACTATAGAATCTGGTGGGGCCTGAGACCTGATGAATAGTGGGTCTCAAGGTGCAGGCTTATATTTTTTTGTCCACTCTGGGTGTTATTATTTTAGAGTGGGCAGGCTCTTTAAAAATATTATCCGCATGATGAAGCATCCCCGAAAGCATAGGGATTTATTGTACTTCTCTACGCGTTGTAGGGAGAGTGTCAAATAAAAAATCTTGCTCTATTGGGTCTGTATGTATCTGCACATTGCGATAAGCATCAGCTCTGGCAATGACCTGCTGATAACTAGTGGCATCCTCTGGAGGAGAAGGCCTAGCAGGTTATAAGTCAGGATCAGTATTTATAGTGGGGTCGGGATCCTGTTGTATATCTACAAAAAGTGGTGAACCCTGAGGTGTAAATTGTTTTGCTGTAGGAAAAGTAGGAGAAATAGGTGAAGGGAAAAACAGCAGGGGGTTGTGGTGAGGAAGGTGGTGGATGAGGCAAGGATTTGTTTGGAGAGATTATGTTCTCCTTCACAATCTTTTTCAAAGGTGGGGAAGTGTCTAATACCTTCTGAAAAGTGAGCTTCCTTTTAAAAGTTACAGTGGGAGAAGCTACAATGCGTCCCATCCCCTCTTGAAGATTAACCAGAGCTGTTTGGCGTCCATGGTCACAAGGATTGGCTCAATGGGTGAAGGTGTGGAGGAAGAGTGACCAGAGTTCATTCTCTCCATAGAAGTCACTTCTTTCTATTTCGGTACCGAGGGTTTCGGTGGTCAAACCTTCTTCGGTGCCAAAAATAATGGCACACTGTCTCGGCTCGAAGCAAAAGTGGTCAGATCCGAGTGTTTGCATGTTGTCATCCAGACCAAACTAGAAGCGGTTGAAACCGAAGACACAGCAATAATCTTCAATGTTTTTGGTGCCGAGACGATGGATCTCATCTTCCGGGACCGACAATGCCCTGAAAACAGTGGTGGTCCGGTGACCTCAGTTAAGGCTTTTTTCAAAGTCTTCTTGGAAATATTAGAGGCCACAGTACTTATACGTTGTGCTTAAGTTACCTCTTGGCTCTCAATATCTGATTGCACGTTGGAGTCTGAATCCTGAATGGAGAAGGCCCTCCTCTTGCATGGCCTCTTCCTTCGCGTTGTCCTCCCCAAAAATGCTCGAAGTGTCTTCTAGGGATTTGTGTGCCATCTCCAATCTCTTTGGTCTCGAAGAGTTTTCTTCGACAGGAATTAACAGCATGCCTCGCAGGCATTTTACCGATGATCTGGCGATAGACACAAGTCACACACCTGGTGATGATTGGTGTGGGGAAATTTGGTGTGGCACTGAGGGCAGAACCGAAACTGAGTTCTATTAGAATCTCTTTTGTCTCGAAACCATGAAGAGAAAGGCCCAAAGTCTGTCGAGGCCCGCCCGAAGGGCGCACGGTTGAAATTTGCACACAAAGAGGTGGAAAGTACAAACGGAGTAAAGAGAACTCGATTGAAAATACAATACTGTCAATTATAGAAAAGACGGGAAGAACTTCTCGGACAGGAGCGAGGTGAAGGCGGAGTGAAGAACTGCATGTTCGAAGCAGATGGTGAAGAGAAAACAATCTTACAAAGGACTTGATGCCCATGAGCAGTATCATCGAGAAGGAGGGAGTCACTCGACCCTGCGACTTGAAACTACTTCTTCGAAGAAAAACAACTTGCTACACTCAGGACCCAACACTAGATGGAGAAGCATGCAAAGCATGTGTATCTACCACCACACACGCCATCGAACAGCTGCTTTCACTTATATAAGGATTGAAAAAAAGATAATTAGGTGAAAAAACTCATTTTCCAAGTTTCCAGTTTGTGATTTATCCCAATTCACAAACCCAGGGAAAAAATAAACAATATTGTAAAGATGTGGGTGGCAATAACAATCAAATATGAATTCAGGGAGAGTAAGGGGGTTCATATTATTGCACAAACAATGTTTACTTTGGAAAAAATAGATACAATTCGTACTAGGAAAATGTATTATGAAAAGACATAGTATGAAAGCATTTAAGTACAAAATTATAATTTGATGTTTGAGGGAGCAGTGGAGTTAAAGGATGACACAAACTGGGAAAAAGTGCAGATATCAAAATATGATCATAGTTAATTAAGTAACTTATTTAACAGTGAGCATGGTTGTAATTCATTTGAGTGACATCAGATAGCAGAAGTTACTTACCTATGGTAATGATCTTTCTGGTGGACAGTCTATCAAACCGCAAAATTCCTCACATTCATCAAACTAGATCTGGAAATTTCAAAGCAGCACTCCTGCTTGCTAGTAGATGGGGTCATGTGGCTCCACGCTGACGTTGTTCCGCTCTGGAAGTGATAAACAGAGGTGCATATCAGCCCAACCAATGCATGCTGATGTCAGTTGCTTTCTTGGGCTTGTCTGCGCTTTCAGAAGCAGAGCCCATCGTCAAACTGGCATGACCAATATACAGACCTCTAGATTTAAATCTTTTTAGCTCACAGAAGTGGGAGGCTTGTTGAGGATTCTGCAGTTAGACAGAGTATCCACCAGGTTACAAAGATAAGTATCTTGTTCTTATAATGGATAGTTTTAACTGCAGATGCCTCCTCTTATGAATAGCTACCATAGCAATACTTCCCCTTGTGGTGGGTGTGAGAAGGTAGCCTCTTTCTAGCCTTGTTACCCCCACTTTTGGCCTGTTTGTGAGTGTATGTCAGGGTGTTTGTCACTGTTTTCACTGTCTCACTGGGATCCTGATAGCCAGGCCTCAGTGCTCATAGTGAAAACACTATGTTTTCAGTATGGTTGTTATGTGTCACTGGGATCCTGCTGGTCAGGACCCCAGTGCACATAGGTTTGTGGCCTATATGTATGTGTCACTGGGACCCTGTCACACAGGGCCCCAGTGCTCATAGGTGTGCATGTATATGTTCCCTGTGTGGTGCCTAACTGTCTCACTGAGGCTCTGCTAACCAGAACCTCAGTGGTTATGCTCTCTCATTACTTTCAAATTGTCACTAACAGGCTAGTGACCAATTTTACCAATTTACATTGGCTTACTGGAACACCCTTATAATTCCCTAGTATATGGTACTGAGGTACCCAGGGTATTGGGGTTCCAGGAGATCCCTATGGGCTGCAGCATTTCTTTTGCCACCCATAGGGAGCTCTGACAATTCTTACACAGGCCTGCCACTGCAGCCTGAGTGAAATAACGTCCACGTTATTTCACAGCCATTTTACACTGCACTTAAGTAACTTATAAGTCACCTATATGTCTAACCTTTACCTGGTAAAGGTTAGGTGCAAAGTTACTTAGTGTGAGGGCACCCTGGCACTAGCCAAGGTGCCCCCACATTGTTCAGAGCCAATTCACTGAACTTTGTGAGTGCGGGGACACCATTACACGTGTGCACTACATATAGGTCACTACCTATATGTAGCTTCACCATGGTAACTCCGAATATGGCCATGTAACATGTCTATGATCATGGAATTGCCCCCTCTATGCCATCCTGGCATTGTTGGTACAATTCCATGATCCCAGTGGTCTGTAGCACAGACCCTGGTACTGCCAGACTGCCCTTCCTGGGGTTTCTCTGCAGCTGCTGCTGCTGCCAACCCCTCAGACAGGCAGCTGCCCTCCTGGGGTCCAGCCAGGCCTGGCCCAGGATGGCAGAACAAAGAACTTCCTCTGAGAGAGGGTGTGACACCCTCTCCCTTTGGAAAATGGTGTGAAGGCAGGGGAGGAGTAGCCTCCCCCAGCCTCTGGAAATGCTTTGTTGGGCACAGATGTGCCCAATTCTGCATAAGCCAGTCTACACCGGTTCAGGGACCCCTTAGCCCCTGCTCTGGCGCGAAACTGGACAAAGGAAAGGGGAGTGACCACTCCCCTGACCTGCACCTCCCCTGGGAGGTGTCCAGAGCTCCTCCAGTGTGCTCCATACCTCTGCCATCTTGGAAACAGAGGTGCTGCTGGCACACTGGACTGCTCTGAGTGGCCAGTGCCACCAGGTGACGTCAGAGACTCCTTGTGATAGGCTCCTTCAGGTGTTAGTAGCCTTTCCTCTCTCCTAGGTAGCCAAACCCTCTTTTCTGGCTATTTAGGGTCTCTGTCTCTGGGGAAACTTTAGATAACGAATGCATGAGCTCAGCCGAGTTCCTCTGCATCTCCCTCTTCACCTTCTGATAAGGAATCGACCGCTGACCGCGCTGGAAGCCTGCAAACCTGCAACATAGTAGCAAAGACGACTACTGCAACTCTGTAACGCTGATCCTGCCGCCTTCTCGACTGTTTTCCTGCTTGTGCATGCTGTGGGGGTAGTCTGCCTCCTCTCTGCACCAGAAGCTCCGAAGAAATCTCCCGTGGGTCGACGGAATCTTCCCCCTGCAACCGCAGGCACCAAAAAGCTGCATCTCCGGTCCCTTGGGTCTCCTCTCAGCACGACGAGCGAGGTCCCTCGAATCCAGCGACACCGTCCAAGTGACCCCCACAGTCCAGTGACTCTTCAGCCCAAGTTTGGTGGAGGTAAGTCCTTGCCTCACCTCGCTGGGCTGCATTGCTGGGAACCGCGACTTTGCAAGCTTCTCCGGCCCCTGTGCACTTCCGGCGGAAATCCTGTGTGCACAGCCAAGCCTGGGTCCACGGCACTCTAACCTGCATTGCACGACTTTCTAAGTTGGTCTCCGGCGACGTGGGACTCCTTTGTGCAACTTCGGCGAGCACCGTTTCACGCATCCTCGTAGTGCCTGTTTCTGGCACTTCTCCGGGTGCTACCTGCTTCAGTGAGGGCTCTTTGTCTTGCTCGACGTCCCCTCTCTCTGCAGGTCCAATTTGCGACCTCCTGGTCCCTCCTGGGCCCCAGCAGCGTCCAAAAACGCCAAACGCACGATTTGCGTGTAGCAAGGCTTGTTGGCGTCCATCCGGCGGGAAAACACTTCTGCACGACTCTCCAAGGCGTGGGGGATCCATCCTCCAAAGGGGAAGTCTCTAGCCCTTGTCGTTCCTGCAGTATTCACAGTTCTTCAGCCTAGTAAGAGCTTCTTTGCACCAACCGCTGGCATTTCTTGGGCATCTGCCCATCTCCGAGCTGCTTGTGACTTTTGGACTTGGTCCCCTTGCTCCACAGGTACCTTCAGACAGGAATCCATCGTTGTTGCATTGCTGATTTGTGTTTTCCTTGCATTCTCCCTCTAACACGACTATTTTGTCCTTAGGGGAACTTTGGTGCACTTTGCACTCACTTTTCAGGGTCTTGGGGAGGGTTATTTTTCTAACTCTCACTATTTTCTAATAGTCCCAGCGACCCTCTACAAGGTCACATAGGTTTGGGGTCCATTCGTGGTTCGCATTCCACTTCTGGAGTATATGGTTTGTGTTGCCCCTATCCCTATGTTTCCCCATTGCATCCTATTGTAACTATACATTGTTTGCACTGTTTTCTAAGACTATACTGCATATTTTTGCTATTGTGTATATATATCTTGTGTATATTTCCTATTCTCTCACTGAGGGTACACTCTAAGATACTTTGGCATATTGTCATAAAAATAAAGTACCTTTATTTTTAGTATAACTGTGTATTGTGTTTTCTTATGATATTGTGCATATGACACTAAGTGGTACTGTAGTAGCTTCACACGTCTCCTAGTTCAGCCTGAGCTGCTTTGCTAAGCTACCATTATCTATCAGCCTAAGCTGCTAGACACCCTATACACTAATAAGGGATAACTGGGCCTGGTGCAAGGTGCAAGTACCCCTTGGTACTCACTACAAGCCAGTCCAGCCTCCTACATTGGTTGTGCAGTGGTGGGATAAGTGCTTTGAGACTACTTACCACTCTTGTCATTGTACTTTTCATAAGAGAAAAATATACAAAACAAGGTCAGTGTATATACACATAGCCAAAAAGTTTTGCATTTCCTCTTTTCACTCTTTTCTAAGTGCTGAAAAGTACTTCTAAACTTTCAAAAAGTTCTTAAAAGTTTAAAAAGTTTTTTCTGTCTTTCCAAAAAGTTCTGAAAACTTTTTTTCTCTTTGTCTATCACTTTAACTCTCTCTAAAAATGTCTGGCACAGGCCAAAAAGTTGAACTGTCCAAACTTGCATATGATCACCTTAGCTGGAAAGGAGCAAGGAGTCTCTGCATAGAGAGAGGTTTGAGTGTAGGGAAGAATCCTTCTTTAGAACTGTTAATTAATATGCTTAGAGTACAGGATAAGGCCATAAGTGCCCAATCTGTTGAAAAAGTAGCTAATGGTTCTCAATCTGATCCAGGGACTCCCCCAGGAAAAGGTTCAGGAAAGAAACTTCTCAGCCTGCCCATTACTAGACAGTCTAGCATAGTTGGTACAGAGGTTGAATCACATCATACTGATGATGTGCTCTCACATTATACTGGTAGCCAAGCTGTTAGGGTGCCCTCTGTAAGGGACAGGTCTCCTTCTGTTCATTCCCATCATACCTCTGTATCTAGAAATGTCCCTCCCACCCACCCTGATGACAGATTGTTAGAAAGGGAGCTCAATAGATTGAGAGTGGAGCAAACCAGACTGAAGCTCAAGAAGCAACAGCTGGATTTGGATAGACAGTCTTTAGAAATAGAGAGGGAAAGACAGAAGATGGGTTTAGATACCCATGGTGGCAGCAGCAGTATTCCCCATAGTCATCCTGCAAAAGAGCATGATTCCAGGAATCTGCATAAGATAGTTCCCCCTTACAAGGAGGGGGATGACATTAACAAGTGGTTTGCTGCACTTGAGAGGGCCTGTGCTGTACAGGATGTCCCTCAAAAGCAGTGGGCTGCTATCCTATGGCTATCATTTACTGGAAAAGGTAGGGATAGGCTCCTTACTGTAAAAGAAAATGATGCTAACAATTTCCAAGTTCTTAAGAATGCACTCCTGGATGGTTATGGCTTAACCACTGAACAGTACAGGATCAAGTTCAGAGATACCAAAAAGGAGTCTTCACAAGACTGGGTTGATTTCATTGACCAGGCAGTGAAGACCTTGGAGGGGTGGTTACATGGCAGTAAAGTTACTGATTATGACAGCCTGTATAACTTAATCCTGAGAGAGCATATTCTTAATAATTGTGTGTCTGATTTGTTGCACCAGTACCTGGTAGACTCTGATCTGACCTCTCCCCAAGAATTGGGAAAGAAGGCAGACAAATGGGTCAGAACAAGGGTGAACAGAAAAGTTCATACAGGGGGTGACAAAGATGGCAATAAGAAGAAAGATGGTGAAAAATCTCAAGATAAGCATGGGGATAAGGGTAAAACCAAAGATCCCACTTCAAATCTTAAACACTCTTCAGAGGGTGGGGATAAAACAAATTCTTCCTCTTCTTCCCAACCTGCACACATTAAAAAGCCTTGGTGCTTTGTGTGTAAAAACAGAGGCCATAGGCCAGGGGATAAGTCCTGTCCAGGTAAACCCCCTGAGCCTACCACCACTAATACATCAAGCTCTAGTGCCCCTAGCAGTAGTGGTACTAGTGGTGGGACTGCTGGCAACAGTCAAGCAAAGGGTGTAGTTGGGTTCACTTATGGGTCCATAGTGGAAACTGATGTAATCAGTCCCAAGACAGTTTCTGTCACACCTAGTGGCATTGGCCTTGCCACACTGGCTGCTTGTCCCCTTACAATGGATAAGTACAGGCAGACAGTTTCAATAAATGGTGTTGAGGCCTTGGCCTACAGGGACACAGGTGCCAGTTTCACTTTGGTGACTGAAAACCTAGTGCCTCCTGAACAACACATCATTGGACAACAGTATAAGATTATTGATGTCCATAACTCCACTAAGTTTCTTCCCTTAGCTATAATTCAGTTTAGTTGGGGTGGAGTTACTGGCCCTAAGCAGGTGGTGGTATCACCTAGCTTACCTGTAGACTGTCTCTTAGGTAATGACCTAGAGGCCTCAGGTTGGGCTGATGTAGAGTTTTATGCCCATGCAGCCATGCTGGGCATCCCTGAGGAATTGTTCCCTCTCATTTCAAGTGAAATGAAAAAGCAAAGGAGAGAAGGCCTGAAAACTCAGGATTCCTCTCCATCAACAGGTAAAAAGGGTATCACAGTATCCCCTAACCACCCTACCATTCAGGATACCATTCCTGTGGTGGGAGAAACCTCTCCTGGGGTGGCACCTGTTCCAAGGGAATCATCAGCTGGCAAAGCTGGACTCCCTGAGGTGGAAGTACCTCTCTGTGGGATAACTAACATTGGTGAGAAAAACAGCACCATTTTAGTTAACATGGAGCATCCCTCCAACCCTCCCAGAGAAACTTTAGTGCATAAACCCTGCACTACCTCACAACACTTAGGACAGCATCCCTGCCCTAGTGTGGAGCTCATAGGACAGCATCCCTGCCCTGCTCCAACTCAAGAGAAACAGCATCCCTGTTCTCTCTTCCAGCCAAATGGACAAAGTTTTTGCCCAGCTATGGCTTTACTGAGACAGCATCCCTGTCTGGCATTTCCATCATTACAAATAGGTTCAGTGGATAATTCCCACTGCTCTAAACTAAAACTTACTGATAGAAACTCTGAAAATACATCTTCACATTGTTGGTTAGCTAAAAAACTTCAAACAGGGTGGTTTACATCCCCACAGGGAAGTAACCATATAGTGGATGATAAAGGGAGTAACCAGTCTATTGCAGAGCTACTCTCTACTTATCACCACTTAGACAATAAAGTCTCAACTGGCCAAGGTTAGCCTTATTGTCCTTCGTTTGGGGGGGGGTTGTGTGAGAAGGTAGCCTCTTTCTAGCCTTGTTACCCCCACTTTTGGCCTGTTTGTGAGTGTATGTCAGGGTGTTTGTCACTGTTTTCACTGTCTCACTGGGATCCTGATAGCCAGGCCTCAGTGCTCATAGTGAAAACACTATGTTTTCAGTATGGTTGTTATGTGTCACTGGGATCCTGCTGGTCAGGACCCCAGTGCACATAGGTTTGTGGCCTATATGTATGTGTCACTGGGACCCTGTCACACAGGGCCCCAGTGCTCATAGGTGTGCATGTATATGTTCCCTGTGTGGTGCCTAACTGTCTCACTGAGGCTCTGCTAACCAGAACCTCAGTGGTTATGCTCTCTCATTACTTTCAAATTGTCACTAACAGGCTAGTGACCAATTTTACCAATTTACATTGGCTTACTGGAACACCCTTATAATTCCCTAGTATATGGTACTGAGGTACCCAGGGTATTGGGGTTCCAGGAGATCCCTATGGGCTGCAGCATTTCTTTTGCCACCCATAGGGAGCTCTGACAATTCTTACACAGGCCTGCCACTGCAGCCTGAGTGAAATAACGTCCACGTTATTTCACAGCCATTTTACACTGCACTTAAGTAACTTATAAGTCACCTATATGTCTAACCTTTACCTGGTAAAGGTTAGGTGCAAAGTTACTTAGTGTGAGGGCACCCTGGCACTAGCCAAGGTGCCCCCACATTGTTCAGAGCCAATTCACTGAACTTTGTGAGTGCGGGGACACCATTACACGTGTGCACTACATATAGGTCACTACCTATATGTAGCTTCACCATGGTAACTCCGAATATGGCCATGTAACATGTCTATGATCATGGAATTGCCCCCTCTATGCCATCCTGGCATTGTTGGTACAATTCCATGATCCCAGTGGTCTGTAGCACAGACCCTGGTACTGCCAGACTGCCCTTCCTGGGGTTTCTCTGCAGCTGCTGCTGCTGCCAACCCCTCAGACAGGCAGCTGCCCTCCTGGGGTCCAGCCAGGCCTGGCCCAGGATGGCAGAACAAAGAACTTCCTCTGAGAGAGGGTGTGACACCCTCTCCCTTTGGAAAATGGTGTGAAGGCAGGGGAGGAGTAGCCTCCCCCAGCCTCTGGAAATGCTTTGTTGGGCACAGATGTGCCCAATTCTGCATAAGCCAGTCTACACCGGTTCAGGGACCCCTTAGCCCCTGCTCTGGCGCGAAACTGGACAAAGGAAAGGGGAGTGACCACTCCCCTGACCTGCACCTCCCCTGGGAGGTGTCCAGAGCTCCTCCAGTGTGCTCCATACCTCTGCCATCTTGGAAACAGAGGTGCTGCTGGCACACTGGACTGCTCTGAGTGGCCAGTGCCACCAGGTGACGTCAGAGACTCCTTGTGATAGGCTCCTTCAGGTGTTAGTAGCCTTTCCTCTCTCCTAGGTAGCCAAACCCTCTTTTCTGGCTATTTAGGGTCTCTGTCTCTGGGGAAACTTTAGATAACGAATGCATGAGCTCAGCCGAGTTCCTCTGCATCTCCCTCTTCACCTTCTGATAAGGAATCGACCGCTGACCGCGCTGGAAGCCTGCAAACCTGCAACATAGTAGCAAAGACGACTACTGCAACTCTGTAACGCTGATCCTGCCGCCTTCTCGACTGTTTTCCTGCTTGTGCATGCTGTGGGGGTAGTCTGCCTCCTCTCTGCACCAGAAGCTCCGAAGAAATCTCCCGTGGGTCGACGGAATCTTCCCCCTGCAACCGCAGGCACCAAAAAGCTGCATCTCCGGTCCCTTGGGTCTCCTCTCAGCACGACGAGCGAGGTCCCTCGAATCCAGCGACACCGTCCAAGTGACCCCCACAGTCCAGTGACTCTTCAGCCCAAGTTTGGTGGAGGTAAGTCCTTGCCTCACCTCGCTGGGCTGCATTGCTGGGAACCGCGACTTTGCAAGCTTCTCCGGCCCCTGTGCACTTCCGGCGGAAATCCTGTGTGCACAGCCAAGCCTGGGTCCACGGCACTCTAACCTGCATTGCACGACTTTCTAAGTTGGTCTCCGGCGACGTGGGACTCCTTTGTGCAACTTCGGCGAGCACCGTTTCACGCATCCTCGTAGTGCCTGTTTCTGGCACTTCTCCGGGTGCTACCTGCTTCAGTGAGGGCTCTTTGTCTTGCTCGACGTCCCCTCTCTCTGCAGGTCCAATTTGCGACCTCCTGGTCCCTCCTGGGCCCCAGCAGCGTCCAAAAACGCCAAACGCACGATTTGCGTGTAGCAAGGCTTGTTGGCGTCCATCCGGCGGGAAAACACTTCTGCACGACTCTCCAAGGCGTGGGGGATCCATCCTCCAAAGGGGAAGTCTCTAGCCCTTGTCGTTCCTGCAGTATTCACAGTTCTTCAGCCTAGTAAGAGCTTCTTTGCACCAACCGCTGGCATTTCTTGGGCATCTGCCCATCTCCGAGCTGCTTGTGACTTTTGGACTTGGTCCCCTTGCTCCACAGGTACCTTCAGACAGGAATCCATCGTTGTTGCATTGCTGATTTGTGTTTTCCTTGCATTCTCCCTCTAACACGACTATTTTGTCCTTAGGGGAACTTTGGTGCACTTTGCACTCACTTTTCAGGGTCTTGGGGAGGGTTATTTTTCTAACTCTCACTATTTTCTAATAGTCCCAGCGACCCTCTACAAGGTCACATAGGTTTGGGGTCCATTCGTGGTTCGCATTCCACTTCTGGAGTATATGGTTTGTGTTGCCCCTATCCCTATGTTTCCCCATTGCATCCTATTGTAACTATACATTGTTTGCACTGTTTTCTAAGACTATACTGCATATTTTTGCTATTGTGTATATATATCTTGTGTATATTTCCTATTCTCTCACTGAGGGTACACTCTAAGATACTTTGGCATATTGTCATAAAAATAAAGTACCTTTATTTTTAGTATAACTGTGTATTGTGTTTTCTTATGATATTGTGCATATGACACTAAGTGGTACTGTAGTAGCTTCACACGTCTCCTAGTTCAGCCTGAGCTGCTTTGCTAAGCTACCATTATCTATCAGCCTAAGCTGCTAGACACCCTATACACTAATAAGGGATAACTGGGCCTGGTGCAAGGTGCAAGTACCCCTTGGTACTCACTACAAGCCAGTCCAGCCTCCTACAGTGGGTCTGTGAACTAACGTATACCAAAAACCCAGCAGGACTGAGCGGTCAAAATGGCCACCTCAACGGATCTGCCTCTCGTAGAAGTAGTACTGGGTCAACACGTGCACCAATGCCCATGTAGCCACCTGACAAATATCCAGGATAGGCACTCTGCATATCAACATTATGGCAGCAGCAATTGGCTCTAGTTAAATGAGCCCATAGGCCTTACGGAGGCTGCTTCTTGGCCAGTGCGTTGCAGATCCATTGAGAGATGGTCCACTAATGCACTGCCCTGCCCTTCTTTGCTCCAGCAAACCCCACAAAGAGCTGATCATCCACCAATGTACCTTAATGCAATTAATGTAACAACTGATGGCTCTCTTGGGATCCAAACCATGAAATCTCCTGTCCTCTTATGAGGGATGAGGTGAAGCAAAGAAAGACAGGAATGTGACAGCCTGTCCGAAGTGAAACAGTAAGACCACTTTTGACAGGAAAGTATCTCTGGTCCTCAGCATCAGCTTCTCTGTGAAGAATATGGTATACGGTAGTGGGACAATGAAGCTTACGCGCACACCTACCTAATGTTACAGAAAAGAGGAAGACTGTTTTTAGGGTCAGGAAGCATAATGACAACTGTGCATTGGCTTCAAAAGAGTACACATTAAAAAAGTAAAAACCAAATTTAAATGTCACTGTCTCATCAGAAAGGGCTTTGGTAGAAATAACCTTTTAAGAAATCTCATCACACAGGCTGATTCGGCCACTGCAAACAAGCCAACAGGGCCAACAAATAACATTTAACAGTGCCTTGATATACCTCCGTAAAAAATGGGTGTCCAGAGATTTTAATTTCTGACTCGTGTTTTTGTATCATTAAAGTATTAATTTTGCTTGGGTAAACATTGCTAATCCGGGCCGATTTTTTCTGCACAACATTTTTAAAAATGGCGGATGTGTTGCAATGATGATGTAATATTTCAGGAACCATGAGACCTATTTACTTCATTTTGGTGTCAAAACATAGGTTTTGGAGGTCAAGTATTATTATAGAGACAGAAAATTACTCCTCAGAGCAACCCTTCTGCCATTTTCTAAAATGGCAGCTCTATAATGATGTGTTTTAACCATCATATCAGTAATTTATCTTAATATTGTTTTTGTTTCAGGTTTTCAGTTGATTCAAATTCGTAAACATAAACAAAGCAGGTAGAAGCAGAGGAACTTTACCTCCTGACAGAGTGTTGCTAACTACAAAATTTGAGGAGTCCGTCTAAAACAAAAATGTGTCATATGCCAAACTAATCCAAAAGAAAAGCTAATATCAACTGCAGCTGGACAGAAGAGAGTTTTAATTGCTGCAGAAAGACGGCAAGATGAAGTTCACATAAGACTGAAACTGATGGGTGAAGAGGATCAAATATTTTATCACTGTAACAACAAGTGCTACAAGTCGTATACAATGGAAAAAAGCCTGGAAAAAGTTGTCAAAAAATAGCAGAAACCAGTGTATCACAAGAATCAGTCTTCTAAGGAAGCGACAACAACCATTCCCAATTCCAATCCATTTAGAAGATTGATAGCTACCCCTCGTCCACCTCCAACAACTGATCAGAAAGCAGAGGATCTTCAATGTGTTATCTGTGGTTTAGCCAGAACAAGGGCCAAAGGGATTGACAAAAGAACAAAGTACAGAGAATGTGGGTCTCAAGGGTCAAACCTGTTTTTATCTGAAGCTAGTTTCTTCCAACATTAAGTTTTCAGCAGAGTAGCTCATCTAAACAGCAAGGTTAATGTATTTGCAGCGGATTTGAATTCCCACCGAACTCCATGTGTGCATACATTCGAAGATATGAATGTACAATTCAGTTAAATGTGCACCCTTAAAAAGCAAATTAAGGTTTAAAGCCACTCTTGAGGGCTGGCTATGGGTTCACACTCAGTGAGATCAGTGAAACAATGGTCAACATTGATGAAATTGTATTGATCCATAATAATGAAATTGAGATTTTGCTGCTGAGAATGTACAATGACAGAATTCATTTTTGTCAGTCTAACAAAAATAATGAGTCACTTAAGGTGTTCGCAGCTGATTTGACTGCAGACGTTTCTGCTGCCAAAATAGTATCACAGTATGCAGTAAAATCAGTAGGAACCATTTTAAGAAACATCCTAAAAGATTTCAATTTTGGGCCTAATGAAAATTTTTGTGATGCTCCAGAGCTCTGCAAATCGTGGGAGTCAACAAGAATGCCTTAAGTGTCTTAAAATTTTTCACATCATTGTTTAATATCAGCAAAGCAAAACTGTTACAAACTAAGGTCCTTGAGTTCGGAACAGAAGCCAACAACATTGATGATGGCTTTGAAGATGTAGGCGAGGAAGTGGAAAACAATCCCAGGAACCAACAGGCTTATGCTGGGCAAATGTCCTGCCTTTTTCAAATCATGTTTTATGAATTACATCACTGCAAAAATGAAAACACCACTACACAAGACTGCCCACGCAATGTATGAAAAGTGCAAAGGTAGGAAGCTAATCACTTCAATTAACAGGACTGGTGTATCAACAAGTTATACTGACATAGTACGGAGCAGGAACATCTTAGCTGCTAATACTGTAAAATCTTGTGAATCCGACAGCACGCCACATCCAAGTCACTTTACCAGGAAAAGATTTACAATTGCTGCCTTTGATCATTTTGATTTTGAAGACAGCTCTTATTTGTCTGGAACATCGAGCACACATGATATTGCAAAGGTTCTTTTTGCTTTTTCAAGACTGTACTACTGAAGTAGCTGCTGGAAAACAAGCTGTGTCAGCTGTAGGCATAAATAAACAAAGCTGCAAACTTATAATCCAACTGCTTTACCAACGTGTGCAAAATCAGTACAAGCCATCAACACATCCTAGTCTACCGGAAAGTTTAAAAGTGGCTGAGGACATGGTTCTTCTTCTGCCTGCGGTTGCAAAGCTGATTTAACTGAATTCACCATTTTGCTTATTCGGTGCGAACTGAAGGAAGAAGAAAAGCCAGTTCCTCCACGGTATGGAATTCATGCTCTGATCTCCCAGAATACCGTTCCACTATAGAAGGTTGGATTTTTACCAGTAATACCATCTCCAGCTACAAACTACACCACAGTATACACCGCTCTAAAAAAACTTCTGAAATGTGAGTGCTCAGCTTGAAGAACAGCCTATTCTGCAAATTGTCTGCAATGAAGGTGTTTTCTGTATTGTAGCTGACATTTTAATGAGCAATCCAGTAGAATTTGATGAACTTTATCCAATGAATGACGTTTTCCACATGACAAAAGTTGTGTTGTGGTGTGCAGGAAGTTATCTCAGTGGATGTGGCACAGACGATTCACTTATTGAGGCTGACATCTTTGGAAGGTAAACTGTTTAGTCAGTATTGAGCAGAACACAATATGTTCATGCGTTACAAGATATATTAATCATATCTGAGGGTATAGAAACATTGCGTTGGAATTCTTTCTAGAACAAGAATGACGAATTAGGTTTTGCATATCCTATCTCATAGGTGAACAAGACACACTGCGCACTTCATTCAAAAAACATAATGCAAAGCCAGGCAATGTTGAGTAAACTCAGTCAAAAATTAGAAAACCTGAAAACCAAGTTTGTAAAGTTTGTCAAAGAATGTGAAGAAAAATCAGAACTTTGCAAGTACTGGGGAAATGTTTTACACATGATAGCTCTAGTGAAAAACTGGGTGCATGCTTATTGGGAAGGTGACTGGAAGCTGCACGTGAAGACTGTGGAGTCACTGATAACTGTGTTTCCTGAATTAAATTGCATAAACTCCCTGAAATATGGGTCCTGGTATTTGGAAAGAGTGAAGAAGCTAGCGTTGAAAAAAAAATATCTCTACAGAAAATTAATTCAAAGACATTTTGTTGTGAAAAACAGAGAAGAAATGTCAAATCTGTGGCTCTAGAAATTAAACTAGAACAGGCGATCCAGAGATCACAGAAATGCTCCAAGGGAATTGTTGGTTAGCCACATAAAAGTGAGTGTGTTGCTCAATGGCAGCTAGTTTACCATGAAGTACTTTCTATTTGCAATGTTTTCAGAGAGATGACAAATTCAAAATTAATGGATCATTGTGAAACTGTTCCTCACCACTTGTGGTAAAGAGAGGGGAACATTTTAATAAATATATTGACAGCCTTCTTCATTTCATGCAGCAGTAAGGAAACCCCTTTGTAATGACTGAACCTGTGCGACTACACAACTTCATGACCAAACAATATGTGGATAACAGTATAAAGACACGTTTACTGTATGTCCTGGAACACAGGTCGAAACTATACCAGAAGTGAAGCAGGAGAGATTCATATTGAAAGAGAAAAAGCAGTTTGACATGATCACTAAAGCTAAACTTCCATGCTTGAGTTGCCATATTAAGGGGTGCGTCCAACCAGCCACTACAAAATGGGTTAGAAAAAAAACAACTTTTGCAAGCACACAAGGAGATAGATGTAGCAAAAGAAAAGGGTTAATTTATCAAGGACATTCTGTTGCATGATCTTCTTCCAACAAACGCATTATTTCATGGAGATGCTGCAACCAAACCAGTGACACACAAGCTCATACAAGAGCTCTTAAAAAAACTTTCACCTGAAGAATTTCAATTTGAAAAGGTGAAAATTGTTGTGAACTATAAGTTACAATTGTGCATGGTCAAGGTCCCACCCATGCAAAACGTAGGAGAGGTTGTTCAGACTGTTCTACAGATATCAAAGTAAGTGTACACATTGCAAGGACTGCATATTGTCTTTGACAGTTATCTTGAACTATCTGTCAAAGAATGTGAGAGAATCAGAGGGATGTCTACAAGTGGAACAATTGACTTTGCCTGCATCAAAAATTTTACACCTGTACCTGTGCAACTTGATAAATTCGGGTGATCAACATTGAACAAGATGAACTTGGAGATGTTAACTCGTCAAAACATTGCTGATGCTTCAGTGAACACTGAATTTGCAATTATTGCAAGTGGAATGATTGTCAATGAGAAGTTGGTGCCTGCAGAGACATATTTAAAAGGGACAGGTCATATTGTTCAAGAACTTAACAGCAAATTGGAGGAAGTTGACCTTCGTGTTGTGCCACATGCTGAATGGGCAGTTCAAAATGGTTCCAATTGAGTCAATTTACTGTCAAATGACACATATGCTATTATTGTGCTACTTAGATTTATTGTAATGTTCATAAGTCAAGAGTTATGGATACATTACGGAACAGGTGAGAAAAGACAATTAATCCAGCTTCATATTGTGTATAAAGAATTTGACCCAGAAATGCCCAGTGTTTTTATCAAGGTACATATGGGCAAAATTGTAACAAAGCCTGGAGCTTAAACTGCTGAATCTGTGAAGTTTCTAAAAGGATTTGCTGAGACAGAAGAAGAATGTGACTTTAAAGACGTAGAAAAATGCCTTGTGCATGAGTGGAAAACGAGTTCTGACTGTCACACGTTTGACGATCTTCGGTACAGTGGGTTCAAGTCATCAGTCCCGCTAAGTGACCTTTCACTGATGTCCTATTCTGTGTGGACACATTAAAAGAGCGTTCTACTTGATCAAAAGATATGTCAATGTTTTGGATCATGCATAAGTAGAGAAAGATCTGTGTGAATTTGGTTGGGAAGATATTGATGGGGTGCTAAAACCTACAAAAGTTCTAAAGCCTCTACCCACAGAACTTACACGTACATGTACTTGTAAAACCTGTTCTACAACAAGATGTCCCTGTCGATCTGCTCTTCCCAAATGTTCAACATTCTGCAAATGTACGACGAGCGATTGCCAAAACAAATAAAGTGAACTATGAAAAATTGTCTAAAACAGCAGTGATAAACATTATTTTTTTCAAGTTCAGATCATATACATTGTCTGGTGTGTACATCAAAACAATTAAAAGCCATTATTA